>NC_058085.1:275226973-275542717 GCF_014858855.1 Bufo gargarizans | reverse complement strand
ATGGTCCAGAGGAGCGTTCCTGGGTTCCCTCCGCAGATGTCCATGCTCCTGCCTTGCTCCGAGCCTTCCACGCACGCTTCCCTCAGAAACCGTTCTTTACTCCGCGGAGGAGGGGCCCTTGAGGGGGAGGTACTGTCATGGTCTTACCTTCTTGCTGTTCTCCTTCGTTTGACATGTGCTGGCGGCCATCTTGGTTTCTGGGTTTCTTGTAGCCTCCCACCCTGCGGCTTCTCCTTCCCACTGGGAGGAGCTGGATGCCTAGCTCATATATATAGGAGGTCTGTGGCTTCAGTTCCCTGCTTGGTCCTCCTGTGTTCACATGCTTCTAAGACTGCTGCCCCTTCTGGTTCCTGATCCTGGCTTCGTCTGACTACCCTTCTGGTTCCTGATCCTGGCTTCGTCTGACTACCCTGCTGGTTCCTGATCCAGGCTTCGTCTGACTACCCTTCTGGTTCCTGACTTCTGGCTTCGCAAGACCCTGCTTCGGTTTAGCCATCCGCTTGGACTTTTGCCTTACAGCTTTATTTTCAATAAAGCCTTCTTGTTTCCACCTATCTCTTGTTGTACGTCTGGTTCATGGTTCCATGACAGAGACTACCCATGGAGAAGCCCTCTCCATCCAGAGGTTCGCCAGATTCGCTTTAACAAAGGTGTTTACAAGAAACACCACGGGGTTGACCATAGATAACCCCCCTAGTCTCCTCGTGCGGTAATTCACTTCTCTCTTGATCAGGTTCAGTCTATTCCCCCATAAGAGCTGGAAGAACAGACTATAAACCCGAGTCCAGAGAGGCTCTGGCAAGATACACACGCTACCCAAATAGATAAGCAAAGGGAGTAAGTAGGCCTTGGTCAGGTTTACCCTTTCCCTGAGGGTCAAAGACCAACCCTTCCACTGGTCGACCTTCTGAGCGGCGATCTTAAGCCTGTCGTCCCAATTTTGAGTGGGATAATCCCCATGGCCAAAATGGATGCCTAGGACTTTGGCTGACGACTTAGGCCCTGGGAGGGTGTCCGGGAGATCAAAAACTGGATCACCCCCTCCCAGCCAGAGACTCTCACACTTATCCTGATTGATCATAGACCCGGATGCCTCCGAGTAGCAATCCACTTCAGACATCACGTACTCCGCCTCCCCTCTCGAGGATACGAAAATGGTGACATCGTCAGCGTACGCTACTACCCTCAGAGTGGCTTCTGGCGCCGCCCGATCCATCCCGACTCCCGCCAACGGTCCACGATCAATCCGCTTAAGAAAGGGATCAATCGCGAACACATATAAAAGCGGGCTCAAAGGACAACCCTGGCGGACGCCAGACCCAACCTCAAAAGAGCAGCCAGACCAACCGTTCACAAGCGGGAAACTCTCTGCCCCCGCATACAAGATCTTTAACCAATCGACAAACCCCCCCGGCAGGCCATACTTCAGAAGGACCGACCAGAGGTATTCATGGTTCACCCGATCAAACGCCTTTGCTTGATCTAAGGACAGCATGTACCCCCTCCAGTAGCCTGCTCTACTCTGCTCCACTGCCTCTCGGACACCGAGTACAGCACTCAAAGTGCTGCGGCCTGGAACCGAGCAATGCTGAGCCACCCAAAGGAGTTGGGGTGCAAATTTCACCAGCCTATTAAAAAGTATCTTGGCCAGAATCTTTCTGTCCGTATTAAGAAGTGCTATGGGACGCCAGTTCTCAATACGGCTCGGATCCTTACCCTTTGATAGAAGGATCAGAGCTGACCTCCTCATTGACCGAGGCAGAGTGCCCGAGGATAAACACTCATTGAATACCTCAGTCAAGAGGGGACATAAAGAGTCCTTAAAGGTCTTATAAAACTCGGATGTTAAGCCATCCGGGCCTGGCGACTTCTTCAGAGCTAACCCTTCCACCGCCAGGATAACTTCCTCCTTCCTGATCTCTTCTACCAAACCGTCAAAAGAGAGGTGAGCTCCTGACTCAGGGGTGACCCCAGCCAGGAAAGCCGACATCTTGTCCCGATCCAGATCCCTCCTCCCCAAGAGGCACGAGTAAAAGGATCTAACGACTTCCAGGATCCCTGATCTGGACCTGTTCAGAGACCCCGTACTATCGACCAGTCCCGTCACTAACTTACTCTTCACTGACATCTTACAATTTCTGTAGGGGTCGGGCGAGCGGTACCTCCCGAAGTCCCTCTCAAAAACTAAAGATGTGTGCCTATCATACTGGCACCTCTTGAGCAAAGATTTCACCCTGGAGATATCCTCGCGGCTACCACCAGTCGAGACCAGATGTTCGAGTTTCCTCCTCAGACCCTGATACAGGCGGTACCTGTCCAAGGACCTGAGGCTCGAGAGCCGGCGGAAGAACTTTGCAGCTCGATCTTTGAATATCTCCCACCACTCTGACTTAGTATCACAGAGATCCAGTAAAGGTACCTGACTCTGAAGGAAGTCCTCAAAGGATTGTCTCACCTCTGCTTCCTCCAAGACACCCGAATTCAGCTTCCAATAACCTCTTCCCATTTGGGGGGATTCTGAAATATTCAGAGAAAACATAATCAAACAGTGATCGGAAAATTCCACCTCCACAACCGTTAAGGGCGAAAAGGTAGCCTCCTCCTTCAAATAAAACCTATCTATTCTAGACCTGATCTGACTATCTCTATAGAAAGTGAAACCCCCGTGGCCTGGGGTATGCCTAATGTGGACATCCTCCAGACGAGCCTCACTAGCTACTCTATTCAGAAAAATACTATCATAAGTCAGCCGGTTTCTGGTGCCTCCCCTGTCTTGGGGCCTTGTGACAGTATTAAAGTCCCTACCAAAAACCACCTGCCGGCTTGTAAAAAGGAAAAGCTTAATCCTCATAAAGAGACATTTCCTGTCCCACCTGGACTGGGCCCCGTAGATATTAATCAGGCGCAGTTCCTGTCCCTTCATGAGGACGTCCAAGATCAAACACCCCCCCATTTCTAATTCAATTACCCGTCGGCATTCTACCGATGCGGTAAAAAGGACCGCCACTCCGCTATACGGCTCAGCCGCAAGAGACCAGTAGAAGGGCCCTGGTCTCCACTCCCTCTTGGCTTTATAAATCGCTGCCAAATCTGGCAGCCTGGTCTCTTGCAAAAACAAAATGTCAGCTTCAACACGGCTGAGAAAATCGAAGGCTGTGAAACGAGCCGCATCCGACTTAATGCTGGCGACATTAATGGTCGCCAGAGTCAGCAGAGCGGGTACTGAAGAGTAATTCAATTAGATGGCCTTCTTCCCATCCTTCTCCCCCCTCCCGGGGCTGCCTTCTAGAGCAGCACAACCTCTCTTGAGGGAGATAGTGGTATCCATCTCTGCCACCACCACCTCCCTCTGCGCACCACTCCTGGCTTTCTCAGTCTCAGGGCCCGGTTTTGCCACCCCTCCTGAGGACCTTGCATCCCCACCAGAGGGGGGCGCGGGGCCCCCTGAAGGCTCTCCCTCCTTTGCCCCCGGCCCCTCACCTTCAACCCCCTCCTCAGCAGAGGAGGCAGAGGTCTCATCCAAGATGAGGTACCGGTTGGAGAGCTCCAGAGGGGAGCCGGTTACACCTTCCTTGGCGACTTTGGTCGGGCTAGATCTTTTTTTAGTACGCCGTTTCCGTTTACTTTGGGACTCTGCCCCACTACCCTCTGCAGAACTTTCATAGTGCGAGGACAGAGTCTCTTCGGCCCGGTCCAGTCTCTCAATCTCCTCCTCCAGCTCGCTGCCCCCTAGGGTCTCGGATTCAGGAGGGGCAGTTGTTTGGGAAGGAGTGGGCATCACCCCAGGACGGGGTTCCTCCCCCTCCCTCTCCGCCTGACGCCTCAAGGCTACTGACATTCTCTGCTATGGGACCTCTCTCCTCTGTCTGGGTGACGGGGCCTGAATATCTGACAATGACTTGTTCCAGTGGTGGGTGACGTGAAGCTTGATTCTCTGCTATGACATGAAGCATGATTCTCTGCTATGACATGAAGCCTGATTCTCTGCTATGACATGAAGCCTGATTCTCTGCTATGACATGAAGCCTGATTCTCTGCTATGACATGAAGCCTGATTCTCTGCTATGACTTGAAGCCTGATTCTCTGCTATGACATGAAGCCTGATTCTCTGCTATGTGACCTCTCTCCTCTGTCTGGTTCCCGGGGCCTAAATATCTGACAATGGCCTGTTCCAGTTTTGGGTGACGTGAAGCCTGATTCTCTGCTATGACATGAAGCCTGATTCTCTGCTATGACATGAAGCCTGATTATCTGCTATGACTTGAAGCCTGATTCTCTGCTATGACATGAAGCCTGATTCTCTGCTATGGGACCTCTCTCCTCTGTCTGGGTGCCGGGGCCTAAATATCTGACAGTGGCCTGTTCTAGTGGTGGGTGACATGAAGCCTGATTATCTGCCATGAGACCTCTCTCCAATTGATTTTAGTTAATTTTATTTTATTTTTATTTTTATTTTAACCCCTTAAGGACCAGGCTCATTTTCACCTTAAGGACCAGGCCATTTTTTGCAAATCTGACCAGTGTCACTTTAAGTGCTCATAACTTTAAAATGCTTTGACTTACCCAGGCCGTTCTGAGATTGTTTTTTCGTCACATATTGTACTTCATGACACTGCTAAAATTGGGTCAAAAAAGTTAATTTTTTTGGATAAAAAAATACATTTTTTACCAAAAATTTTGAAAAATTAGCAAATTTCAAAGTTTCAGTTTCTCTACTTCTGTAATACATAGTAATACCCCCAAAAATTGTGATGACTTTACATTCCCCATATGTCTACTTCATGTTTGTAGCATTTTGGGAATGATATTTTATTTTTTGGGGATGTTACAAGGCTTAGAAGTTTAGAAGGAAATTTTGAAATTTTTGAGAAATCTTCAAAATCCCACTTTTTATGGACCAGTTCAGGTTTGAAGTCATATTGTGAGGCTTAGATAATAGAAACCTCCCAAAAATGACCCCATTCTAGAAACTACACCCCTCAAGGTATTCAAAACTGTTTTTTCAAACTTTATTAACCCTTTAGGTCTTCCACAAGAGTTAATGGCAGATGGAGAAACAATTTTGAAATTTCTATTTTTTGGAAAATTTTCCAATATAATCAATTTTTTCCAGGAGTAAAACAAGGGTTAACTGCCAAACAACACTCAAAATGGGTTGCCCTGATTCTGTAGTTTGCAGAAACACCCCATATGTGGTCGTAAACTACTGTTTGGCCGAACGGGAGCACATAGAAGGAGGGGAACACCATATGGGTTTTGGAAGGCAGATTTTGCAGGACTGGTTTTGTTTATGCCATGTCCCATTTGAAGCCCCCTGTTGCACCCCTAGAATAGAAATTTCAAAAAAGTGACTCCATCTAAGAAAGTACACCCCTCAAGGTATTCAAAACTCGGTTTACAAACTTTGTTAACCCTTTAGGTGTTCCACAAGAGTTAATGGCAGATGGAGAAACAATTTTGAAATTTCTATTTTTTTTAAAATTTTCCAATATAATCAATTTTTTCCAGGAGTAAAACAAGGGTTAACTGCCAAACAACACTCAAAATGGGTTGCCCTGATTCTGTAGTTTGCAGAAACACCCCATATGTGGTCGTAAACTACTGTTTGGCCGAACGGGAGCACATAGAAGGAGGGGAACACCATATGGGTTTTGGAAGGCAGATTTTGCAGGACTGGTTTTGTTTATACCATGTCCCATTTGAAGCCCCCTGTTGCACCCCTAGAATAGAAATTTCAAAAAAGTGACTCCATCTAAGAAAGTACACCCCTCAAGGTATTCAAAACTGGGTTTACAAACTTTGTTAACCCTTTAGGTGTTCCACAAGAGTTAATGGCAGATGGAGAAACAATTTTGAAATTTCTATTTTTTGGAAAATTTTCCAATATAATCAATTTTTTCCAGGAGTAAAACAAGGGTTAACTGCCAAACAACACTCAAAATGGGTTGCCCTGATTCTGTCGTTTGCAGAAACACCCCATATGTGGTGGTAAACTACTATTTGGCTAAACGGCAGGACATAGAAGAAGGGGAACGTCATATGGTTTTTGGAAGGCAGATTTTGCTGGACTGGTTTATTTACACCATGTACCCTTTCAAGCCCCCTGATGCACCCCTAGAGTAGAAACTCCATAAAAGTGACCCCATCTAGGAAACTACGGGATAAGGTGGTTGTTGTTTTGGGACTATTTTTGGGGTAAATTTGATTTTTGGTTGCTCTATATTACTCTTTTTTGAGGCAATGTAACAAAAAAATTAAATTCTAAAATTGTTTCTACATTCGCTATTTAGTTTTGTGGAACACCTAAAGGGTTAACATAGTTTGTAAAGTAACTTTTGAATACCTTGAGGGGTGTAGTTTCTTAGATGGGGTCACTTTTTTGGAGTTTCTAGTCTAGGCTACATCAGGGGGGGCTTCTAATGGGACATGGTGTAAAAAAAAAATGTCCATCAAAATCTGCCTTCCAGAAACCGTATGGAGTTCCCTTCGTTCCATGCCCTGCCGTGCGGCTATATAGCCATTTACGACCACATATGGGGTGTTTCTGCAAACTACAGAATTGGGGCAATAAATGTTTAGTTTTGTTTGGCTGTTAACCCTTGCTTTATTACCGGCAAAATGGATTTAAATTGAAATTTTGCCCAAAAATAGGTATTTTGGCACCGTTTTTATTTTATATTTTTAACACCGTTCATCCGAGGCGTTTGGTAAAAAGTTATTTTTATAGCGACGACTTTTACGCACGCGACGATGCCCAATATGTATGGCTCTCAGACTTTAGAGACACTAAGCAGGCATCCTAAAACTGCGGCCCTCCAGATGTTGTAAAACTACAATTCCCACCATGCCCTTGATGATGGCTGTAGGTTGTCTGGGCATGCTGGGAGTTATAGTTTTACAACATCTGGAGGGCCGCAGTTTGAGGATGCCTGCACTAAAACTAATATTTTTTGGGGAAAGAAAAATTGTTTTCGTGTCTCCAAAGTCTGAGAGCCATAGTGTTTTATGTTCTCTAGTGATAGTGAACTGTTGGGGATTATAAAAATTTAGTACTCCATGGAAGTGTGATACTCCCTGAAGCAATCGATAATGCAGAGGCCCGGATGATCGGGGCACGTGTCACATTGAGTAGTGGTGTCCTTCCGTATCCCCCTCTTGTGACACACTCTGCACTTTTTTTGGGTTCGTCCCTTCTTTCCAGTATGGGGGACCACACCTGGAAAGTGTTGGCCAGGGACGATCCGGGCGCCTCCAGTTCCTGAGGTACTCCAGCCTGCTCTTTCCCGGTCCGAAAAGATCAGGTCCTTGAGGACTGCCTCATAGAATTGGAGGAATGTCCCTGTGCTGCCAGCGCTTCGGAATAGTACAAAAGAGTTGTACATGGCAACCTGCACCAAGTAGACCGCAACCTTTTTGTACCATGCCCGGGTTTTGCGCATGGCGTTATATGGCGTGAGGACTTGATCAGAGAGATCAACTCCTCCCATATACCGATTGTAGTCGACGATACAATCGGGCCTGAGGACCGTTGCCGCGGTACCTCGCACAGGGACTGGGGTGGTGCTGTTACCGTGGATTGTGGACAGCATAAGGACATCCCTCTTGTCCTTATACCTGACCAGCAACAGGTTTCCACTGGTAAGTGCACGGGTCTCACTCCTGGGGATAGGTACCTGGAGGGGGTAGGCAGGGAGGCCGCGTTGATTTTTCCGCACGGTCCCACAAGCGAACGTGGATCTGGCGGCAAGGGACCTGAACAAGGGAATGCTGGTATAAAAGTTATCCACGTACAAGTGGTAACCACTATCCAGAAGTGGGTACATAAGGTCCCACACGAGTTTCCCGCTAACACCCAGAGTGGGGGGACATTCTGGGGGTTGAATACGGGAATCTCGCCCCTCGTACACACGAAATTTGTAAGTGTACCCTGAGGTACTCTCACAAATTTTGTATAGCTTCACGCCATACCTCGCCCGCTTTGTGGGAATATATTGGCGGAAACTGAGTCTCCCCTTGAACGCAACGAGAGACTCATCAACCGCGACCTCCCTTCCAGGTACGTAGGCCTGCTGAAATGTGGCCCCAAAGTGATCGATGACCGGCCGTATCTTATACAGCCGGTCATAGGCAGGATCACCTCGGGGTGGACATGCTGCATTATCGGAATAATGCAGACATTTCCGGATGGCCTCAAACCGGTGACGTATCATGACCATACTGTACAGTGGGGTCTGGTACAGGACGTCCCCACTCCAGTATTGCCTGACACTGGGTTTTTGGACTAGACCCATATGCAGCACGAGGCCCCAAAATGTCCTCATTTCGGCTGCACTGACCGGCGTCCAGCCACCGGGTCTAGCCAAAACTGAGCCTGGGTTTTGAGCGACGAACTGTTGGGCGTACAGATTCGTCTGCTCCACCATCAAATTCACCAGTGGGTTACTGAAAAAAAAACTAAAATAGTCTATTTCAGTAAACCCCACTGTGGGAATCTGGATTCCAGGATTGCCAGCGAAATCCGGAATCTCAGGCTCAAAGTCCACTGGGGGACACCAGCTAAGTTCATCGGCAGGGGGCTCCGGTGGACTTATTTGGTGGGCCTGGAAACCAGTACGAACCCCAGGGCGGCTCGTACTAGGGTGGGCCACAGGATCCCTAGCATGTGCGGCCCCTGGCTCCGCCTGGCGGCGTCTCCGCCGCCTTGGTGGCTCATCGTCATCCGATGATGATGAGGAGGATGTGGATGATAAAAAGAATGTGGGGTCATCCTCATCCTCACTGGGGCTCTCAGAGTCGGAGGCAATCTGGGCATATGCCTCCTCGGCCGAGAACACCCGGCGGGCCATGGGTGTGTGTGCGTGTAGGTGTGCGTGTGTGGAAAACTTTATTATATGTGCGTGTGTGTGGGGGCAACGGGTGTTCGCGTACTAAAAAAGGCAAGAAAAAAAGGGCAAGTGTTAGGAAAAGAAAAAGTTAAAACTTGCTGATCAGCGGTACAACGCTGATCAGCGGTGGGGCGGGCGATGCGCTAACAGTGGACGGACGCTAAAAAGTGCCGGCCAGTCAGCGCACGCAGAAAAAAAAAAGTGGTGGTGAGGGGGGGGGGCTGGTGGGGGGTGGGGGGGGGTCTGGTGGGGGGTGGGGGGGCTGGTGGGGGGGGGGGGGGTAAGTGGCAGGGGGGGTCGGGGTTAGGGTTAGATGGATAGATGGAAGTTTGGAAGTTTGGAATAAAAGTACTTTTTTTTTTTTTTTCCTAACTTACTTTTCCCTTCTTTCCCTGCCTAACGGTGCCTCTCCCTCACTGACCCTAACCTACCTGGGTGGCGATGGGTGCAGGAGGGTGATGGATGCCGATTAGGGGGACACAGGAGCTGGTGCTGGACGATGCTGCACGGTCAGGGTGCTGGACAGGAAGAGGAGGGGAGAGAGGAGCGCAGGAAGTTTGAATCTCGCGCCTCTCTCCCCTACACCAATCAGCACCCTGGACAGCAGCATTCAGCACCAGGGCCAGCACCGCCTCCTCAAATCCTCGGACTGCGATTGGTGGTGTAAAATTACGCCACCGATCGCAGTCTTTTTCCGGTTCATCGGGTCACAGGACACCCGAATGGACCGGAAACGCAGAAAACCGCAGGTCTGAATTGACCTGCGGTTTTCTGCGATCGCGGATACGGTGGGGTCCAATGACCCCCCCCCCTGCGTTGTTACGGGATGCCGGCTGAATGATTTCAGCCGAAATCCCGTTCCGATTAACCCCCGCGGCGCCGGAATTACATTTTTAAGTCAGGACGTACCGGTACGTCCTCGGTCCTTAAGGACTCGGGAAATAGGGCGTACCGGTACGTCCTCGGTCCTTAAGGGGTTAATTCATTTCCCTATCCACATTTGTTTGCAGGGGATTTACCTACATTTTGCTGCCTTTTGCAGCCCTCTAGCCCTTTCCTGGGCTATTTTACAGCCTTTTTAGTGCCGAAAAGTTTGGGTCCACATTGACTTCAATGGGGTTCGGGGCAAAGTTCGGGTCGAGTTCGGATCCTGAACCCGAACATTTCCGGGAAGTTCGGCCGAACTTCTCGAACCCGAACATCCAGGTGTTCCCTCAACTCTACTTAATGACACTATTATGTTGAGTGGGTTGTTGTTCCCACGCCTCTTTGGCCATGTCCAAGTGACCGCAAGGGTGTCTGCCATATAGCAGTTCGAAGGGCGAGAACCCAGTAGAGGCCTGGGGTACCTCTCGCACTGCGAACATGAGATAGTGCAGAAGGAGATCCCAGTCCTTCCCATCTTTAGACACTACCTTTTTCAACATATTTTTTAATGTTTGGTTAAACCGTTCTACCAGACCGTCCGTTTGCGAATGGTAAACGAATATCTGTAGTTGTTTTATGTGTAGCAACTTACTGTTCCCTCAGCACCTTGGACAAAAAAGGGGTCCCTTGGTCGGTCAGAACCTTTCTACTCGGGAAAACATCTCCATTAACTCCTTAGCTATGAGCTTGGCCGAGGTATGTCGCAGTGGCACCGCCTCCTGGTTCTGAGTGGCGTAGACTAGAATGACTAAAATGTGTTGATGCCCTCTGGCGGACTTCAGTACTGGGCCTATGAGGTCCATTACTATACGGTCAAATGGTACTTCGATAGTTGGCAGAGGTACTAGGGGACTACGGAAATGTGGCTGGGGGCTAGTTATCTGGCAGGTCAGGCAAGGCTTACAAAGGTCTTCCACTTCTTTGAATTTGCTGGGCCAGTAAAACCGCTGTAGAATATGATCCTGAGAATTTTTGCAGCCCCAGGTGACCCCTGAGAACCCACCAACTGTTCAATAGGCTCACCCCGTAGTTGGTTTACCCGATACAACATATCTTGATGAACCACAAAATGGGGAAACACTGACTCTGCCCAAGGTTGTTCTGGTTCACCATCTACTAACACATTTTCCCAGGCGCAGGATAGGGTTGGGTCCCGATATTAGACGGTACCAAAATTATCCCCAGAGACATTGATGTCTGCCAATGCAGGACCCGGCAGCAAGTCCTCCACGTCTCCCACCATCACACTTAGCGGGGTTGTCTCCCCCTCTTCCACCGAAGTGGCAGTCACCCCTACCGCTGGCCCTTCGGTCTCAGGTTCCCAGGTTTCAGGTCTCCCCCCTGAGCTGGGCCACTCTACTAGGATTACCCCTGTCTCATGGGTATCCGTCACTCTCATAGCAGGCTACAGTGTCGGGACTTTCCAGCCAGTATACTTAGTAAACCGCACCAGGGTAGCCCTTACTAGGGTCACCAGACTTCCTGAGTCCAGCAGAGCCTCCGCCAGAGTGTCTCCCACTTCCACCTGGCACAAGTGATTTAGAGACTCTGGGTACCTGTTGCACACAGCCTCCTGGCATATAGCGACTGACGGTAGCCATAGTTAGTGTCCATGGGCTCAACCCGATGGGGACAGTCAGCCCTTACATGGCGAGGCTCCTTACACCACCAGCAGACTATCAGAGCCAGGTCCGCCATGGGTACATCCTGGGTGGGTTTTATCAGCTCAAATCTCTGGTCTTGGGGTGGAGATTTCCAGCGTTTTCCGACAACCTCCCAACAGAAACCTTCTTTCGAGTCCTGGTAGCTTCATAGCGTTCCACTAGGTCCGCCATCTCAAGGGCATTGCCAGGAGACACCTGACCGATCCAGTGCTGGAAAGGGTATGGCAAAGCCCTCCAGAACATATCGGCTAATAGTCTATCCAGCATAGCCGGGGGACTCAGCACATCAGGCTGTAGCCACTTTTGCAAGAGGTGGAGTAAGTCATAATACTGGGTCCTCGCAGGCTAAGCTTAAACCCCCACTGATGTACCTGCTGGGCCCGGAGCAACACATTCACCCCCAGCCTTGCCAAATTTTACCATTTAATTGTTGGTAGTCGGCCGTTTGATCGTCCAGCAAATCGAAATACACCCGCTGGGAATCTGATGCTAGTAATGGAGCGACGACCGCAGTCCAGTCACGGGGTAGCTTTTCCCTGATAGACACTTTCTCGTACATCGCCAGGTAGGTTTTGATGTCGTCTGCAGGGGTCCTCTTAGGAATCGTGGCACGGACTGCTTTCCGTGTATCGTGGACGCTCGGGGTTGCTCCTGCTGTCTGCCAAGCCATCACGTGTTGTAGCAGCAACTGGTTAGTCCCCTGCTGCTGCTTATTAGCCTCACGTTGCTGCAGGTTTGTCTCTCACTGCTGCAAATTAGCCTCTATGAGAGCCTTCACAACAGCCTCCATTTTGTCGTCGGGCACTGGTTGTAATACAGCTGGTTTAATGTACGACATACAACCGTGCCTGAAAAATGCAGAAACCAAAAATATCAGCGTTCATAACAGCCTCACTGCTCTTGCCCGCATTCTCCACCAATTGTGGGGACTTTTCTCTGGTAGACAGGATTATAGAGGCAACAACAAGTTCTTAGGATCATACAATTCAGTTTTATTCACACTTTAGGCAAGTGACAAAACAAGCAGTCATATTTAAAAAAAAAGTCACCTTGCGGTGCTGGTGGTAATTCACACCATGCAGCAATTCTGCCTCAAAGAGTCCTTGCTCATAACAGCACCAACCTGTTTTCACGCCAAACAGGTAGCAAGCCTTCATCCAGACACAAGGCTCCCAGATCCCAACACAGAGACATGGCTTCTAAGCCCAGCTGCCTATTTAAGGACAGCCAGGTGCTGCCAAAACCCAGGCCGGCATTTAATATCCGGTCCAGTATTTGACTTCACCTGGCTGTAAATCATCCCAGCAGCATATGCTTGGAGGAAAATACCTGTTTTCCCAGACCAAACCTCTCACTGTGTCACATGTTATAAATAGACTTACTGTGCATCAGACATTGTCAGCAGACGGGCTAATATATAGGGGCATTTACCTAGTCCATCTACTGCACCATTTATACTTAATCTATTCTGTTATACATAGACTTACTGTGCATCAGACTTAGTCTCAACAGGCGGTCTAATATATATGCACATTAACCTAGTTCATCTGTTGCGCCATTCATTCTTAATTCCTTAAAGGGAACCTGTCACCAGTTTTATGGTGTCCTAACTAAGGGCAACATAAATAAGTAACTGATTCTTTTAGCAAAATGCTGGGTCACTTTCTTTAATTGACCCAGTCAATCTGCCAACATCTTGTATTGAAAAAACTCCAGCTGATAATGATGAGTCATGAATATTTATGAGCTCCTGACTTTCCCTGCCCACCTGCTGCTGAGTGACAGTTTGTTTCCATATGAATCAGCAGCAGGTGGGCGGGGGAGTGGCTATAGCTCTGAATTAAATATACGCTGGACTTAATGACATCATGCCGGACTCGAATCAGCTCATTAGAATGCGTCATGCGGCATCTTTGTGTGTATATTATGAGGTAACCATCTGTCACACCAGTAAGGTACTTTTTAGTAGTTAATGATTGTATATAATTAGTTAGATTATAATCAAATATCCACATGACAGGTTCACTTTAAGGACCGGGCTCATTTTCACCTTCAGGACCAGGCCATTATTTGCAAATCTGACCAGTGTCACTTTATGTGGTGATAACTTAAAAACGCTTTGACTTATCCAGGCCATTCTGAGATTGTTTTTTTTGTCACATATTGTACTTTATGAGTAAAAAAAATGGAGTAAAAAAAATTCATTTTCATTTATAAAAAAATACCCAAAATTTGAAGGAATTAGCGAATTTCCAAGTTTCAATTTCTCTACTTCCATAATACATAGTACGTCACGCTCTCCTCTCTCCCCTGCTCGGCTGCCTAGCTGTCCTGCTGTTTCGGCGTTTCTACGGCCGCTTCTGTTCCCATGGACCTGGGGGCGACGCTGCTTGGCTAGGTTCGGGTGCTTGATTCCGCTTGCTGCCCGGCGTTGATCGTGTCTTCTGGTCTTCTGGACTGTCTGCCTCGCTTGCTCCCGGCGCTGACTCCGCCTGACTCCGCTTGCTGCCCGGCGGTGATCGTGCCTCCTGGTCTTTTGGACTGTCTGCCTCGCTTGCTCCCGACGTTGATTCCGCCTGACTCCGCCTGCTGCCCGGCGTTGATTGTGTATCCTGGTCTTCTGGACTGTCTGCCTCGCTTGCTTGTCTCCGGGATCCAGCTTGTGGGAAATATCTGGTGCGCAATCGGCTGGTCGGCTTCTTGTATACCTGGGACTGGGACTCTGGACTCCGTGACTGCGGACGTTTCCGCTTCTTTCCGCTTCTTTCAGGTGTTAGCGCTTCTTTCCTCTGTTTTGTGTGCCAACTCTGTGGGATCTTCGTGGACGCCGGAGGGAACGGAAAAGAGCTGGTGAGATTGTTCCTGTTTGCTCCTGCATCTATGTTCCTGCTTGTCTCCCTCGGCTCTCCTATGATTTTTGGTCTTTCCTACTAACTATACTAACTAGTAACGAACTTAAGTAAAAAGAACTAATCTGCACCAGAATATACGTAATCTATTTTTTTTTTACATGGTGTATCTCTAAGAGAGAATAAGAACAAACAGGAAGAGAGAGAAAAAGAGAGAGGAAAAAAAGGGGAAAAAAAGGGGAAAAAAAAAAAAAAAAGGGGAAGGAAGAAATAAAAGAATAATAAATAACTATAAAGGAAGAAGAAGGAAGAAGTGATATATAGTGATACACATACAAAAGGAAAGAAGAGGCGGAATAACCGAAAAAAAAAAAAAAAAGGGGAAAAAAAAACAAAAAAAAAAACAAAAAAACATTTTTTTACAAAAAAAATAAAATAAAAATATATATATATATAGAGTTGGGAACAAGGTATGGCTCCTAAAGCCAGCAGGCGCTCAACTGACCTCTCGACCCAGAAATCTGGGTCTAAAACTGCTGAATTAACAAAAATAGATCAGTTTCTGAAGTCTCCGAGGGTTAATACGAGGGGCGCACAAAAGGAACCTGTCATAAAAAAAATTGACGATCCGGAGATGACTGAGTCAGAACCACAAAAAGCCTTTAGATACACCCCAGAAGAAGATGGTATAATGGGGGAAGTTATCCCTAATGACAACTCCTCTCCGCTAGAAGAAATATTGCTAGCGGTCAAACAAAATGGGGATTTAATACAGGCTGTCACAACCCAACTGGGGTTTATCCAAGCTGATGTGGGATTAATAAAAGATGATTTGTCAAAAATGCGAGACAGGGTTAACAACCTCGAGAGCTCCGTTGCCCTGATACAAAATGAATCCAAAAAAATAAATGCCGAGGTCTCTACATTCAAATCAGATTATAATCTTTTGAAAAAAAAGGTTGCGGACCTCGAGGATAGGTCACGAAGATACAACGTGAGAATAATAGGGATTCCAGAGGGTGCGGAAGAGAAGAACCCAACTCAATATATACAGAAATTAATTTTTGAGAAATTTGGGAAAGATGCGTTTTCCTCTTTTTTTATGATTGAAAGAGTTCACCGGGTCCCAGGGGGTAAACCAATTCCAGGGAGACAACCGCGGACATTTCTTGTTAAGTTATTGACCACAGGGGATAAAGACATCCTTTTGAGAAGGGCGAGAGAATGTTCACCGGTTGTACATAACGGGAACAGATTGGCTTTTTTTCCGGATTTTTCTAAAGATATACAAGAAAAGAGACGCACATTTTTGATGGTCAAAAAAAGGCTAAGAGAAAAGGACATTAATTATTCTCTCATATTCCCAGCAAAATTGCGGATTATTTTTAATGATAAAATTTTTTTTTTTGATACTTCGGAAGAAGCCGTGGACTGGCTTGACCGAAATAACTTATGATTTAATTGTCTTATGACCTGGCGGGAATATCAATTGTTACATGGGGGTTTATCCCCCTTAATTTAACTCTCTTTGCTTCTTAATGAGGGTGGCCGAGTGGGGGGAGTGTGGGAGGGATGGTCATAGGAAAGAAATCTACCACAATACGTGGTGGATTATTTGTATGTGGGGGGGGGGTGGGGGTTGGGCTGTGGTGCGTCAAAATGGGTGTGTTTTTCCTCTTCTTTTTCTTTTTGCCCTTTTTTTCTTTTGTATTTCTTTTTTCTTCCAGATCCTTTTTCCCATTTAGCCGCTGTCGATAATGTTGACTAGAATTATTGCCTGGAATATACGTGGTCTGGGGGATAGAGGAAAGAGACAAGCGATTTCTGACTTGACTCAGGTCCATCTGCCAGCAATAGTATGCTTGTTAGAGACCCACCTCACCGAGGAGACCTCTAGGGTGGTCGACAGGGGATGGGCTGCGCACACTTACCATTCTACTTTCTCTAACTACTCGAGAGGTGTTACTGTCTTGATACATAGACTTATTGATTTTGTCTGTGAGGCATCCTCTGTTGACCAACAGGGGAGATTTGTTTTTTTATACTGTAGGTTAAGGGGGAAGATATGTATTTTGGCCTTTGTCTATATTCCACCGCCATTTTCCTTTTCGGTCCTTAATTCCTTGGTATTGTTTATGGATAAATGGCCAGAGTGTCCAACACTGATTATTGGCGACTTTAACTGTGTCATCGATCCTGTACGTGATAGGGTCTCTATGAGTGTCAGGAGTGACAGCCCGGCCCAGGGGTCCCCCCTGGCACGGTTCTGCCTGGAGGCTGGTTTTGAAGATGCTTGGGAATATTTAGGTCAGGGGAAGAGGGCTTTTTCATGCTTTAGTAAAGCAGGTAAATCAATGTCCAGAATAGATCTTGCATTGATCAGTACTAAACATGTGAAATTAATAAAGCGAATGAAATATGAAACGAGGTCAATATCGGATCACTCTCCGTTACTACTTGAATTCTGTTTGTCTCAGGAAGGATATACATCAAAACCCCTTTTTAGACTAAATCCTTACTGGCTATCAGTTATAAAAACACATGAAATAATCCAAAATGAAATTGGCCAATTTTGGGATAATAATTATGGTTCAGCCAAAAGTCAAGTGGTATGGGATACTTTCAAGGCGTATATGAGGGGATTGATGGTTAGTAATATCGCGAACCTTAGAAAGGAGTATGGGAAAAAACAGAAAAACTTAGAAGAACGTGCTGCACAGGCGACAGAATCCTTTTACATGAATAAGTCGGAGCAAAATAGGGAAAATATGCAAAGAGCCACACAAATATATTCTAATTTTTTACTAGATAAGGCCCAACAGAGCCTTTTCTTTAAAGGGCAAAAATATTTTACAGAGTCGGGGCGACCCGGTAAATTTCTTTCCAGAGTAATTTCAAGTCAACAACCTAAAAAATATATAGACAAGGTTCGATTGATTGATGGTAGGATGGTCACTGGACAGGGCCCGGTGGAGAGGGCCTTTGTTGATTATTTCCTTGATTTGTATAAAGCCGAATCTAACATCACAGATGATAAGATAGATTTTTACCTTGATAGGATCATCTTTCCAACTATTACTGAAACTCAAAAGAAAGCACTTGAACTAGAGGTCTCAATCCAGGAACTTGAGGGAGCTATTAAATTATGCTCAGCTAACTCTACTCCTGGTTCAGATGGACTCCCATATGAATTTTACAGTAAATATAGGGATTGCATCTTCCCGAGATTGTTGGAGGTCTTTTCTGAGTCAATGGAGGATGGGAAGCTCCCAGACTCAATGATGGAGGCTGTAATAATATTAATTCCAAAAAAAGGCAAGGACCCTTTAGATCTAGAATCTTATAGACCAATCTCACTGCTTAATGCAGATGTAAAGCTCCTTGCGAGGGTCCTGGCTACAAGGCTTTCTAGGGTTATTTCTTCTATTGTCCATTCGGACCAGAGTGGCTTTATACAAGATAAGGGCACACATCATAATTTACATCGGCTTTTCTCTAATATTCAGGCCCCTGGGGGGACCACTCGCTCCATCCTGTCGCTGGATGCCTCCAAGGCATTTGACAGGGTGGAGTGGTGCTTCCTCTGGAAAGTTCTGGCAAGGATGGGCTTTGGGGAAAAGTTTATACGTACTCTTAAGTTATTGTATAGATCTCCAAGGGCAAAATTGAGTCTTAATGGAATTTTGAGTAGTAGTATTGATTTAAGAAGAGGCACACGACAGGGTTGCCCACTGTCTCCCTTATTATTTGATATTTATATTGAACCCCTCGCGATGGCCATTAGACAGGATGATCAGGTTAAAGGATTTGGTACGCTAGGAGTACAAGATCGGATCTCCCTATATGCGGATGATGTTCTGTTTTTTATAGACCATACGGAAACCACTCTTCCTAGGATTATTCAAATGGTTAAAGCATTTGGCGAGGTGTCTGGTCTTCTTATAAACTGGACAAAGACCAGCTTGATGCCAATAGATCCCCTGCCACAGAAAGAGGTTCTCGGGACACAGTTGGATATTGTTGACACTTTTCAATACTTGGGCTTGACTATATCACCTCGGGTTGAAAATTTCGTACAACTTAATTTGATTCCCATAGTGGTAAGGACTAGAGCTAAAATAGGGATCTGGTTAAGACTGCCCCTATCCAGAGCCGATCGAGTTTCACTAGTTAAAATGGTGATATTACCACAATTTCTTTATGTCCTCAGGAATACACCTATTTGGATACAAGACAAACATTTTAAACTTATTGAAAAAATAATCAATGATTTAATATGGGGAAGAAAGCGAGTTCGAATAAAGTTGGAATATCTGTATAAATCTATGGAGTGCGGGGGTTTAAATCTTCCTTACTTTAAAGGGTATTTTATTGCAGCCCAGTTATTGAGATGCTATGAATCAGAGAATAGTGCATTGTTGGGGAAATTGGTAACTAGCTATGCCCACAATAATATTTTTACCTTGTTGGAATCTGGTCTATTAAAGAGCTATGAGTGGGGCTATAGAGAGACCATAAAATTACTCCTGAAAGTATGGGCTACAACTAGAACGTGGTTGAAGATCAAGGGTTCACTAACATTCACGCCTCTTTGGCACAATCTGCATTTACAAAGGCTAGATGATATTGCAGCTGATACATTTTGGCAAAAGAATAAAATTTTGTATATTTCACAGATAGTTAAAGATAGAGAAATTAAACCATTTATAGAGATGACACACAGTATAACAAACCTTTCTTGGTTTAGGTATTTTCAATTGCGTTCAGTCCTATCCAGTTTGGATGATAAATTGGTGCTAGATATAGATAATTCATCCTTTTTGAATGACTGGGTAGGGGGTACACTGTCTAGAATAAAAATTTCAAATATATATAAGTTATTACTTAAGGCACGGTTTAGTGACACACAGTCACCAGGACAAAAAGCGTGGGAGGTGGATTGTTTGAATTTACAGGTAGAAGGATGGGAGAATATTTTTGGAAATTTAGTTTCACTATCCCAGAATCTCAACCACGTTCTAATACAATTTTTTATCTGCCATAGATTATATATTACCCCTCTATGGATGAATAAATGTGGATTAAGAGACAAGTCCAATTGTCCCAAATGCGATACTGCAGGAGCAGATTTTCTTCATATGATATGGACTTGTCCAGAACTCACAAACTTCTGGAATACTATAAATAATTGTATTAGGTATAAACTAAAAATACGAATCCCTTTTGAACCACAAGTATTCGTGCTTAATGATCTCTCTAAATTAAATAGCCACAAGTATCAAAAGATCCTCCTGGGCAGGATATTGATGTTGGCCAGAGTGTTGGTTAGTCGAACCTGGTTTGCTCGATATACTCCAGATATAATCACATGGATGAATTTAATTGCTAAGGTAAAAAACTATGAGAAAATTTTGTACAATAAGAGGGGGGCTGAGGAGAAGTGGATTAAGACATGGGGTGGTTGGAGAGTTTGATCAGTTGTGTTTAATTTTCTTAATGATAGAGGACTTATTTTGACTAGAGTTCGGCCGAACATCCCGGAAATGTTCGGGTTCGGGATCCGAACCCGATCCGAACTTCGTCCCGAACCCGAACCCCATTGAAGTCAATGGGGACCCGAACTTTTCGGCACTAAAACGGCTGTAAAACAGCCCAGGAAAGGGCTAGAGGGCTGCAAAAGGCAGCAACATGTAGGTAAATCCCCTGCAAACAAATGTGGATAGGGAAATTAATTAAAATAAAAATTAAATAAATAAAAATTAACCAAAATCAATTGGAGAGAGGTTCCATAGCAGAGAATCTGGCTTCCCGTCACCCACCACTGGAACAGTCCATTCTCAGATATTTAGGCCCCGGCACCCAGGCAGAGGAGAGAGGTCCCGTAACAGAGAATCTGTCTTCATGTCAGCAGAGAATTAGTCTGCATGTCATAGCAGAGAATGAGGCTTCACGTCAGCCACCACTGCAACAGTCCATTGGCATATATTTAGGCCCAGCACCCAGGCAGAGGAGAGAGGTCCCGTAACAGACAATCTGGCTTCATGTCAGCAGAGAATCAGTCTGCATGTCATAGCAGAGAATCAGGCTTCACGTCACCCACCACTGCAACAGTCCATTGTCATAAATTTAGGCCCAGCACTAGTGTTGAGCGGCATGTCCCATATTCGAATTCGCGAAATTTTGTGAATATTCGAAAGAATATTCGTAAAATATTCGCGATTATTCAAATTCGTTATTATTTCGCATATGCGATAATTCGAATTTTCGCATCGCATAATACATATGCTATGCAAAATTCACATGTGCGCTAATGAAATCGCCTTACGAAGATTCGCAACTCAATTCAATCACTAATGTATGAATGCAATGCCCTTTGCCTCTGTTCTGGGACAAGTGTAGATATTCGCATGTGCGCTAATAAAATCGCCTTACGAAGATTCGCACCTCAATCACTTTCTAGGGAATGTGAGACTTTTGGGAATCAATCGAGATACAGTGGGGGGTGATGACAGTAGTTGACAGAGTACAGATCAATGTAATCTGTAAGGTGGAAAGTAAAATAAAAAATACGAATATTCGTAAATCAAATTTTACGAAGTTCTACGTATTCGCGAATATGGTGCTATACTATATGAATGCACAGGCCTTTGCCTCTCTGTTCTGGGGACAAGTGTAGATATTTGCATTTGCGTTAATAAAATCGCCTTACGAAGATTCGCAGCTCAATTCAATCACTAATGTATGAATGCAAAGCCCTTTGCCTCTGTTCTGGGACAAGTGTAGATATTCGCATGTGCGCTAATAAAATCGCCTTACGAAGATTCGCAACTCAATTCACTAATGTATGAATGCAAAGCCCTTTGCCTCTGTTCTGGGACGTGCCGATATTCGCATGTGCGCTAATAAAATCGCCTTACGAAGATTCGCGCCTCAATCACTTTCTAGGCAATGTGAGTAAGATCTGAGCTGTTGGACCTTTGGGAAACAATCAATTATATGTGTACTGTAATTTTGTGGGGGGGGGGGGAAACAAAAAACGAATATTCGTTTTTACGAATATATAGCACTATATTCGAAATATTCGCGAAATCGCGAAGTTGCGATATTCGCGAAAAAAATTTGCTTTTCGAATATTCGCGCTCAACACTACCCAGCACCCAGGCAGAGGAGAGAGGTCCCGTAACAGACAATCTGGCTTCATGTCAGCAGAGAATCAGTCTGCATGTCATAGCAGAGAATGAGGCTTCACGTCAGCCACCACTGCAACAGTCCATTGGCATATATTTAGGCCCAGCACCCAGGCAGAGGAGGGAGGTCCCGTAACAGAGAATCTGTCTTCATGTCAGCAGAGAATTAGTCTGCATGTCATAGCAGAGAATGAGGCTTCACGTCAGCCACCACTGCAACAGTCCATTGGCATATATTTAGGCCTAGCACACAGGCAGAGGAGAGAGGTCCCGTAACAGAGAATCTGGCTTCATGTCAGCAGAGAATCAGTCTGCATGTCATAGCAGAGAATGAGGCTTCACGTCAGCCACCACTGCAACAGTCCATTGGCATATATTTAGGCCCAGCACACACACAGGCAGAGGAGAGAGGTCCCGTAACAGAGAATCTGTCTTCATGTCAGCAGAGAATTAGTCTGCATGTCATAGCAGAGAATGAGGCTTCACGTCACCCACCACTGCAACAGTCCATTGGCATATATTTAGGCCTAGCACACAGGCAGAGCAGAGAGGTCCCGTAACAGACAATCTGGCTTCATGACAGCAGAGAATCAGTCTGCATGTCATAGCAGAGAATGAGGCTTCACGTCACCCACCACTGCAACAGTCCATTGGCATATATTTAGGCCTAGCACACAGGCAGAGGAGAGAGGTCCCGTAACAGAGAATCTGTCTTCATGTCAGCAGAGAATCAGTCTGCATGTCATAGCAGAGAATGAGGCTTCACGTCAGCCACCACTGCAACAGTCCATTGGCATATATTTAGGCCCAGCACCCAGGCAGAGGAGGGAGGTCCCGTAACAGAGAATCTGTCTTCATGTCAGCAGAGAATTAGTCTGCATGTCATAGCAGAGAATGAGGCTTCACGTCAGCCACCACTGCAACAGTCCATTGGCATATATTTAGGCCCAGCACACACACAGGCAGAGGAGAGAGGTCCCGTAACAGAGAATCTGGCTTCATGTCAGCAGAGAATTAGTCTGCATGTCATAGCAGAGAATGAGGCTTCACGTCACCCACCACTGCAACAGTCCATTGGCATATATTTAGGCCTAGCACACAGGCAGAGGAGAGGTTCATTCAACTTTGGGTAGCATCGCAATATAATGGTAAAATGAAAATAAAAATAGGATTGAATGAGGAAGTGCCCTGGAGTCCAATAATATATGGTTATGGGGAGGTAGTTAATGTCTAATCTGGACAAGGGACGGACAGGTCCTGTGGGATCCATGCCTGGTTCATTTTTATGAACGTCAGCTTGTCCACATTGGCTGTAGACAGGCGGCTGCGTTTGTCTGTAATGACGCCCCCTGCCGTGCTGAATACACGTTCAGACAAAACGCTGGCTGCCGGGCAGGCCAGCACCTCCAAGGCATAAAAGGCTAGCTCTGGCCACGTGGACAATTTAGAGACCCAGAAGTTGAATGGGGCCGAACCATCAGTCAGTACGTGGAGGGGTGTGCACACGTACTGTTCCACCATGTTAGTGAAATGTTGCCTCCTGCTAACACGTTGCGTATCAGGTGGTGGTGCAGTTAGCTGTGGCGTGTTGACAAAAGTTTTCCACATCTCTGCCATGCTAACCCTGCCCTCAGAGGAGCTGGCCGTGACACAGCTGCCTTGGCGACCTCTTGCTCCTCCTCTGCCTTGGCCTTGGGCTTCCACTTGTTCCCCTGTGACATTTGGGAATGCTCTCAGTAGCGCGTCTACCAACGTGCGCTTGTACTCGCGCATCTTCCTATCACGCTCCAGTGCAGGAAGTAAGGTGGGCACATTGTCTTTGTAGCGTGGATCCAGCAGGGTGGCAACCCAGTAGTCCGCACAGGTTAAAATGTGGGCAACTCTGCTGTCGTTGCGCAGGCACTGCAGCATGTAGTCGCTCATGTGTGCCAGGCTGCCCAGGGGTAAGGACAAGCTGTCCTCTGTGGGAGGCGTATCGTCATCGTCCTGCCTTTCCCCCCAGCCACGCACCAGTGATGGACCCGAGCTGCGTTGGGTGCCACCCCGCTGTGACCATGCTTCATCCTCATCCTCCTCCACCTCCTCCTCATCCTCGTCCTCCTCGTCCTCCAGTAGTGGGCCCTGGCTGGCCACATTTGTACCTGGCCTCTGCTGTTGCAAAAAACCTCCCTCTGAGTCACTTCGAAGAGACTGGCCTGAAAGTGCTAAAAATGACCCCTCTTCCTCATCCTCCTCCTCCTCCTCCTGGGCCACCTCCTGTTCCATCATCGCCCTAAGTGTTTTCTCAAGGAGACATAGAAGTGGTATTGTAACGCTGATAACGGTGTCATCGCCACTGGCCATGTTGGTGGAGTACTCGAAACAGCGCAACAGGGCACACAGGTCTCGCATGGAGGCCCAGTCATTGGTGGTGAAGTGGTGCTGTTCTGTAGTGCGACTGACCCGTGCGTGCTGCAGCTGAAACTCCACTATGGCCTGCTGCTGCTCGCACAGTCTGTCCAGCATGTGCAAGGTGGAGTTCCACCTGGTGGGCACGTCGCATATGAGGCGGTGAGCGGGAAGGCCGAAGTTACGCTGTAGCGCAGACAGGCGAGCAGCGGCAGGATGTGAACGCCGGAAGCGCGAACAGACGGCCCGCACTTTATGCAGCAGCTCTGACATGTCGGGGTAGTTGTGAATGAACTTCTGCACCACCAAATTCAGCACATGCGCCAAGCAAGGGATGTGCGTCAAATTGGCTAGTCCCAGAGCTGCAACGAGATTTCGCCCATTATCACACACCACCAGGCCGGGCTTGAGGCTCACCGGCAGCAACCACTCGTCGGTCTGTTGTTCAATACCCCGCCACAACTCCTGTGCGGTGTGGGGCCTGTCCCCCAAACATATGAGTTTCAGAATGGCCTGCTGACGTTTACCCCGGGCTGTGCTGAAGTTGGTGGTGAAGGTGTGTGGCTGACTGGATGAGCAGGTGGAAGAAGAGGAGGAGGAAGCCGAGAAGGAGGAGGTGGCAACAGGAGGCAAAGAATGTTGCCCTGCGATCCTTGGCGGCGGCAGGACGTGCGCCAAACAGCTCTCCGCCTGGGGCCCAGCTGCCACTACATTTACCCAGTGTGCAGTTAGGGAGATATAGCGTCCCTGGCCGTGCTTACTGGTCCACGTATCTGTGGTTAGGTGGACCTTGCTACAGATGGCGTTGCGCAGTGCACACTTGATTTTATCGGATACTTGGTTGTGCAGGGAAGGCACGGCTCTCTTGGAGAAGTAGTGCCGGCTGGGAACAACATACTGTGGGACAGCAAGCGACATGAGCTGTTTGAAGCTGTCTGTGTCCACCAGCCTAAATGACAGCATTTCATAGGCCAGTAGTTTAGAAATGCTGGCATTCAGGGCCAGGGATCGAGGGTGGCTAGGTGGGAATTTACGCTTTCTATCAAATGTTTGTGAGATGGAGAGCTGAACGCTGGCGTGTGACATGGTTGAGACGCTTGGTGACGGAGGTGGTGGTGGTGGTGTTGGTGGTACATCCCCTGTTTGCTGGGCGGCAGGTGCCAACGTTCCTCCAGAGGCGGAGGAAGAGGCCGAGGCGGCAGCAGCAGAATAGGCCGAGGCGGCAGCAGCAGAAGAGGTAGCAGGGGGAGCCTGAGTGACTTCCTTGGTTTTAAGGTGTTTACTCCACTGCAGTTCATGCTTTGCATGCAGGTGCCTGGTCATGCAGGTTGTGCTCAGGTTCAGAACGTTAATGCCTCGCTTCAGGCTCTGATGGCACAGCGTGCAAACCACTCGGGTCTTGTCGTCAGCACATTGTTTGAAGAAGTGCCATGCCAGGGAACTCCTTGAAGCTGCCTTTGGGGTGCTCGGTCCCAGATGGCGGCGGTCAGTAGCAGGCGGAGTCTCTTGGCGGCGGGTGTTCTGCTTTTGCCCACTGCTCCCTCTTTTGCTACGCTGTTGGCTCGGTCTCACCACTGCCTCTTCCTCCGAACTGTGAAAGTCAGTGGCACGACCTTCATTCCATGTGGGGTCTAGGACCTCATCGTCCCCTGCATCGTCTTCCACCCAGTCTTGATCCCTGACCTCCTGTTCAGTCTGCACACTGCAGAAAGACGCAGCAGTTGGCACCTGTGTTTCGTCATCATCAGAGACATGCTGAGGTGGTATTCCCATGTCCTCATCATCAGGAAACATAAGTGGTTGTGCGTCAGTGCATTCTATGTCTTTCACCGCTGGGGAAGGGCTAGGTGGATGCCCTTGGGAAACCCTGCCAGCGGAGTCTTCAAACAGCATAAGAGACTGCTGCATAACTTGAGGCTGAGACAGTTTCCCTGGTATGCATGGGGGTGATGTGACAGACTGATGGGGTTGGTTTTCAGGCGCCATCTGTGCGCTTTCTGCAGAAGACTGGGTGGGAGATAATGTGAACGTGCTGGATCCACTGTCGGCCACCCAATTGACTAATGCCTGTACCTGCTCAGGCCTTACCATCCTTAGAACGGCATTGGGCCCCACCATATATCGCTGTAAATTCTGGCGGCTACTGGGACCTGAGGTAGTTGGTACACTAGGACGTGTGGATGTGGCAGAACGGCCACGTCCTCTCCCAGCACCAGAGGGTCCACTAACACCACCACGACCATGTCCACGTCCGCGTCCCTTACTAGATGTTTTTCTCATTGTTATGGTTCACCACAACAACAAATATATTATTTGGCCCAATGTATTGTATTCAAATTCAGCGGGATATAAATTTGAGGCCTAGTATTTAGGCGCTGGGTGACCGGTATGGATTTAGTGACAGAATTAGACTTGGAAATGCACAGAAGCGTGTGTGTGAAGTTATTCTGAATGACCCAATGTGCACCTTGAATATTATATACCCTTTTTGGGATAGATTTCAAATAGCTCTGATATAGCAGGAACCACTAAATTATGAAATTGCTAAATTGGGAATTGTACTTCAACCCAGAACAAAAAATGTGCTTTGACGGGCACTAAATAACTTTCCCAGCTACAACAGTACAGCGGTGGGTAACGAGAGATTTAGAGGGATTTAAATTTGAGGCCTAGTATTTAGGCGCTGGGTCACCGGTATGGATTTAGTGACAGAATTAGACTTGGAAATGCACAGAAGCGTGTGTGTGAAGTTATTCTGAATGACCCAATGTGCACCTTGAATATTATATACCCTTTTTGGGATAGATTTCAAATAGCTCTGATATAGCAGGAACCACTAAATTATGAAATTGCTAAATTGGGAATTGTACTTCAACCCAGAACAAAAAATGTGCTTTGACGGGCACTAAATAACTTTCCCAGCTACAACAGGACAGCGGTAACGAGAGATTTAGAGGGATTTAAATTTGAGGCCTAGTATTTAGGCGCTGGGTGACAGGTATGGGTTTAGTGACAGAATTAGACTTGGAAATACACAGTAGCGGGTGTGTGTGAAGTTATTCTGAATGACCCAATGTGCACCTTCAATATTATATACCCTTTTTGGGATAGATTTCAAATAGCTCTGATATAGCAGGAACCACTAAATTATGAAATTGCTAAATTGGGAATTGTACTTCAACCCAGAACAAAAAATGTGCTTTGACGGACACTAAATATCTTGCCCAGCAACAACAGTACAGCGGTGGGTAACGAGAGATTTAGAGGGATTTAAATTTGAGGCCTAGTATTTAGGCGCTGGGTCACCGGTATGGATTTAGTGACAGAATTAGACTTGGAAATGCACAGAAGCGTGTGTGTGAAGTTATTCTGAATGACCCTATGTGCACCTTCAATATTATATACCCTTTTAGGGATAGATTTCAAATAGCTCTGATATAGCAGAAACCACTAAATTATGAAATTGCTAAATTGGGAATTGTACTTCAACCCAGAACAAAAAATGTGCTTTGACGGACACTAAATATCTTGCCCAGCAACAACAGTACAGCGGTGGGTAACGAGAGATTTAGAGGGATTTAAATTTGAGGCCTAGTATTTAGGCGCTGGGTGACAGGTATGGGTTTAGTGACAGAATTAGACTTGGAAATACACAGTAGCGGGTGTGTGTGAAGTTATTCTGAATGACCCAATGTGCACCTTCAATATTATATACCCTTTTTGGGATAGATTTCAAATAGCTCTGATATAGCAGGAACCACTAAATTATGAAATTGCTAAATTGGGAATTGTACTTCAACCCAGAACAAAAAATGTGCTTTGACGGACACTAAATATCTTGCCCAGCAACAACAGTACAGTGGTGGGTAACGAGAGATTTAGAGGGATTTAAATTTGAGGCCTAGTATTTAGGCGCTGGGTCACCGGTATGGATTTAGTGACAGAATTAGACTTGGAAATGCACAGAAGCGTGTGTGTGAAGTTATTCTGAATGACCCTATGTGCACCTTCAATATTATATACCCTTTTAGGGATAGATTTCAAATAGCTCTGATATAGCAGAAACCACTAAATTATGAAATTGCTAAATTGGGAATTGTACTTCAACCCAGAACAAAAAATGTGCTTTGACGGACACTAAATATCTTGCCCAGCAACAACAGTACAGCGGTGGGTAACGAGAGATTTAGAGGGATTTAAATTTGAGGCCTAGTATTTAGGCGCTGGGTCACCGGTATGGATTTAGTGACAGAATTAGACTTGGAAATGCACAGAAGCGTGTGTGTGAAGTTATTCTGAATGACCCTATGTGCACCTTCAATATTATATACCCTTTTAGGGATAGATTTCAAATAGCTCTGATATAGCAGAAACCACTAAATTATGAAATTGCTAAATTGGGAATTGTACTTCAACCCAGAACAAAAAATGTGCTTTGACGGACACTAAATATCTTGCCCAGCAACAACAGTACAGTGGTGGGTAACGAGAGATTTAGAGGGATTTAAATTTGAGGCCTAGTATTTAGGCGCTGGGTCACCGGTATGGATTTAGTGACAGAATTAGACTTGGAAATGCACAGAAGCGTGTGTGTGAAGTTATTCTGAATGACCCTATGTGCACCTTCAATATTATATACCCTTTTAGGGATAGATTTCAAATAGCTCTGATATAGCAGAAACCACTAAATTATGAAATTGCTAAATTGGGAATTGTACTTCAACCCAGAACAAAAAATGTGCTTTGACGGACACTAAATATCTTGCCCAGCAACAACAGTACAGCGGTGGGTAACGAGAGATTTAGAGGGATTTAAATTTGAGGCCTAGTATTTAGGCGCTGGGTGACAGGTATGGGTTTAGTGACAGAATTAGACTTGGAAATACACAGTAGCGGGTGTGTGTGAAGTTATTCTGAATGACCCAATGTGCACCTTCAATATTATATACCCTTTTTGGGATAGATTTCAAATAGCTCTGATATAGCAGGAACCACTAAATTATGAAATTGCTAAATTGGGAATTGTATTTCAACCCAGAACAAGAAATGTGCTTGAACGGACACTAAATAACTCGCCCAGCTACAGCACTAGGGACAGATTTAGCTGGATATAAATTTGAGGCCTAGTATTTAGGCGCTGGGTGACCGGTATGGATTTAGTGACAGAATTAGACTGGGATATGGCCAAAAAATGAACAGACTATTGCTGGTTAAATGCACTTGGTGTGACAGCTTCACCCTGATGTAGGCTTTAGCCAAAAAACAACCACACCATTGAGGGTTAAATGCACTTGGTGACAGGCGCAGCTTGCCCCTGATTTTGTATATGGCCAAAAAATGAACAGACTATTGCTGGTTAAATGCACTTGGTGTGACAGCTTCACCCTGATGTAGGCTTTAGCCAAAAAACAACCACACCATTGAGGGTTAAATGCACTTGGTGACAGGCGCAGCTTGCCCCTGATTTTGTATATGGCCAAAAAATGAACAGACTATTGCTGGTTAAATGCACTTGGTGTGACAGCTTCACCCTGATGTAGGCTTTAGCCAAAAAACAACCACACCATTGAGGGTTAAATGCACTTGGTGACAGGCGCAGCTTGCCCCTGATTTTGTATATGGCCAAAAAATGAACAGACTATTGCTGGTTAAATGCACTTGGTGTGACAGCTTCACCCTGATGTAGGCTTTAGCCAAAAAACAACCACACCATTGAGGGTTAAATGCACTTGGTCGCAGCTTGTGCTGGCGCACCACAAGACACAAAATGGCCGCCGATCACCCCAGAAAAATGAGACTGACAAACGGTCTGTGCAGCCTAAAAACAGTGAGCAATTGAGGATCAGCAGCTCAATGATCCACAGCTGCAGATCGATCAGTTAATCAAGTCCTTTGGAGGAGTTAATCTGCCTAATCTCGCCCTACTGTCGCAGCCGCAACCTCTCCCTACGCTAATCAGAGCAGAGTGACGGGCGGCGCTATGTGACTCCAGCTTAAATAGAGGCTGGGTCACATGGTGCTCTGGCCAATCACAGCCATGCCAATAGTAGGCATGGCTGTGATGGCCTCTTGGGGCAAGTAGTATGACGCTTGTTGATTGGCTGCTTTGCAGCCTTTCAAAAAGCGCCAAGAAAGCGTCACAAAAGCGCGAAGAAAGCGACGAACACCGAACCCGAACCCGGACTTTTACGAAAATGTCCGGGTTCGGGTCCGTGTCACGGACACCCCAAAATTCGGTACGAACCCGAACTATACAGTTCGAGTTCGCTCATCCCTAATTTTGACGCACCACAGGTAGGGGGGGGAGGGGAGGGTTTCTTTAAACAAAAAAAAATAAAAAAAAAATAAAAAATAATAATACATATTAATACCTACAAAAATAGTTATTACTTTACATTTCCTATATGTCTACTTTTGGGACATCATTTTGGGAATGACATTTTATTTTTGGGGGACGTTACAAGGCTTAGAAGTTTAGAAGTAAATCTTGAAATTTCTCAGAAATTTTCAAAAACCAACTTTTTAAGGACCAGTTCAGGTCTGAAGTCACAAATGACCCCATTCTAGAAACTAAACCCCTCAAGGTATTTAAAACTGATTTTACAAACGTTGTTTACCCTTTAGGTGTTCCACAAGAATTCATTGAAAATAGAGATACAATTTCAAAATTTCACTTTTTTGGCAGATTTTCCATTTCAATATTTTTTTTCCAGTTACAAAGCAAGGGTTAACAGCCAAACAAAACTCAACATTTACTACAATTGCTGTACGGGCACACGGCAGGGCACAGAAGGAAAGGAATGCCATACAGTTTTTGGAAGGCAGAATTTGCTGGACTGGTTTTTTGACACCATGTCACATTTGAAGCCCCCCTGATGCACCCTTAGAGTAGAAACTCCAAAAAAGTGACCCCATTTTAGAAACTATGGGATAGGGTGGAAGCTTTGTTGGTACTAATTTAGGGTACATATGATTTTTGGTTGCTCTATATTACACTTTTTGTGAGGCAAGGTAACAAGAAATAGCTGTTTTGGCACAGTTCTTTTGTTATTTACAACATTCATCTTACAGGTTAGATCATGTGGTATTTTTATAGAGCAGGTTGTCACGGACGCGGCGATACCTAATATGTATACAATTTTTTTATTTATGTAAGTTTTACACAATGATTTCATTTTTTAAAGGGAATCTGTCACCTGCTTCTACCATTTTAAGCTGGCACCATCGCTATGTTGACTAAAGTACCTTATTTCCAGCAGTCTTCTTTTTACTTTATTTAGTTTTGTAGTTTTGATATAAAAGCGCTTTTTATGTTATGCTAATGAGGCTCCAAGGTGCCCAGAGGGGCGTTTTTTTCACTCTCCGGTGCCCAGTGACGCCCCCCTGCAGTGCCCAAGAACGCCTCCTGATCATCAAATAACCTCCCACACTGCGGCCAGAAATCTCGCGCAGGTGGTACTGCCTGCGCGATCACCAACGTCCTGAGGGCAACAGCGCTCAGGTTACATCACTGGGCTCGGCGCATGCCCAGTGAGACTTTTGAGGCTGTTGCCCACAGGAGGTTGATGATCGCGCAGGCCGCAGGCGGTACTGCGCCTGCGCGAGTTTTCTGGCCGCAGACAGGAAGAAGGACGGGGCATTTCTATAAGGTAGACTATGACGTGGGGAGGGCGCGGAACCGTTTGCCGGGCTGTGGGAGGTTATTTGATGATCAGGAGGCGTTCTTGGGCACTGCAGGGGGGGCGTCACTGGGCACCGAAGAGTGAAAAAAACGCCCCTCTGGGCACCTTGGAGCCTCATTAGCATAACATAACGCTTTTATATCAAAACTACAAAACGAAATAAAGTAAAAAGAAGACTGCTGGAAATAAGGTTCTTTAGTCAACATAGCGATGGTGCCAGCTTAAAATGGTAAAAGCAGGTGACAGATTCCCTTTAAACAAAAAAATCATGTTTTAGTGTCTCCATAGTCTGAGAGCCATAGTTTTTTCAGTTTTTGGGCGATTATCTTAGGTAGGGTCTCATTTTTTGCGTAATGAGATGACAGTTTGATTGGCACTATTTTGGGGTGTATATGACTTTTTGATCAGTTGCTATTATACTTTTTATGATGTAAGGTGACAAAAAATTGTTTATTTAGCACAGTTTTTTTTTTTGTACGATGTTCACCTGAGGGGTTAGGTCATGTGATATTTTTATAGAGAAACTTATTACGTACGCGGCAATAACTAATATGTATACTTTTTTTAAATTTATGTAAGTTTTACACAATGATTTTATTTTTGAAACAAAAATCATGTTTTAGTGTTTCCATAGTCTGAGAGCCATAGTTTTTTCAGTTTTTGGTGATTATCTTGGGTAGGGTATGATTTTTTGCGGGATGAGATGACGGTTTGATTGGCACTATTTTGGGGTGCATATGACTTTTTGCTATTACACTTTTTGTGATGTAAGGTGACAAAAAATAGTTTATTTTGCAGTTTTTATTTTTTTATTTTTTACGTTGTTCATCTGAGTGGTTAGGTCATGTGATATTTTTATATAGCCGGTCGATACGGACGCAGCGATACCTAATATTTATACTTTTTATTTATTTATGTAAGTTTTACACAATAATATCATTTTTTAAACAAAAAAAAGTCCGCTCTCCTCAGCCAGATACCGCGCGTGCGCCCTAGGTATAACCTGATGTGCCCGTGCGGACTCCTGGCAGCAGCCTCGTTATGCGAAGTATAACCGCTGCCAGGAGTCCGCACGGGCGCATCAAGTTATACCTAGTGCACACGCGCGGGATCTGGCTGAGGAGAGCGAACGTTAGAGAGATGGCTGCAGCCGGGCACCCTGCATTGTGAGAAGTCCCCTTGGACACATTTGTGATGTGAGTGACAGGTTATATAAACCTGTTTTATGATTATAGAGCCACAGGCGCATTTGATAAGGTCACTTAAGGATTCTGTGTATTAGTAGGGACCTTGCCATATGTTTAGCTTATAGGCCTAAATTCTGATGACAGAATCCCTTTAAGGAAAAATGAAGTGCTGGGAACTAGGTTCATACTATACGTACACTACATAACTGTGTCACAGAATGGGATAGATTGAACATAGAAACATAGAATGTGTCAGCAGATAAGAACCATTTGGCCCATCCAATCTGCCCAATATACTGAATACTATGAATAGCCCCTGGCCCTATCTTATATAAAGGATGGCCTTATGCCTATCCCATGCATGCTTAAACTCCTTCACCCTAGACATGTAGGCTCTTGACATTGATGACCTGTTCTCAGGATAGGTTATTAATAGCTGATTGGTGAGTTTCCGACACCCCTCACACCAGCTGTCCCTGCAGCCTCTGGTCCAGAACTAGCTCTTAAATTGAGCTGAGCTGTGCTTCCTACTCTAAGTGCAGTGGATGTGCTGGGTTACAGTGAAATGAATGGGAGCTGAGCCGCAGTAACCCAGTATTACCACTACTCTTTGTGTTATGTTGTTTGGGGGGCACTATTTTTCCTTGGGGGGAGAGTGCCTTAATCGACATGAGGAGACTTATTTCATGCTCCTCCGGAATTCTGGGAAGACAGGGATGCAAATTAAATCTTATCAAGCTCTGCCTCTAATCCCACCAGATGTCAAGCAGCCATCCTATGAGTCAATGTTCAGCTCTTTAAATAAGCCTTGAAACATGATTTGGATATAAAATAAGCCAGCACGTCATCTGCTGTTTAGGGGGTGATTGCCCCTCATCAGTGCAGAGCAGAGAGTATTGGCTTAACTGGGTAAGAAGCCTGTCAGGATTTGTGGGGTACTATCTCTCCTTGGGGAGAGAGCGCCTTATGTTGTTGGAACTTCATGTCCCCTAACTGAATCAAATAAGGCATTAGGAATGGTTCCATCATTTCCCGGACATACCGAAGGCTTGTTCCCTCCACAAATACCAAATGGAAATGGCCATGGTAGCTAATGGTGTCCAACACCATGACACCTATTGTTGGCCTTGAATGTCTCCACACTATGTATGATAGCAATAGGTTCTCTCAGTCCTCCTGCAAGCTCTGAATAGGCTATTAATAGTACCAAGGCAGAACCTGCTTTCATCACTGAGCACTATTGTTTGCCATTCATGTCTCCAATTGGCTCTCTCGCGGCAGCAGTGCAGATGCTCTTGGCGATGATGAGAGATCACTGGCAAACAAGCTAGTGAAGTACGTGAATGAAGTTCTGCTTCAAGTAGATGGTTTCTTATAGTCTGTGCAGTCACTGCAAGCGCTACTGCAGAACCAATTTGTGGTGCTGTGGCTGTCCTTTGATATACAGCAGCTCTTACATGGAAATCTCAAAGTGCATCTGTCTGTTTTGACCGTCTATCTCGACTGCGAGTCCCCTCCTCTGACCACTGTTGATGCCACATGTGCACTATATTTACTTCTTGTCTAACTGTTTCTGAGATGTGACGGATAGACCTTCAAGCTTTATGAAGTTCCACTATTTGACCCTTTTCAAAGTCTGTTAATTGTACAAAGGGTTATTCCCCTGGGACACACTCTAACAATATATTGGAGCTTTCCATTTTAGATGTGTGACGAGAACAAAACCTTAGTAAAATTATATATCTGTTTCTTGACAAGATCAATTCTACTCTGACAGATAAACATAGTTTCAGATCATCACAACTCTACATGCCCTAGGAGAGTACTGTTGTATTGTGGATGTGTATAAGATGAAGACATAAGGAAGGAAGGAAGAGGAGCACTTTTTATTGTCTTAAAGGCTGATATATATATATTTGCTCAGTGTATGATTCAAAGCATATAATGTATATCTATTTTCACAGTTTGGATAAGGATGCAGTCAGTGTCAGATGGTTAAAGGATATGTACAAATTTGCAACTATTTGTCTTTGCTCTATTGCATCTAAAAAATGAAGCAATGTTGAAATTAGTCTTGATTAAAAATTTCCATCTGTGTGGTGTATACAAATCAGATCTATGTGTCTTCATGATTATAGACCTTATGAGCAAGACCTTGTGTAGTCTAATCCTGTACATTGTCAACAAGAGGGGGGCAGATTAAGGAAGCCTCATGTGGCTCTAAGATGAAACTACAGAGAGTTTGTTTGTAGTTTGTAAAATTGGGGAGATATACTGTATAGGTCTGCATATGAGCTGTATACACAAAACAGCTGAAGATGTTTAATCAAGACTGTTTAAAAAGTAGATTCATTTTTATTTTAGATGCATTGAAGCAGGAAAACAATGGCTGAAATGGACATGTTCTTTAATAAGGACCAGAGTCTTGTGAGAAATAATATGGATTTCTAATGATAACAACCACTAATAGCAGCTATTATTGTTCACATTGAGGTTTCCTTCAAAGTTGTTCATAAATGCTAAATAAAATTTTGGGTGGCCCCGATTCCCACATACCACCGTCCATCCCCCAAGATTCTTCTGACCAGAAGATTCTCCAGGCATTGTCAAGGACTCTATTCAAACATTATTTTGGTGTATCTAAATAAAGGAATGTTCTTATATAGCACAGGTCTAAACTATGGTAAATGATTCTGTAGATGTTGAGAAACTACCAGCTTCCAGCTTGTATTTATAGCTATCCATAGGGTCTGAATTTATTTGGGGCCTGAATTTATTTAGAGGTCTGTTCAGCAAATGATTTTTATGCCCGCATCTTTGGACATCTTTACATGAGCCAAGGAATGAATAGTTGTTTGCTTTGCCAGTCATCTCTTCAGTTAAAAGGGCTTTTAGTTAAGTCAGAACTCCCCTGGTATGTTAATACTCATATAGTACTTGAGCAGACAGGGGTTCCTTAGGCGCTGTTTACAGGCGTTTTTATCGGGCGTTTTTGTATTTTGGAAGCGCGCGTCGTACGCGCGTTCTTGCTATTGACCACAGAGGCGTACAATGAAAAACAGAGGTGTTATGCGCGACAATATGCCCCAAAGACGCTCCTGTACTTCTTGGGGCATAGGGCATTTACAGCGCGTTCGTACGCGCTGTAAAACGCTCAGGTGACAACCATGCCCATAGGGAAACATTGGTTTTTGCCTGTTGAGCGTTTTACAGTGCGTAGGAACACGCTGTAAATCGCTCAGCTGTGAACCTAGCCTTAGACTCCCTGGTCAAGTTATTGCACTCAGTAGGGCTTTGAAATCCTTCTTATGACCAATCAATTGTGACTAGCAAAGAATAGATTCTATTACCATATTAAAAGCGCTTGGTGAAGACTTTGATGAAGGAGCCTGTTATGAATCTTGGGCCGTCTGTATATTAATCAGAATAATTATTCATGGATTTCTTCGGATGCATATTTATTTTTTTACGCAATTCTAATGCAGCAGAATCAGAAAGCCTTGAGATCAGAAGTGACACCAGCAATTTATAGCTCGGCCTCTAATCATCGAGCTGCAGATGAAGATCTGCAAATTATGATTTCACATTCATTTACGGCATTGCGGATGGGTGGTTATTATTGCCCACTTCATTACTTGATTTTATTGACATAAATTTTGTTTATTGGATGGCTTTGATGCAAAGTCTATGTATGTGTGGCTAAACTAACCTCGCCACTGGGTTTTGGAGGGGCCTGTTTGCCAGCCTCTTGCCTCAGGATTATGGACCATATACTAACTTTGAAGGAGAAGACAGACCGGCCGCACAGCCTAAGGCCTCATGCACACGGCCGTTGTTTGGGTCCGCATCCGAGCCGCCGTTTTGGCGGCTCGGATGCAGACCCATTTACTTCAATGGGGCCACAAAAGATGCGGACAGCACTCCGTGTGCTATCCGCATCTGTTGCTACGTTCTGTATTCTTGTCTGCAAAACTGACAAGAATAGGCAGTTATATCAATGGCCGCCCATTCTGCGGACCGCAAAAAAACAGCACGGTCGTGTGCATGTAGCCTTAATCTGTGGAACTGTTTTGGGCAGGAAAGCCATGCTTGTGGTCGGCCAAATGTGACTTCCATGAAATTCAGGAACCCCTGCTCGGATCTGGGTGATTTTTGGATATGTTGTTCACCCAGATCAGAGCTATCCATGGATGTATAATATGGGTATATGTGGAGTTTTGAGGGGTTTTCTGTGTTTTGAGGAAAAATGTGTGTTTTCTGCCTGTGAGTGATTAAGTTAGCCCATTATGTTTAGTAATTGTATCACAGGTAGAGCCCATTGTGTTTTGGTAATTGTATTTTGTTGATTGCGTCAAAGAAAATGCCTATTCTGTTATTGAGTGCATCACAGGCAATGCCATTGTGTTTGTTGAATGTATCGTTTTTGTGTTTAAACTGTAAAGGTTTGGCTGCTATTTTATGTCCTTAGTTCCCAACCAGGTCCACGGGGGTGGTACCCTTGTTGAAAAATGTGTATATAAGTCAATGCTTGTGTGTTCAAAAAAGAATTCCTGTTTTACCCTTCATCACGTTGAGGCTGGTGTTTGGGTAACTGGGGATTGCTATACGCTGAAGATTTGCTATACTCCCCTGGCTATAACTACTAGCTCTTGTAAGAGATTGTTCATGGTTCCTGCTCTCTGGATTTAGGAGAGGTTCACCCACTGGAAGCTAATCTGGCTAACCGGTCGGGGTGCCAGGAGATCCGTTACAGTGGTGGCAGAAGTGGGATGGTGTCCTAGTGAGAGGAGAAGCAGCTCGGAGACACCGTTCGTGGATTTTCAAAATTGAGGGCAATGCTAGTATCCGTACAGCGCCCTGGGATACAGCAGGATGGAATCGGCTAGTCTTCGGACAGTGTTCCACTTCGAGGTAGAGGATTACCCAGACTGGAGGGATGCAGTCCGGAAAAACGTCTGGCACGAGGCCCTGGAAGATGTACAGCGTCGGCGGGGCGAGAGTCTCCCCAGTGAGGAGCAGCAGTTGCGGATGCGAGTGGCCCTGCGAATGCCCCTTCTGGGAGAGCAGCCCCTGGATGAGTGGGTGACAGAACTCGAGAGCCTGGTATGCAAGGAGATTTGGCTAGACTACGCCTACCAGGCACTCTGTTGGTATGTGATTCGACACTTTCCCTGGATGGCTGAGCACGACAGACCTGAGAGTGAGGATTATGATGTTCCTGGCTTGTTGTTTGAGTCCTTCGCAGAACCTAAGTTTGGAGATGCTGGAGAGTCCAGATTCTGGGATATCTATGACTACAGGGAGGCTATGCATGATTGGGCTACAGCGAAAGAGGTGAGACAATACCTGGCATCTCTAGTGACAATGGAGTGGGAGCTGTAGCAGGATTACCAATACTTCAGCTCAATTCGGCCCCATTATACACTGCCAGGGAGCTGGGTGGCAGTCCCAGACCTACAACCCTACAGCTGGGAAGACCCGACTGAAGTATCCCCTGCTTCAGTACCAGCTACGGAGGTAGGGGATCTCATAGAGTGGTCCTGGGGGGAAACCCATATGGCAGGTGGATATGGGACCGAGAGCTCTCCACCGGCCCTACAGGGATGCTGGGCAGTCGGCCCAGATCCCCAACGGCAACCGGAGTTTCAGAAAGTAGGGACAGTCGGTCCTGCTCCCCAGCGGCAGTATGTTTTGCAGGGAGAGGAGAGCATCGTCTCCATTCCCCAGCGGCAGTGTACCTTGAAGGGAGTGGAGACAACCGGTCTATCTCCCCAACCACAGGGGCACAGTACCCCTAACTCCGATGGTGCAGATGGGACCGCGGTCTCTGCAACAGACTTACAGGGATGCTGGAAAGCCTGTACAGATCCCCACCAACCCCGCAGGAATGCCAAGAGGAGGATGTAAGTGATCCCTTCTCTCTACAGCTGATCCGCAACACGGTCCTGGGGGTAGTATTCCCTGACCCCATCCCAGCGGAAGAGCTGGCATCTGGCAGAGCGCAGTTGGCCTCTGACCTCCCCTATCCTCTTGTTCAGATGCTGACTCCCCACAGGCTACCCCAGAGCTAAAGCTGGCATCTGGGTAGAGCGCAGTCGGCCTCTGCCCTCCCCTATCCTCTTGTCCAGAGGCTGACTCCCCACAGGCTACCTCAGCAGAAGAGCTGGCATCTGGGCAGAGCACAGTTTGCCTCTGCCCTCCCCTATCCTCTTGACCAGAGCCTGACTCCCCACAGACTAGCCTAGCTGATGTGCTGGCACCAGGGTAGACTACCGCTGATCCCTGCCCACAAAGCAACCTCCATTCCAAGCCAAGGAGCAACACAGAGACCGGGAGTACCAGTTACCAACATAACCTTGGTGGACTCACTAAACAGAGACTGGCTACCGAATTCAACAGGTCCAGTATTTGGTTGTGGGTGGGCTGCCAGACTAACTCAGGTACCGACCGGCGTGAGGTCAGGTATCTGGTTAGTCTTCCCTGGGAAGGGGAGATGTGTGGCGAAACTAACCTCGCCACTGGGTTTTGGAGGGGCCTGTTTGCCAGCCTCTTGCCTTAGGATTATGGACCATATACTAACTTTGAAGGAGAAGACAGACCGGCCACACAGCCTAAATCTGTGGAACTGTTTTGGGCAGGAAAGCCATACTTGCGGCCAAATGTGACTTCCATGGAATTTGGGAACCCCTGCTCAGATCTGGGTGATTTTTGAATATGTTGTTCACCCAGATCAGAGCTATCCATGGATATGTGGGGTTTTGAGGGGTTTTCTGTGTTTTAGGGAAAAATGTGTGCTTTCTGCCTGTGAGTGATTAAGTTAGCCCATTATGTTTGGTAATTGTATCACAGGCAGAGCCCATTGTGTTTTGGTAATTGTATTTTGTTGATTGCATCAAATACAATGCCTATTCTGTTTTTGAGTGTGTCACAGGCAATGCCATTGTGTTTGTTGAATGTATAGTTTTTGTGTTTAACCTGTAAAGGATTGGCTGCTATGTTATGTCCTCAGTTCCCAACCAGGTCCACGGGGGTGGTACCCTTGTTGAAAAATGTGTATATAGGTCAATGCTTGTGTGTTCAATAAAGAGTTCCTGTTTTACCCTTCATCATGTTGAGGCTGGTGTTTGGGTAACTGATCGATACTGGGGATTGCTATGCGCTGAAGATTTGCCATACTCCCCTGGATATAACTACTAGCTCTTGTAAGAGCTTGTTCATGGTTCCTGATCTCTGGATTTAGGAGAGGGTCACCCACCAGAAGCTGAAGCCTAGTCTTGGGTCCAGCGTGGGTGGAGGACAGTGAGACCCCAACCAAGCTGCGGCGGATCGTGGGGTCTGTGGTTGTTACGGTGTAGAGCAGAGTGCTTTGAGTCCTTGGGAAGCACTAGGAGCATCAGTCAACGGAGGTACCGGGTCGGGGTGCCAGGAGATCCGTTACAGTCTACATACTGGCCCTAAGCTTACCTGGACATTCTGGCAAACAAAACCTGACCCCTATAGAAAGTAAAGTTACATAGTTATTAAATCTTGTCTATAGTGTCCCACATAATCACTCACCACTTACATTAATGGGACAAAATGCAACGCCTATAGCTAAATCTGTAGTTTAAAAGGGTCGGCCACTATATAAGTACTTTCCACTATATAGTGGGAGGTAGGGTAAAAAAGAGTTTCCTTTATTAAAAAAATCTGAATGGTAATGTTTTTATAATGAGCCCCGCCCCCTCAGACCCACTCTGCGTGCAGCCAGTTCGTCCATGGCTGCACGTGACATGGAGGAGCTTTAGAGAAAGCTGATACTGGTGATATCCGAAATAAGTATAATTGCCCTGATTATGGCTTGGTTACACGTATATTGTGGCTGTGTCTAGGTGGAGGTGGATAACAGGTTCATCGCATGTGGAGTATAGACTTGTGACAGCTGCCTTTGTATATGCGAAGCGAAGGAAATTGCTGCTGAAAATCGCATGTGGAGTATAGACTTGTGACAGCTGTCTCTGTATATGCAAAGTACGGACTTGCGATCGCCACCTCTGTAGCAGATTACGAACTTGACTCTCTGCGTTTATGGTTCTATACGATAACTACTCTCATACACTGCTTTAGATATAGCGCGGTACCCGTATTCTGTTTTATTTACCATTAACATACAGCCCCATGTAAATAACATGACCCCCTCCCACAGCTGCCACAAACATGCAGTCCCATGTAAATAACATGACCCCCCTCCCCAGCCACCTCCAACACACAGTTCCATGTAAATAACATCCCTCCCTTCAGTCCTAACATACAGTTCCAGTTAAATCACTCCCAGCATTGCTCTGCCTCTCCCTTCACTTACCTCTCCTCCTATAGCAGACATCACCACATCTTCTTCCCCCAGGACTTCTCTTCACTGCCATCCTCTCCTGCACTGGTCACATGATGGTGACATCACCACAGGTCCTTTTCAACCACTGTCTGTTTTACTGGTCACATGACCTGTGATGTCATCACAGGTCCTTTAGATCTTCCAGTGCATTAGATTAAATTGTATTGCCATCCTGAGGACAGCAATACAGTTGTATCTAGCTGGAAGGCAGGACATTGGGGGCCTGGGACAAAACATCAGGGGCCCAGGCCCTGAATGTTTTAACTTAGCAACGCCCCTGGTCTAGTGTACTTAAAAGTTAGCGTTTGAGAGTTGGAAGTGTTTTTGAACCTTTTTACCCCAAATGAAAGCTTAGGCATATGTCAGTATTCTGGATCCCACAGACTGCTGAGGGACCATACACTTACCTCCACATATACACAGAGTTTTTTTCTCATACAGAAATACATAATATACAATTAATTGTGACATGTTCCTTTGGAGGTAACAGTACAGAGATAGTCTCCACTAAAAGTATAGCTTCTAGTAGTGGTGTGACTTAACTCTTCTATGCTGTAAGGAAAAATCTGTAACAGCGCATGTGCCATTTATAATAGCTGATGTCTTCTCACTGTACAGCCTAGGCGCAACTACAGCCCAGGTGTAACTACTACAGTACTTCTTCATCCTCAAAAGTTATGTCCACACTCTAGGCAAGTTTACTGTGTTTTATTGACAGGTAACTGCTGGGAAGATTAGTCAAAAGAATTTAAAAGGGAGCTTTGGCACCAAGAAGGAGGAGTGTATATGGTCCACCTGTTCCATCTGGGAGGATTGCGGGGACCCAGGAAGTGAGACATGGGGCTTGTCAAGTCACTGTGCAGAGAGTTACCTAGTGCATCAAGATGATCCTCTGGAAGGGAGTGGTTCAGCTGCTTCTCTGAGCAAGGCCTGATCTTAACAAGAGCACAGGGTGAGCTAATGGCATAACAAGCTTGCAGAACTAGAGCTAAGGAGAATCTCCATGGAGGAATGTGGTTTGGTGTGTTTCATGCAGGCTGTCACTGAAGTAGTGCAGGCTGAGAGAGCTTTAGGCCTGGGTGGGGTTAGGTCTGGGAGAGACAGCTGTGGCTGTGAATTCTGTGGCTGGATCTTTTTAGGGCTGTGAAGAAAATCAGTTCTGTAGTGAATAAAAAAGAGCTATAGCGGAGGCCTGGAAACCTAAGTTGCAACCTAATTGGTTCAGTGTCACTCCTGTAGGGTGGACTAGAACCTGAGATTGGTGGTTACATAGTTTTACTGTTCAATTAAGTTCTGCAACATTTAGGGTTTACTTGTTCCAGTTTTAATTCAGTTTTTAAGGCAACACCGAGTGTACATCATAAAGGAAGAGTAGGTTATAAAGGACACATACTACCTCACCTCTGTTTTGAATCATCTCCCAGTTTTGGAATATATAAACCTAGCCTCAAGCAATAACACCACCTTGTTGAGTGTTGAAACCATTAATTGTATTGTGCCTCTTAAGTGCAAAGTGTATCTGCAGTCGTTTTCATTAAAGTTAAACTATTTAACTTAAATTGGTTGCCCGGCCTAGGGAGCCAACAACCATTATGGTCCTAACCTGTGGCCAATAAACCCCCCCAAAAAAATTTACTGGTCCTAAATGCCGCCAGTTCTGCACTGTTGCTGCTCATCTCAGACCAGAAGTGTCTTGGCCCTATGACCACTAGCCACAGTGGTCGCATGTACTAAAAAGGCAAGTAATTAGTAGTTATGAGCCGTGTGACTACTGAGGCTAGTGATTGCCCACAGCAGTCACAATGTCACTTCTGATCTGATGGGAAACAGAAGTGGTCGGAGACAGTGCAGCTGCCTGTGGACAGATTAGCTATTTTTTATTGGACACAAGTTAAGAACATTGAGATTTTTGTCTGTTAAGCAGGACAAACCCTTTAATTTGTGTGCAATTGTATTTGAGAAACCTCAATTTGCAACGCCTCAAAAATCATTGGGTCCCATATTAGAACTAAGCATGCTCCCCCTATCCCTGAAAAAGAAAAAATATGGTGGAGAAGCCACCACTAGAGGGATCTCTTTGCATATATATTTAAAATCTCACTGAAATCATTCTGAGCTTTACAATTCTGTATGCAGTGGGCTCTCCTAGTGGAGGTTACAGATGAAAATAATTTTATCATAATAGTGTGAAGAGCAGCATCAACAGCATTTCAGTACCTGATCGCTATTCACCATAGGCCTCATAACTGTGCTGTGATATGCCTCTATAAGGGTACAGCCACGCGGTCAGGTTTTTGCATGCAGTTTTGGCATCCAAAATCAGGAGTGACTCATAAAAGGAGAGAAAGTATGCAGGAAAAATACTACTTCTCTTTTTTGAATTCACTCCTGATTTTGGCTTCCAAAACTGCATTCAGAAAACTGACCGTGTGTCCGAACTCTAATCAGGTTTGCTGCATGACATAAAGAATTTCGCTAAAAAGCCTCCTCTGACAGGTTCTGTAGATTAGAAGCAGCCACAGTACAAGGAAGTCTGGAGAACAGTTAATAATGTTAATTTATTAATCATCATAATATCAAAAGAAAGATATGAAGTGTTAAAAACGTGCAAGCTACAGTTTAAAGTGTAAGTAATTCCAGCTACTTTGTCATCTGCTGGAGTCTGATTAAATTTTCTCTTTGCTGTAATTATCTGTCACAAATGTAATGCTATCTTCTTCTGCTTCAAAGCATCAGAGCAAGAGTATGGCTCAGCAATAAGAAAAGAGTGCATGTTACAGTTTAAAATATTGGGCTCTGTTTTATAACAGAGTTATAGCTCTTACATACCTAAGGTATTATGCAGGAGCCCCTGAGGAGTAACCTAAAATCATTCTGCTCCACTGCACTTAAAATCATACAAAAGTATTAATATTTGCAGTAGTGCAAGCTCTTCTCGGAAAGCCTGAACCGAAGTATTAATTTCCCTACTGTGCCTACAGTAATTTGGGTGACAATTAAAAGTTCACACTGAACTTTGCGAGTTCGGGTACCCGGACCCACACTTTTTCACTGAAGTTCGGGTTCGGTATTCTAGCTTCATTCAGCAGGACCTGCTGTGACGTCACCGCAGGTCCTTTTGCAGGTCCTGAAGAAAAGAGGATACCGGCTGCGCGATCAAGGGGACGAGGCGAGTTTTTTTTTTTAACCCCTCAATAGACATTTTATTTAGCTTTCTGTTTTAAGAATGCTATTATTTTCTGTTATAACCATGTTATAATGGAAAATAATAAAGTGAAGTTCCGGTCCCCATTGACCTAATGTTCGGCAGAACACAGCGAACCCGAACTTCCATGGTTTTGCTCAACCCTATTTATGAACAATTTTACAATTATCTGGCCATATACAGTCGTGGCCAAAAGTTTTGGAAATTACACAAATATTAGTTTTCACAAAGTTTGCTGCTAAACTTTTAGATCTTTGTTTCAGTTGTTTCTGTGATGTAGTAAAATATAATTACACGCACTTCATACGTTTCAAAGGCTTTTATCGACAATTACATGACATTTATGCAAAGAGTCAGTATTTGCAGTGTTGGCCCTTCTTTTTCAGGACCTCTGCAATTCGACTGGGCATGCTCTCAATCAACTTCTGGGCCAATTCCTGACTGATAGCAACCCATTCTTTCATAATCACTTCTTGGAGTTTGTCAGAATTAGTGGGTTTTTGTTTGTCCACCCGCCTCTTGAGGATTGACCACAAGTTCTCAATGAGATTAAGATCTGGAGAGTTTCCAGGCTATGGACCCAAAATGTCAATGTTTTGGTCCCCGAGCCACTTAGTTATCACTTTTGCCTTATGGCATGGTGCAACATCTTGCATTGTTCTTCACCGAAATGTTGTTGGATTGTTGGAAGAAGTTGCTGTTGGAGGGTGTTTTGGTACCATTCTTTATTCATGGCTGTGTTTTTGGGCTAAATTATTAGTGATCCCACTCCCTTGGATGAGAAGCAACCCCACACATGAATGGTCTCAGGATGCTTTACTGTTGGCATGACACAGGACTGATGGTAGCGCTTACCTTTTCTTCTCCTTTTTCCTGATGCCCCAAACAATCGGAAAGAGGCTTTATCGGAGAATATGACTTTGCCCCAGTCCTCAGCAGTCCATTCACCATATTTTCTGCAGAAGATCAATCTGTCCCTGATGTTTTTTTTGGAGAGAAGTGGCTTCTTTGCTGCCCTTCTTGACACCAGGCCATCTTCGAAAAGTCTTTGCCTCACTGTGCGTGCAGATGCACTCACACCTGCCTGCTGCCATTCCTGAGCAAGCTCTGCACTGGTGGCACTCCGTTCCCGCAGCTGAATCCTCTTTAGGAGACGATCCTGGCGCTTGCTGGACTTTCTTGGACGCCCTGAAGCCTTCTTAACAAGAATTGAACCTCTTTCCTTGAAGTTCTTGATGATCCTATAGATTGTTGATTGAGGTGCAATCTTAGTAGCCACAATATCCTTGCCTGTGAAGCCATTTTTATGCAACGCAATGATGTCTGCACTCGTTTCTTTGCAGGTCACCATAGTTAACAATGGAAGAACAATGATTTCAAGCATCACCCTCCTTTTAACAGGTCAAGTCTGCCATTTTAACCCAATCAGCCTGACATAATGATCTCCAGCCTTGTGCTCGTCAACATTCTCACATGAGCTAACAAGACGATTACTGAAAGGATCTAAGCAGGTCCTTTAATGACAGCAATGAAATGCCGTGGAAAGTTTTTTTGGGGATTAAGTTCATTTTCATGGCAAAGAAGGACTATGCAATTCATCTGATCACTCTTCATAACATTCTGGAGTATATGCAAATTGCTATTATAAAAACTTAAGCAGCAACTTTTCCAATTTCCAATATTTATGTAATTCTCAAAACTTTTGGCCACGACTGTACATTTGTCAAAAGTTAATCAAAACATATGATTTCAACCAAAATGATAGTTTGCTGGGTAAAACAAGTAGTTTTAGCTGACCGACGATCATTCCTGAACAACATATCCTTCTGGGAAAGAATGTTCTCAGAAAGATCTTTTATCCATCGCCTGGTTTTATTGAAAATGTATGACCAGTTTGAATAACTGTAATATAGACTAAAATGTGTATGGCATTGTCTGAGAAAAGATCACTTGACAGATGATTGTTTGTTCAACTGTTGTTTAATTGTCAACCTACTTCTTACTGATGTGTATGGCCGATTTTAAACTGTAAGCTCTTCTGTATTGTGTCTTTGTATTTATTGTCGTCCCCCCCCCATTTATTGTACACATGGAACAATCATTACTAGAGTGATTTGTATATATTCTTATTACTACACGCAGTTTCAGGTTTCTTATCTTTGTTGAATTATCACACCTAAACAGAACTTGGTATGTCTTCTCTTTATTTACAAATTTCCAATATAATTTGATATTTAATTGACAAGATTATTGTCTTTATAGAATTTTCATGCACTCCTTCGAGTCACACACATGAAAGTGGAATAACAGTTTAACATTTATCATTGTTTGAAACCTAGTCATTGTTTGAAAAATTGGAGACATATTAAGAGTGTAAACCATCCATAGTAAATACCATCCAAAGTAGAAATTACAAGAGTAGACACCATGCAATGTAGTCACTACCAAGAATAAACACCATCCAGTGTAGGTGGCCCATGGCTGCCACCATCCTGCTTTCAGGCATGGGAAGTGCTCCACTCATTCTTCTTCTCCTGCTCTGGAGGCCTGGATTCTTTAACCTTCCTCTGTTCCCTCTGTTCCCTACCTGTTGGTCTAGCTTCCAGGGTTACCTGTGTCTTCTTCCTAGCAGGTTGCATCTGCTTCTTGATGGCAAGGTCTCTCCCCTCAGCCCTTGGCACCTTCCCCTATGGGAGGGTGCCATAGTGATAGGTTCTCTTGCTTCCTAGTGTCCTGTAAATGTGTATTATGCCCTTGTATGCCCGTGTACCAACTATGCACATTTTCTGGATTGTGACCCTCTGCTGCCTGACCTGTCATGTGCCTGACCTCCGTATTAACCCTTTTTTGCCTGCCCTGACTGTTTACACTGGTGTGTCTCTGACTCGTGTGGTCAGTTGTCAATCATACAAAGACTACTCCAGGAGGTAGTTACCCTGCAGCAAAGTCCAGAACCCTGTACAGGTATTAAAGGATGAAAATGAGGGGACTGCCAAGACAATGACCTAAGGAGTAGCCCAAAGTCAAATCTGTTGGTTGACACAGCGGTTACACACCCACTGCTATAACAGTAGGCACTATCAGAGTAGAATCATACCAGAGTAGACAACACCCAGTGTAGACAACATCCATCATATACATTATTAAGAGTAGAGTTCAATCAAAGTGGGCACCATCCTGAGTAGACACCACCAAGAATATATACTAACCAGACTAGACATCAACCAAAGTAGACATTACCCAGAGTAGGCACCATCCAAAGTAGACAATACGAAGAGAAGTCACCACCCAATATACACTATCCAGATTAAACATCATCCATTGTATATAGAAACCAGAGTAGACACTATCCAAAATAGATATCATCTAGAGTAGACACAATCTAGAGTAGTCATCACCCAGATTAGACACCATCCTAAGGAAACATCACCCTGAGTAGATACCACCAAAAGTAAATACCACTCAGAATATACACTATTGAGTATGAACCACCCAGAGTAGTCATTGTGTAGCGTAGTCTCCACTTACATTAGATACCATGCAGGGTATTCTCTATTCAGAGTGTACACTGTTTACAGTACACAGCAACCAGTAGACAGCATCCAGAGTATAACACAACATAGAGTAGACACCACCCAGATAAGACATCACCCAGGGCAGGTACATCAAGAATAGACACCATCCAAAGTATATAATATCAAGAGAAGATACCAGCCAGAGTGGACACTACACAGAGTAGACTTGATCCTTAACTACTGGTAAGAAATTCCCTTTGAATTCTTAGCGACAACCCTGTGCAAATTCTAACTGTTCCTATAAACAATAGGTTGTCAGTGATTTTAATCGAAAATGGAAGGCACTATCAAACGAAATCTCATGTCTATCATCAGTATTACCATATCTTACCCATTTGGCTGGCTAATGAAATATGTCTATGAATAATCATCTGTTGCCCTCCAAATACTGTAACATTTTATAATTAAAGGGATTGTACAGAAGATTTACCAAAAGCTTAAAATGGTATACAGTAGCAACTCAGTAATAGTCACTTTACTGATCCCCTGCCGCTCCTGTTCTGCTGCTTCCTTTGTTTCCTGCTGGTCTCTGTGTCTGGGCCTCTAGTAATGATATTTTGATATGGACCTGTGGCTGAAGCTGTCACATGTCACTGTCAAAACATTAAGACATCATCTCTAGAGACCAGAATACAGAGACCAGCCGGGGACCCCCAGAAACAGCAGCACAGGAGCAGTAAGGTGAGTATAAGCTTTTGGAAAAACAAATCTAATTTGAAAAGCCCCTTTAAATCTGCTATGTATTACATCAATAAAGATACAGAGATATAACTAGTGCCATGATCACGTGATGGGTCTGTACAGAAGGTAAATTATAACTTATAGGGGGGCTAAATGATTGAGCTCCAATATTTCAGATGGATCATAGGAGATGATACATTCACATATGATTATACATCACTCCATATACAAACAGAATAACATAGTTACAATATATTTCTATACACTTTTTACAGGTTTTAAGCTTTATTTCAAAATTATTTACAATGCAGTCTTTAATGAGTCAGAAAAAATAAAATAAACACCTACAACAACCTCATCATCTTGTGTTCAAGAAACCAATTTGAAATGATTCAAGCTTTGTGACATGGTGCATTATCCTGCTGGAAGTAGCCATCAGAGGATTGGTACATGGTGGTCATGAAGGGATGGACATGGTCAGAAACAATGCTCAGGTAGCCTGTGGCATTTAAACGATGGCCAATTGGCACTAAGAGGCCTAAAGTGTGCCCAGAAAACATCCTCCACACCATTACACCACCACCACCAGCCTGCAAAGTGGTAACAAGGCATGATGGATACATGTTCTCATTCTGTTTACGCCAAATTCGGACTCTACCATTTGAATGTCTCAACAGAAATCGAGATTAATCAGACCAGGCAACATTTTTCCAGTCTTCAACAGTCCAATTTTGGTGAGCTCGTACAAATTGTAGCCTCTTTTTCCTATTTGTAGTGGAGATGAGTGGTACCCGGTGGGGTCTTCTGCTGTTGTAGCCCACCTTTCTTTCCCATTCTGACATTCAGTTTGGAGTTCAGGAGATTGTGTTGACCAGGACCACAACCCTACATGCATTGAAGCAACTGCCATGTGATTGGTTGACTAGATAATCGCATTAATGAGAAATAGAACAGGTGTTCCTAATAATTCTTTAGGTGAGTGTATACCCCTATTTTATCATATACTACCACCTCCTGATGAAGCCTGGTGAGGCGAAACACATGTTGAGGTGTCAGTACGTGGGGTGACATTCCAGTTTCTGCGAACCATGTCCCTGGGAATGTCTTAGACTTATTATAGTCAGCTTTATATCTATAGATGGACATATAAGGGCAATAAGTGTATTTATGCTGCGGGATTACAGAGATAAGCATGTGTGTTTATTGACATTATATTTATTACACCAGATATATATGTCTAGGTGTGATTTAGTGTGTGTGTATTTTTGTTATTTTAAAAGCGCACCTATTTGTCATTTATCTATAATTTTGGCAGCGACTGATACTTGTGGTCTTTTTGCACTTTCTATTTAATATTAAGGTGGAATTATAGTGTGGGAGAATTCCCTTATATTTATAAGATATTCTTTTTACAGATTGCATTGTTAGGGCCATAATTTATGTATATTTTCTGTATTGTTTCCATCGTGTTCTTTTTCCTTCTAAATACTTGATCAATATTATGGATTTTTGATAAATAAAGATTTCTATATATTTTTATGATATTAGTCCCATTGATTTCCTTCTTTTGAGTTTAATGATTCAGAATACCTATAATCCATTTCACTATGTGAAGTCTGCTTATAATTGTAATGATCCTGTGTACAATGGGGCCGAAATGGCTCAAAAAAATTTAACGTTTTTCCACTAGCAGCAGCGTAAGAATACAGCGGATTGTTTAGTCAGGCTGTATTCATGAGTAGACCATTCACCACCCCTCTCCCTGCCCCTTGGGATGTTAACTGACGGGCTGCAGTGTATACCGTAAGTGCATACACAGCAGCCTGTCAATCAATGCCCTGGAGAGCAGGAGGAGGGTCATGTATGCAGCTGGATTAAATTATGAATCCACGGCGTTCTTTCACTGCTACTAGTAGCAAAACGACACACTTTGTGCTGTTTGCGCTACTAGCATAGCAAAAATAAAGCTTTAACAAAGTGTAATTACATAGGACAGCATGTTAACCGGTCAGATACGCTTTAAAGAAGTCTGCATTAGACATATCAGGAAATATGTATGTAATGGAAAGGGTTTCCTGCTCAGGATCCCCTCTATTAGGCAGAGCAAAAAGTCACTGAAGGCAAAAGACTAACTGGCAGCTCCCCTTACCAAAAAGACCTGTCTGCAGGGGCTCTTGGCAACTATAGATATATAGTTGTCTATAGTATACAGTCTAATATTACTTTGTCATGAAGCACATTTTTTCGGAAGTAGCGGGTGCAATGACAGGGAGCTGCGATAGCGCCGCCCCTCGTCATTGTACCCCTGAGATGCCGCGTTCAAACTTGCCGCCTCTATTTGCTCGTGATGGTCCGGCCGCCGCCATCTTGCTTGAAGATCTGGAGCAAAATCTCGCACAGTGCGAGATGACATCATCACACCGGTGGCCCATTGGCTGGTGGCCCATTTCGAGCAAATGGAGGAGGTAAGTATGATTTTTTTTTTTTTACACTATGTCAGGTTAAATCGATTAGCTAACATAAAGCACAAGGAAATTCGTCTTCAAGGCGAATCAAATGTATCCTGAAATTCGGATCGAATTCCACTTCATGGGATTCGATTCGCTCCTCTCTAGATATGCGTAACGGCACATTCACACGACTGCATATCTGAGTCCGCATCCGTTTCTTAATTTTGCAGAATGGATGCGGACCCAATCATTTCAATTGGCCTGTAAAGGATGCACACGGTATGCTGTCCAAATCCACACTTCCGTTCTTCAGCAACGCAATTGCAGACAAGAATAGGCATTTCTATCATAGGGCTGGCTGCTCTGTTACGCAAAATGCGGAATGCACATGGCCGGTACCCGTGTTTTGTGGATCCGCAATTTGCGGGCCACAAAAATAGATACGGTCGTCTGAATGAGCCCTAAGCAACACTCTAGGGAAATAAATAGCAACACCAGCTATGCTATGTCTGTATACTTAGAGCAAGTTAAAGGTAACACTTGAAGTGTATCTAAATCCTATTCTAAATGTGCTAAAATAATTTTTGAAATACACTTTCATATTTTTATTTTATTTTCCCATGCAAAATTAGTGCCTGAAGTTAAGATGCCTTTAGAATCCGTGATCGCATACAGCACTGTATACAGGAGTATAGATTATCCTGTGGCCACATTGAGCACTGTACAGGCCGGCGCATTGGTGCTCCTCCCTGTACCCATGGGCGTAGGAAGCAGGGGGGACGGGAGGGACGGATCCCCCCAGGAAATAATGCGGGGGGGACAGGTGTGGTCAAATCCCCCCCAGCGTCAAGCCGGCAGCGGGGCAATGTGCGCAGCAGCGGCGGGGCAGGCACTGAGATGAGTGATTCCATTGTGGAAGCGCTCATCTCCTTAGTGATCTGTTTGTATCGCTGTCCTCAGGACAGTGATACAAACAGAAGGCTGTGCAGAGGAGCAGGGCAGGGAGATGTGTCGGCGGCGTAGGCGGCGCGATGAAGTCATCACTCTGCCTGAGCCGTACAGCGCTGGAGTCTGGATACAGGCCGGAAGAGGCCTGCATCGCATCGCTCCAAAGAGGTAAGTATAGGTGTTAATTTTTTTTTCACTATATACAATAGTTTTTTTACTGGCACATAATGGCGGGGCCCTGTTATTACTGGCACATAATGGGGGGGCCCTGTTATTACTGGCACATAATGGGGGGGTCCCTATTATTACTAGCACATAATGGGGTGGCTGGGGTCCCGGGGCCCTGTTATTACTGGCACATAATAGGGGGGGCCCTGTTATTACTGGCACATAATGGGGGGGCGGGGGGCCCTGTTATTACTGGCACATAATGGGGAGGCCTGTTTTTACTGGCACATGATTGGGGGGGCCCTGTTATTACTGGCATATAATGGGGGGGCCTGTTATTACTGGCACATGATTGGGGGGCCCTGGTATTACTGGCACATGATTGGGGGGTCTGTTATTACTGGCACATGATTTGGGGGGTCTGTTATTAATGGCACATGATTGGGGGGCCCTGTTATTACTGGCACATGATTGGGTGGGCCCTGTTATTACTGGCACATGATTGGGGGGGTCTGTTATTACTGGCACATGATTGGGGGGGGGCCCTGTTATTACTGGCACATGATTGGGTGGGCCCTGTTATTACTGGCACATGATTGGGTGGGCCATGTTATTACTGGCACATGATTGGGTGGGCCCTGTTATTACTGGCACGTGATTGGGTGGGGCCTGCTATTACTGGCACATGATTGGGGGGGGCTGTTATTACTGGCACATGATTAGGGGGCTGTTATTACTGGCACATGATTAGGGGGCTGTTATTACTGGCACATGATTGGGGGGGTCTGTTATTACTGGCACATGATTGGGGAGGCTGTTATTACTGGCACATGATTGAGGGGATCTGTCATTACTGGCACATAATTGGGGGGGTCTGTTATTACTGGCACATAATGGGGGGCCTGTTATTACTGGCACATGATTGGGGGAGCCCTGTTATTACTGGCACGTGATTGGGTGGGGCCTGCTATTACTGGCACATGATTGGGGGGCTGTTATTGCTGGCACATGATTGGGGGGCTGTTATTACTGGCACATGATTAGGGGGCTGTTATTACTGGCACATGATTGGGGGGGTCTGTTATTACTGGCACATGATTGGGGAGGCTGTTATTACTGGCACATGATTGAGGGGATCTGTCATTACTGGCACATAATTGGGGGGGGGGTCTGTTATTACTGGCACATAATGGGGGGCCTGTTATTACTGGCACATGATTGGGGGAGCCCTGTTATTACTGGCACATAATGGGGGGTCCTGTTATTACTGGCACATGATTGAGGGTCTGTTATTACTGGCACATGACTGGGGGGGCTGTTATTACTGGCACATGATTGGGGGGGCCCTGTTATTGCTGGCACATGATTGGGGGGGGCATGTTATTACTGGCTGATGAGAGGCACTGGGGGCTGCTATGAGGCATGGGGCTCTTATCTGAGGTCTGATTGGGGGTAATTCATATTGGGGTCTGAGCTGAGGTGTGATCTGAGGTCTTATTAACATTGGGTATCTTATTAGGGCCGTTAGTTGAGGTCTGATTAACATTGGGGGTCTGATTGATGGTCTGACCTGAGGTGTAATGGAAAATATTTTTTTCTTATTGTGCCCACTTCCAGCCCGGAGCCCAGCTGCCCAGAGCACTGATCCGGAGCAGCTTGGAGAAAAAGGCCTCACAGTCTCCCACACTCCTTCTGCCCAGCCAAGCCAGCCAGCACTCCTGAGCCCAAGCCATCCAGCACCCCTGAGTCTTCAGAACTCTAAGTAAATTATATATATGGGGAGATTATTGTTTCGGCGGGGTGGGGGAGGGGTGCCAGAGAAAGTACCCGGAATAACTGAAATAGATGCCAAACATTTGGTTAATTTCTGTGACCTGAGGTATACAGGTTATTAGCAGAGCGAGCACAGGGCAGGAGTTCACATAAGATATCGCTTTCCAGCTTGTGTTTGCTCTGCTAAAGCCTGACGTAGCACATCTATGCCAGGCTTTAGCGGAGAAGCGCTGGTAGAGGTAGGAGCAGCGATACTCCAGCCTGTACAGTGGTCAGTGCAGACACAGGGAAGTCTATACTCCGATACACAGCTCTGTATCGGGATACAGATTCTAAAGCGCGATAGGCAACCCGAACTTCAGGTACCTATTTTGCATGGAAAAGTTAAAAAAAAAAATCAAATATATTACAAAAATTATTTTTAGCACATTTGGAATAGGATTTAATAGTTTAGTTAAAGGTTTAGGTACACTTTAAATAATTTAAAAGTAAGTAAAGAATAATTTAAATAATAGTCATCATGTAAAGGAAAATACACTAAATACTTGACATTTTTTGTAGAACATTTGGCAGTTATTACAGATTCTTTATACTGTATCCTAGTATTTACATATAATATTTTATGTACAATTCACTTAAAGTAGTTGGCTCATTTAGGGTCTTTGAAGTGAATGGAGAGCAGCCGTATATATATGAGGCCACTCTCTATTCACCACTACGGGAGTTCCAAAAATAGCCCAGCAGTCCAAAAGTGGTGAATGGAGTGGTGGCTGAGCTTGGCTATTTTCGGAACTCTCACAGTGATGGGTGAAGCTTGGAGATAGGAGCGGTCACAGAGATGGGACCTGCACCTATCTCACACTGATGCCATATCCTTGTGATATGTCATCAATGTCCCAGATGAGCCAACCACTTTAAGCTGGCCATACACATTAATGGTGGTCAAATCCCCTGGTGGAACCGACCAATCATCTAATGTGTATAGGCTCCGTCCAACTCTCTTTTTGATGGCAGATGTTGGAGAAATAAAGTATTGGACAATTGGATTTCAACATGCCCAATCCTTTTGTTCTCAGTGAAGATAGGCATTGCCAGGTTTGCTTTTCAGCTTCTTATACCTCTCTCCTGATTCAGAATATGTGCATGGTCAGAATCCTGTGAGTGTAAATGTCAGCTTGTACAACACGGTTTTCAATACGACAGTAAAGACTCAAGTGTACAATGAAACAGAAATTATGCAACGCTGTAGGTCGTGGTGGTATTTATACACTTCTGGGGAAAGTTGACCTTTTTAGATGGGAATCCATTAAGGTCCTCCTGGACGGTAAGGTCATGGTCAGGACTGTCATGGGAACTGTCTTTCATAACGCTGTAGTAGACAGGAACATTGTACTTGGCAGCCTTTTCTGTCCTTTTTGGTTCACATTTGCACAAGTTCTTGAAGGCTGCTCGAAACTTTTGTGACATCAGGTTGTAGATGATAGGGTTTATAGCACTATTAAGGTAGATGCACATTCTGCAGAAGAGAAGGAACCAAATGTTGAGGTAGGGTGGATCCATGAAGGAATTTACCACCACTAGGGTACGATAGGGCATCCAGAGGAGGGCAAATAATATCACAACCACTGCCAACATCTTGGTGACCTGGTAGAAAAAAAAAAAACATCAGATGAAAAGGACTGTCAAAATATGAGATATACTGTTATACGTTAGTATTAGCACTAACAAAGTTCAAAGGGTTATCCAGGATGAGAAAAACATATCTGTTGATTTCCAAAACAGCCTAATTCTTTAAAGGAAACCTGTCACCATGATTTTGCGCATAGAGCTGGGGACATGGGCTGCTAGATGGCCGCTAGCACATCTGCAGTACCCAGGTCCCATAGCTCTCTGCGCTTTTATTGTGTTAAAAAACAGTTTTGAGTGATATGCAAATTACCTGATATGAGTCCTGTAGCCGGAGATGAGTCAAGCGGAAAGAAGACCAGCACCGCCCCGCGTCCTCCGAATCTCCTCCTTGCTGGCTGACGTCACAGAGCTGGAGCGCCGAAATCTCGCGATGCGCGAGCTAGCGCATGCGCAGTGTCGGCATCATGTTCATTCCCTGTACTGGCATCAGCACAGGGAACGAACTACGCATGCGCTAGCTCGCGCATTGCGAGATTTCGGCGCTCCAGCTCTGTGACGTCAGCCAGCAAGGAGGATATTCGGAGGACGCGAGGCGGTGCTGGGCTCCTTTCCGCTTGACTCATCTCCGGCTACAGGACTCATATCAGGTAATTTGCATATCACTCAAAACTGTTTTTTAACACAATAAAAGCGCAGAGAGCTATGGGACCTGGGTACTGCAGATGTGCTAGCGGCCATCTAGCAGCCCATGTCCCCAGCTCTATGCGCAAAATCATGGTGACAGGTTTCCTTTAATAAAGACAATACTCCTTATTTCAATTCTAAGGTTAAAGGGCATCTGCCAACAGATTTGTACCTATAAAACTGGCTGACCTGTTCCATGTGCGCTTGGCAGCTGAAGGCATCTGTGTTCGTTCCATGTTCATATGTCCCCGCATTGCTGAGAAAAATGAAGTTTTAAATGTATGCAAATGAGCCTCTAGGAGCAACGGAGGTGTTGCCATAACTCCTAGAGGCTCTGCTCTCTCTGCAACTGCCATGTTCTCTCTACTTTGATTGATGCCCTTTAAGCACTGAGTACTGTCTTGGATTGGATTGTTTTCACCTGTTGATGGGACTGGTTTTGAAGATGAGCCCCTATATGATCATATACATGACTGCCACAGCAATCAACTGATCCCACTCCTGAAACCCTGTCAAACGGGGCTGCAGGTGAAGTGTAGTATTATATTGCAGCCGTCCATGTATTACAAGGACTGCTAGAGCGGGTCCACCAGAATGTTCTAGTTCATAAAGGGAGTAACATCTGAATGGAGTCTATATGCTCTGTCTGTACAGTATTTGCCTGGATCTGTCTGTATTTGTCTTCGATTATATTTTTGGTAAAGCAGGTCCAACTGTCAGAGGATGTGTCTCAGTCGATGCAAGATCAATAGAAGGAAAGTGTTACTTCCCAATTCTTGCACTAACACATACCAACTCTTTAGTGGTTTCTACGACGTCTGGTTCTTTCTACATTCCTGCCAATAGATATATGCCAAAATCAAAATGTCAAAAATTCTATGATAAACAATTTAGAAATGCCTTGTCAATTAGAACAAGGAAATAAAAGTCAGTTGTGAATTGGAAAATAATCATCTAAAAATCTTATTGTAGAGTATGAAGCTCTGCACAATGTTCACCTCGAGACTAGCTCAAACAGATTTAAGTTGAAGTATAATGTAGACTGATAATAAGGGTCCTTTTACATGGGCATTCAAAATACATGCAAAATTGTTTCTTTTATTTATCCATCCAGCATTATATATAAAGTACGGCCAATATTTTGGTCTATTCCCCAGACCTTAATCATGGCTTGTAACTACAGCAAGGTATGAGGAACATGCTGACATGCGCACAGCTGGAGGATATGCCAGATGTCGTGCTCTACCATGTTCCTCATACCTCTCCTTACAGGTCGTGACCATGGTCCAGGGAATAAACCGAAACATTGGCCGTACTGTATATATAATTCTATATGGATAAATAAAACTATTTTGCATGTATTTTGAGTGCCGTGGTTACACTTCTGATACATCATCAGAATCCTTCCTACCACATAGCACCTACTCCTTACATGTTGGCGTGCCAAACATCATCTCTCAACTCTTTTACATGGGCAGACATGTTAATTTGAGCTCATATATTTCCATTTACATAAAACAATCATTAGCTATTTATTTCCCCGAACGATTGTTCATTCAATCATTCAACTCACTTTCATTATGATAGCACATAGTCCGGTGTAAACATTGGATGTGTTGCCGACAACCAATGATTTTTCTTACTGCATAAAAGATATGATCACCCGACAAACAAGCATCTGCTCCTTTGTCTGGTGATTGGTGCCATAGGGCAATTAATAGGAATGAGTTTTATGCATTCCGAATCATCTGCCCATGTAAATGGCCCCTAAAAAATATACAGTTGCAAGAAAAAGTATGTGAACCCTTTGGAATGATATGGATTTCTGCACAAATTGGTCATAAAATGTGATCTGATCTTTATCTAAGTCACAACAATAGACATCTTACACTAATAACACACAAAGAATTAAATGTTACCATGTTTTTATGAAACACGCCATGTAAACATTCACAGTGCAGGTGGAAAAAGTATGTGAACCCTTGGATTTAATTACTGGTTGAACCTCCTTTGGCAGCAATAACTTCAACCAAACGTTCCCTTTAGTTGCAGATCAGACGTGCACAACGGTCAGGAGTAATTCTTGACCAGTCCTCTTTACAGAACTGTTTCAGTTCAGCAATATTCTTGGGATGTCTGGTGTGAATCGCTTTCTTGAGGTCATGCCACAGCATCTCAATCGGGTTGAGGTCAGGACTCTGACTGGGCCACTCCAGAAGGCATATTTTCTTCTGTTTAAGCCATTCTGTTGTTGGTTTACTTCTATGCTTTGGGTCGTTGTCCTGTTGCAACACCCATCTTCTGTTGAGCATCAGCTGGTGGACAGATGGCCTCTTTTTCTCCACACATAGTGTTGTGTGTTTCTTCCAAACAACTCAAATTTGTTTTCATCTGTCCACCGAATATTTTGCCAGTGCTGCTGTGGAACATCCAGGTGCTCTTGTGCAAACTGTAAACGTGCAGCAATGTTTTTTTTGGACAGCAGTAGCTTCCCCTGTGGTATCCTCCCATGAAATCCATTCTTGTTTAGTGTTTTACGTATCGTAGATTCACTAACAGGGATGTTAGCATATGCCAGAGCGTTTTTAAGTCTTTACCTGACACTCTAGGATTCTTCTTCACCTCATTGAGCAGTCTGCACTGTGCTCTTGCAGTCATCTCCACAGGACGGCCACTCCTAGGGAGAGTAGCAGCAGTGCTGAACTTTCTCCATTTATAGACAATTTGTCTTACCGTGGACTGATGAACTGCAAGGCTTTTGGAGATACTTTTATAACCCTTTCCAGCTTTATGCAAGTCAACAATTCTTAATCGTAGGTCTTCTGAGAGCTCTTTTGTGCGAGGCATCATTCACATCAGGCAATGCTTCTTGTGAAAAGCAAACCCAGAACTGGTGTGCGTTTTTTTATAGGGCAGGGCAGGTGTAACCAACACCTCCAATCTCATCTCATTGATTGGACTCCAGTTGGCTGACACCTCACTCCAATTAGCTCTTGGAGATGTCATTAGTCTAGGGGTTCACATACTTTTTCCACTTGCACTGTAAATGTTTACATGGTGTGTTCAATAAAAACATGGTAACATTTAATTCTTTGTGTGTTATTTGTTTAAGCAGCCTGTGATTGCCTATTGTTGTGACTTAGATGAAGATTAGATCAAATTTTATGATCAATTTGTGCAGAAATCCATATCATTCCAAAGGGTTCACATACTTTTTCTTGCAACTGTATTCTATCTGTAATCCTATATACAAAAATCCTAAAATAATCTAAACAATGTGTTGTATATTGGCTTACCACCTGCTTTAGGAGTTCATGACACCATTGGCGCCTTCCTTTAGTGGTGCTGTGGACAGGTTGGTCATCTGTGCAGTATCATGAAATGCTACGTCTGCTGGATTTTACCAGCAACTCCCCCATGTAAGACACAAGTTTGTAGACATGTAGATACAGATAGTTTCTTGTTAGTTCTGAGACAGTGACTGTAGAGGATGCAACTTCAGCCAAAAAGATGTGAATACTGTGAAATATAAGTGTATCATCTCCAGTCTGTCAGTTGTTTTTGTTCTATTTTTCAGTTGGTTTAACTTTTTCTGGAACAGAAACTAGCTGTCTACTACCTACCATAGTCAGCTTTTCTGGGCTAATATCTCTCTCACCTGATATCCTAAAGAGCGTTCCCTCTTTAGATCTGAACTCTCAATGGAAATGTATTACACTCTGAGAACCCACCTATCCATCTGTGAAGCAACCAGAGATATTACTGATTGTACAGCAGCAATTACCAAACTGAATGCTGTTGAAATCCTAAAATGCCTTCTGCACTCGCCAGTACTGCCTCGACCTTCAGGACAGGGAAATGATTTAGCAGAATTTTTTCACATGGAAAAAAAGTGGCGGTATCATGACTTTCATCCAGGACGAGGTGCAGGGCAGAGTTCAACCTTGAGGGGAAACAGCAGAAACCAGGGATAAAAACGTGGCACCATCTCTTTCTCTATGTCTCTGATGAGTGGTGGCAGTTGAGCATCTAGAGTCCTCTGAGCAGGATGGCTGCCAAAAGCCTGTGCGGGTGAGCAGTCAGTGGTTTATCTTCATCAGTGCAGAATATGAATCTTTGAAATTTTTTTGCAGAGTGAAGAGGGTTTGGCTTTTGTGACTCTTTGCCCAAAGTCAAAAAATATAATCACAAGAAGAAATGCCCTTACATCACTTTACATGGATTTAGATATGTTTCTATTTTTTCATTCAACCTGTCATTTATTATGCAGCATGAGCCAAACCACAAATACAAACAAAAATATACCAAGAAATTGAGTGGGTCAGGTGTAGCAGATTGGATGCAAATATGTACTGTGGACTCTGCTCCAAACCTGCAGCAGTTTTCAGAACCCCGTCATAAAATTTCCTCATAGACATCAGAGCATGTGTAGTACCCCAGACCTGGGGGTGCAACAAATTGTATATATTTGTGCATTATGTAGTTTACTGCTTGTTCCAAGTTCCAAAGCTCCTGCTCCTGTTACAGACTCCACAGAGATAATTGCTTCAAATTTCCTCAAATAAAGATTTGAGATTCCAGACAGCAGAGTGACTTGCTACTTCTGTATCTACAGTAGTGCTGAGCGGGCATGCTCGGCCGAAGACTTTTTAACTCGAGCATCGCGATGCTCGGCACATCGCGGTGTTCGGCCGAACACCGCGTGTGCTTGAGCGCAATGCTCGAGTCTCCTCCCCGCACGTTTTTTGGCTGCTACGTAGCCAATAAACGTGGCGGAGGTACTGACACTCACTGTAATGTCGTAGCCATGTTGGCTACTGGCATTACAGTGATTGGCTGGCCAGAACGCGTCATCGGGTGCTATATAGCACTCGATGATGTGGTTCGGCTCAGTCTTAGTCAGGGAGAGCTGAGCATAGGAAGTGACAGATAGTGTAGGTACAGGAATTGGTTTGTTTGTTAGGCAGGTTTTACTGGTGAATGGTATTAGAGACCCAAAAGTCCTTTTAAGGCTATTGTTTTATCTGGCAGCCATATATATTATTAGCGCAACCTGCGCTAAATTGTGTCCAATTGTTTGGCCTCTGCTGACAGTGACACAACCTCTGCTACATCTGTTGTGTTACATTTGTGCTATGAAATTCATTGTTTGGCCGGTGGTGACAGCGATATTACCTGCGCTACTTCTCCTGTATAATGTTTGCCCATCCTAAATATCAGTGACATTCAGTTCAGTCCAATTTTTTCGCTGCTGGTGGCAGCGAAATTACCTTTGCTACATCTCCTGTATAACGTTTGAGTATCAGTGACATACAGTCTAATTTATTTGCGCATACACTTACAAAACCTGCACTACTGTACATGTGACATACTATTTAATATGCTGAAGGCGAACAGTAAGGGACGTTGAAGTGGCCAAGCTGCTGATGGTGCCTGCAGAGGCCGTGGTCCTGGGCTCGGTGAAACTGTGCCTGCTGCCAAAGCAAAAGAAACACACTCATCCACGATACCTAGCTTCATGTCCCAGTTTGCAGGGTGGCGCAGGACACCACTCTCAACGTCACAGCAGTGCGACCAGGTGACCGGTTGGATTGCAGCAGATAATGCTTTCAGTCAGTTAAGCACCACCCTGTCTTCTACAAAGTCCAGTCTCAGTAGCCATTGCCAAGAATCTGGTAAACAGAATCCTTACCCTGATCCTCCTTCCTTCCACCATAGAGACTCTTGGTAAACAAGTGATCTCACACTCGGATATTCCTAGGAGTTCTTTTCATCTCCATTCCTTGATTTGGCTCTATCGCCAAGCCCGCTTGAAGAGGGACATGAGGAGATCTTGTGCACTGATTCCCAAACTCTTGAGCATCCACAGTCAGAAAAAGATGACTGTGGGGAACGGGGAATTAGTGTTTCACGAGATGGATTATGATTATGATGAGACACAGTTGCCAATAAGTCAACCGCAATTAGTGTCTCAAGAGGTTCATGATGAGATTGAGACACAGTTGTCAATAAGTAAGGTTCTTGTTAGGTCAACAAGTCAGGAGGATGACCATAGTGAGGAAATGGAAGAGGAGGTGGTGGACGATGAAATCACTGACCCAACCTGGTAAGGTGGCAAGCCAAGCAAGGACAGCAGTACAGAGGGGGAGGGATCCGCAGCACCACAATAGGCTGTTACTGTTCCCTGGAGCACCCCCTTGCGGAAATCTCCCTTGCCAAGGGGTAGGTGTTCCACAGTCTGGAACTTTTTTGAGGAAAATGCGAACGATAAAAGAATTGTCATTTGCAACATGTGTAGTATAAAAATGAGCAGGGGCGTGAACACTAACAACCTCTCCACCACCAGCATGATCCGCCACATGGCATTAAAGCACCCTAAAAGGTGGGCCGAACACCTGGGTCCACAATCAGTGTCTGCAGGTCACACCACTACCTCCTCTTCCCCTGTCTTATGTGCTGGCCAATCCCCTGTCCAAGACACATGCCCGGATACCTCCAGCCCTGCACCTGGACCTTCACAAGCACCATCATCTACCACATCCACTTCTGTGTCCCAGCACAGCATACATATGTTCATACCCCAGGCCTTTGAACGAAAGCGCAAATACCCAGCCACCCACCCACAGGCCATAGCACAAAATGTTTTACACAACTTTGAGGAATCAACACAGACCCTATTGTCAGCGTAACCATCCCACTTCTGTGTCTACTGAAACTCTCGCTGCTCACAATGAAGGCGGACGCTTTGCATGTGGAAGAGGTGGAAACGGGGGAAGGCAGTACACAGGGTGATAGCTAGACCACCCTCCGTTCCTCTTCTCAGCACGAATTGGATGATGATGAGGAGGAGCAGGAGATGGTTGCCTCCGCTACAGAGGGTAGTACCCATAGCAGGTTTATTCCATCTGTTGAGCGGGCCGAAGAGGAGGAAGAGGATGAGGGGATTGAGAGTCATCCTCCTGATGAGGACAACAAAGTCTTGTCTGTTGGGACTCTGGCACACATGGCTGACTTTATGTTATGCTGCCTATCCTGTGACCCTCGCGTTATACGCATTTTGGCCAACACCGATTACTGGTTGTTCGCCCTTCTCGACCCCTGCTACAAAGAGAACTTCTCATCTCTTATTCCTGTGGTGGAGAGGAATAGCAAAATGGCGCAATACCAGAAGGTTCTTGTGGAAAAATTGCTCCAAAAATTTCAAGCTGAAAATGCTGGCGGCAGAATGTGTAGTTCCTTGGACAACTGAGGAGGGGAGATGAGGGGAACACATAGCAGTTCCAACAGAGGCAAGGCAACACTCTCCAAGGCCTGGGACAGTTTCTCTGCACCCCGCCAGCACCTTCACCCTGATGTGTGGCCTAGTGTCACTAGGAGAGAAAAGTTTTGGAAGATGGTGAAGGAGTACGTAGCAGACCGTATCAACATCCTTAATGATCCCTCTGTGCCTTACAACTATTGGATGTCCAAGCTGCACACGTGGCACGAACTGGCGCTCTACGCCTTGGAGGTGCTGGCCTGCCCTGCCGCCAGTGTTCCGTCTCTCTGGTGTCATCCAGACAAAAAGAATCCGGTATTTATTTTGTACACATTTTTAAAGGTCTGCACATGCACAGACCGGAAAGCCGTATCCATTTTTCTGGAAAACTTAATGCCGGATCCGGCATTAATGCATTTCAATAGAAGGCAAGTGTCCCGGAATTTTGGACAGGAGAAAATACCGCAGGATGCTGAGGTATTTTCTCTGGCCAAATACCGTAACAGTGACTGAATTGAAGACATCCTGATGCATACTGAACGTATTGCTCTCTATTCAGAATGCATTAGGATAAAACCGATCATTTTTTTTCCGGTATTGAGCCCCTAGGACGGAAAGCAATACCGGAAAATAATTACGCTAGTGTGAAAGTACCCTAACTTCTCTTCCTACCTGTGATCCAAAAGACCTGGCTGCCTGGGACAGCCAAAATTCTCACATTATTTATCAATAGGTTTATTTGACTCAGAACAAGTTATGAAACTTTCAAGTTAGGGCTCTTTCACACTTGCGTTGTCCGGATCCGTCGTGTACTCCATTTGGCGGAATTACACGCCGGATCCGGAAACACGCAAGTGAACTAAAAGCATTTGAAGACGGATCAGTCTTCAAAATGCGTTCAGTGTTACTATGGCAGCCAGGATGCTATTAAAGTCCTGGTTGCCATAGTAGTAGTGGGGAGCGGGGGAGCAGTATACTTACCGTCCGTGCGGCTCCCGGGGCACTCCAGAATGACGTCAGAGCGCCCCATGCGCATGGTGTCCATGCGATCACAGTCATCCATGCGCGTGGGGCGCCCTGACGTCACTCTGAAGCGCCCCGGGAGCCGCACGGACGGTAAGTATACTGCTCCCCTGCTCCCCACTACACTTTACCATGGCAAACAGTTCTTTAGCATCCTGGCAGCCATGGTAACCATTCAGAAAAATCTAAACGTCGGATCCGGTAATGCGCCGAAACGACGTTTAGCTAAATGCCGGATCCGGATTAATGCCTTTCAATGGGCATTAATTCCGGATCCGGCCTTGCGGCAAGTGTTCAGGATTTTTGACCGGAGCAAAAAGCACAGCATGCTGCGGTATTTTCTCCGGCCAAAAAACGTTCCGGTCCTGAACTGAAGACATCCTGATGCATCCTAAACGGATTTCTCTCCATTCAGAATGCATGGGGATAATCCTGATCAGGATTCTTCCGGCATAGAGCCCCGACGACGGAACTCTATGCCGGAACAGAACAACGCAAGTGTGAAAGAGCCCTTATGAAACTACTTCTTTTTCAGTATGGAAAATATGTACAGTTTTCTAAATGTGTCACAGCTCTGCATGGGTCACAGGAAGAAGATTCATGTTTTCTTTTATCTGGATGTCCACTGTTATATAATTTTGTTCTGCAGTACCACCCAGGGTGCCACAAACTGCTTCCGCCTCTGCCTAAGAAATACATTTCTTGTGTTCCCCATATAAATTTGCAGTCTCCAAATTGTTTCATTTGCATGTATAAGCATGTAGTCAGCAGACAGCTCACCCTGCGTTCCTCTTTCAATAAATTCTTCTTTGATTCCATATATTGAAGTGAAATTACAGAAGTGTATGGCACACCTATTGTCTCCTAACTCTCCTGCGTTGGTGGAGATATGTTAATTACATTTATACACAGACATCTGCCGCCGTCTTGAAAATACATGGACTTGAGAAAGTGGAAGTTACGACTTTTGAATATTGGGCTTTTAAAAATCTCTAGTGAGCAGATGGTCTTCTTTTAGCCTTATACAGACAAAGGCAGTCTTATCATTAGATACATAGTGACTATAATGACAAAGAGGCTGCACAATTATAGCTTTTTGCACATTGCTGTATGTCAGAATCCCTGTAGAACACAATGGGTGGAAAATGCTAGGATAAAAGGCAATCTGTCATGGTAGATGAACTTCACAGCTACAAGTGACATTTACACTTATAGAAACGGATGAATGGGAACAATAGTTGTCCAGCATAAAATGATGAAGAGATCCTAATTCCCTGTATTAAAAAAAAATAGCGCTAAATGTTAGACATCTGGCTGCTTTCAGCTGCCACTAGGGGGAGCTTAGGATCTTACTGCATACAGATTTATTATTGAGTTAAATATATAACAACTAAGGTCCCTTAAAGGCAGGTGCAGATGGGCAGGCACTTAGGGGCAAATTTATTAAGACCAACTTTTTAGACGCCAGTCTTAATAGTCCCCTACGCTGGTGGTGGATCCGCCAAAGTTATGTAGAGACACCCACTGATTCTAAATGTAAGACAGTTATAATACTGCGGTTTGATCACCAGGGACACCTTAGACCTTAGACACCAGGGTCGGGAGGCAACAGTTACCTCTGCCCCCAGTATAACTACAACCTCAGCAAACATACAAACTGCAATGAGATAATCATTATTATTGGATGTTTTATTTCATTAAGAAAATAAATCAGATGACTATAATTACCTGTAACACATAATTAATTAATGAACCTTTTATTTCTGTTCTCTTCTGCTGAATCTCAAGCGTCCATTAGTTTTCATTTAAGATGCAAATGTAATTAGTATTGGGAAAAAGTGCGTATTTGAGTCCCACAAAAACAAACCAGAGAATTGACATTTTAACAGCGACTATGTGACCTTTCAAGCTATTCAAGAGGCTTAATACCATCAGCTTCTAAGCCAAGGATGTCAATATGTATAGTTGAGTCCATTATTATTGCGGAGATAAACTCACCTCACCCGGTCAGTGTAGGGTTGGCCATATGCAGCAAGATATTAACTATTGATCTAATGGTCAAATGGAAGACCTCAAGTAGATGAGATACTGCCATTGAGTGTATTAGGCTGATGATGCTGGCTATTCCAAGAGCCAGGTCAGAAGATAGCAACATATGCAGTACCCTAGAAGCATTACTGCAAAGTGTTACTCACCATAATCTCTTAGCCTACAATTGTCATGGAAGTAAACCTTTTACTACAGTACCCCTGAAAAGAGACCAGCCATCTAAGAAAGTCTACAATTCATAAGCCCTTCAAGCTTCAGATAGTGAGATAATGTGCTCGGTTAAGGCAGAAAGGATTTTGTGCTGTGGAAGGATTATTACAATACTGAGGCAACCTTCATACCTTAAAGAGGCAATCTGACAGCACCATGTTGTAGAGCAGGAGAAGCTGAGCAGATTTTGTGGGAAAATATTCAGTAAAACTTATAATTTATACATTTATATCTCAGCTTTTTCTACCTTATATAAATGGCATTTGTACAGGAGGGAGGAGGTGTTATCAGTGACTGATAGCATTCCCTGTGTAAGTGTGCATAGAGAGAGACAGCTGTCAGTGACTGATAATCCCACCCTTCTGTACTGATAACACTTCACAGGGCTGCAGATATAAATGTAAAAATTTGTACTGAACTTTTTCCCACAAAACTATGTATCAACCTGCTCAGCTCCTATTGTTCTATAACATCATGCATTCAATTAGGCAAAGTGAGGCGATAAGCAGAGGGTGGCGGCAGTGGCAGCAGGGCCATGGGAATGAGCTCTTCTATTCAGGACAGTGATATAGTTGGATGCGGCGGCTGGGCAGGAGAGAGGTGTATCCCTTCCCTGATCCTCTGATAGGCTGCAGGCACTGCATCGCGCCGCCTCAGCCGGGCAGCATACAGAGCAGGACACAGGCCTGAATCGCATTGCTGCCAGAAGCATGGAGGTAAGTATTAGGCCTCTTTCACAAGGGCATCGCGTGTGAGGGCCGGATAGGATGCAGGTGCGTCACTGGAAAATGCACAATTTTTCTGCGCGAGTGCAAAGTGTTTTAATGCGTTTTGCACGAGCGTGAGAAAAATCGCCATGTTTGGTACCCAGACCCGAACCCAGACTTCTTCACAGAAGTTCGGGTTTGGAATCGGTGTTGTGTAAATTTTATTATTTTCCCTTATAACATGGTTATAAGGAAAATTAATAGCATTCTTAATACAGAATGCTAAGTAAATTAGGGATGGAGGGGTTAAAAAAAATATAAAATTAAACTCACCTCATCCACTTCTTCACGCAGCCCTAGCTTGTCTTTTTTCTTCTTCTTTGAGGACCTGGGAGAAAAGGACCTTGGGTAACATCACTGCGCTCATCAGATGGTCCATCACATGGTCCATCACCATGGTGATGGACCATGCGATAAGCGCAGTGACTTCATCAAAGGTCCTTTTCCTCCTAGGTCATCAAAGAAGAAGAAAGAAGATGAGCCGGGCAGCGCAAACAAGTGGATGAGGTAAGTTTATTTTTATTTTTTTAACCCCTCCATCCCTATTTTACTATGCATTCTGTATTAAGAATGCTATTATTTTCCCTTATAACCATGTTATAAGGGAAAATAATAATGATCGGGTCCCCATCCCGATCATCACCTAGAAACCATGCGTGAAAATCGCACAGCATCCGCATCCGATTTTCACACAGCCCCATTCACTTCTATGGGGCCTGCGTTGCGTGAAAAAACGCACAATATAGAGCATGCGTGAAAATCACCACTCATGTGCACAGCCCCATAGAAATGAATAGGTCCGGATTCAGTGCGGGTCCAAAGTTTTTTGTGGTTTTTTTGGGCACAATGCTGTTGGGAACACTATGGGGAGGGAGGACAGCAGCACTATGGAGGGCATTGACTAGGGGCACTAAGAAGGTGTATTTTGTACTGGCACATTATGGGGTACACTATGAGGGTATATACTGGGGGCTCTGTATAGGGGCATTTTTTTACTGGCACGTTATGGGGTACTATTGAGACATTAGCTCAACTATGGGCACTAAGAGGGGATATTTTTTGTACTGGCACACAGAACCATTTATTTACTAGTTCACCTTATAAGGGGGAATTTTTTGCACTGGCACTCATTTTAAGGGAGCATTTTTGTACTGCCACACATTAAGGGGGGCATTTTTCTGCTGTCACATTATAAGGAAATTACTACTGGGGGGCATTATGGTGAGCTTTATTATTGAATAAAAAGCGATCAAAAAGGTGTATGTATGCAAAAATGGGAAAAACTACAGCTCATCCCATTTAAAAAATATATAATTATATACATATATATATATATATATATATATAATGCATGCAGTTTCATTGCCAAGTGCGACGTTGAAAATGCCACAAAGGGGCCCACTGAGACTTTATCACTCAAGCTGTAACGAGGGTGTCACTACCTATCGCGGACCCTGTTGTGCCTGGGGTCAGAAGGTCGCAGCGGGTGGCTACGCGCTCAGTTTCTCAAGGGATCGCTCCATGACCTAATGGTGAGAATGGATTCCGGTCCTGCTTAGGTTTGCGATCCTTTTTGTCCCATTTAGGAATCTGTAGCTTTTCTTTTCAGCTGTTCTCTGTCAGCTACTCCCAGCTACTATATATTTTCCCTTTCTGCTTCCCTTGTTGATATAGACCTTCCTTACAGATCTTCTATTCTGACCTCAGGTGGACATCTGTTGCTGTGGAGCCATTGGAACTGGAGCTGTTGGATCTCCGGTTCACTCCTGTTGTTGTTGTCTCCCTTCAGGGATTGTTGATTGTGTTTGTCCTATCCCTGTTGTTACCCTAGGTTTCATTGGTGAGGACTAGTGCCCCCACTGCCCTATTCACAACCTAGGGCTTATTTCAGGGTAAGCCACGGACGAGGCACATGATCGGCGTACGGGTTAGCAGCCCATCTAGGGATGTCAGGGCAGCCAGGTGCCAGTGTCGGGTAAGCTAGGGGTCACCACTCCTCTCTCTCCCTAGAGGAAGGGTACTCCTCTTCCCTCCCCTCTGTGCCGCACGTCTGTTACCTGCCATCTCATACGTGATACAAGGGCCTATATGAACCTGGAGCGGCCCTGCCTGTGATTCTGCTGAGAGACTGCAAAGTGTACTTTAGAGAGAAAAAGGAGTACTATAGTTACCTGTGTAAATGTACCTTGTTGCTATTTGTACTACAATCTCTATAATCCACTAAGTAAAGAGAGACATTCTTTATTACAACGAATGGGACTGATTGTTGGAAATTGTGTAAATCTTTGCAGAACTATAAGATAACAAGACTAGAGCCACTGGGGGATATTTATCAAAATTGATGCAAAGGAGAACTTGACTAGTTGCCCACAGCAACCAATCACCGTGAGCCTTTCATTTTCCAAAAGAACTTTGAAAGATGAAAGGTGGAACCTGATTGGTTGCTATGGTCAACTATGCCAGTTTTCCTTTGCACCAGTTTTGATAACTCTCCCCCATTTATGTTTCAGCGGCTCCCACTTTGACACACCTGGCTTATATACTATAGGAAAAGGCTCCAGCCTTTCTGGTGGCCGGGACTGTGGGAGCGCACATAAGCTGGTGCTTTTTTCTATAGTGTGCAAGCACGGCCACCGCTGATGGATTGCAGGATGGTCATCACAGTAATTAATGCACATGCGCCGGCTTCGCGCCGTTAGCCGGTGCATGCGCATTAATTACTGTAATGCCGTACAAGGAGTGGGCATCGCAGTGCGCATGCGCCGGCCGATGGACTGAGTGCACAGGCGCGGGATCTCGGCGGAACAAGAAGTAAATGGGCGGTCAGAGGGAAAGAATGGGAGGGGGGAAGCGACAATAAGGCTGAGCTAACTGGGCACCTACGAGGGTAACGCCGCCCCTGGGCACTTGCGAGCCTTCATTTGCATATGCTACTAAGTTGTTTTTTGCCGGTTTTATAAGTACAGGATTGCTCATAAAGGTAACGTTTTTATTAACTGTAATGCTGCTAGAAAGCTATGGGAAGGGTTAAAAAGGTGAAACTTTGATGACAGACTCCCTTTAAAGATATAAAAAAAATATATAAAAATTCAAATGACCTCCCTTCCCCAAAATAAAATACATAAACAATGAAAATAAAAATACATTATGGGCATCGCCACGTGCAAAAACACCAGTACTATTAAAATATAACAATATTTATCCCATACAGCGAATGGCGTAACGGAAAAAAATTTCTAAATGGACAATTTGCCATTTCTGTCACTTCACCCCAAAAATATTCAACAAAAAGTCACACACACTTAAATATGTTATCACTGAAAAGTACAGATCTCCCCACACTTAAAGGGAACCTGTCACCGGGATTTGGGGTATAGAGCTGAGAACATGGGTTGCTAGATGGCCGCTAGCACATCCGCAATACCCTGTCCCCATAGCTCTGTGTGCTTTTATTGTGTAAAAAAAACGATTTGATACATATGCTAATTAACATAAAAGAGTCATATCTCACTTGTGTGACCAGAGAAGAGTTATATTTTCAAGCTTTGACTCATCTCAGGTTAAAGTTTTTTTTACACAATAAAAGCACACAGAGCTATGGGGACTGGGTATTGCGGATATGCTAGTGGCCATCTAGCAACCCATGTTCTCAGCTCTATACCCCAAATCCCGGTGACAGGTTCCCTTTAAGTGTGGGGAGATCTGTACTTTTCAGTGATAACATATTTAAGTGTGTGTGACTTTTTGATCACTTTTTGTTGAATATTTTTGGGGAGGTGAAGTGACAGAAATGGCAAATTGTCCATTTAGAATTTTTTTTCCGTTACGCCATTCGCTGTATGGGATAAATATTGTTATATTTTAATAGTACTGGTGTTTTTGCACGTGGCGATGCCCATAATGTATTTTTATTTTCATTGTTTATGTATTTTTATTTTGGGGAAGGGAGGTCATTTGAATTTTTATATATTTTTTTTATATCTTTAAAGGGAGTCTGTCATCAAAGTTTCACCTTTTTAACCCTTCCCATAGCTTTCTAGCAGCATTACAGTTAATAAAAACGTTACCTTTATGAGCAATCCTGTACTTATAAAACCGGCAAAAAACAACTTAGTAGCATATGCAAATGAGGGCTCGCAAGTGCCCAGGGGCGGCGTTACCCTCGTAGGTGCCCAGTTAGCTCAGCCTTATTGTCTCTTCCCCCCCCCTATTCTTTCCCTCTGACCGCCCATTTACTTACTTCTTGTTCCGCAGAGATCCCGCACCTGCGCACTCAGTCCATCGTCCATCTAGCAACCCATGTCCTCAGCTCTATACTCCAAATCCCGGTGACAGGTTCCCTTTAACTACAAAAAAATAAACACAAAACTGTGGCAGAATTTAGTTTTTTCTCCCATTCCACCTCATTTGGAATTTTTTTCCAGCTCCCCACTACATCATATGCAATATTAAATAGTGTCATTAGAAAGTACAACTTTTCCCTCCAAAGGCTACTTTCACATTAGCGTTTTCAATTCCGCTATTGAGATCCGTTATAGGATCTCAATAGTGGAAGAAAACACTTTAGTTTTGTCCCCATTCATTGTCAATGGGGACAAAACTGAATAAAACAGAATGCACCAAAATGCTTTCTGTTCCGTTTGGTTGCGTCCCCATCACGGACAAAAGAAACGCTGACACAATAGAAAACGGATCCGTCCCCATTGACTTTCAATAGTGTTCAAGACGGATCATGGCTATAGAAAACATAATAGAACCGGATCCGTTCATGACGGATGCATGCGGTTGTTTTATTGTAATGGAAGCGTTTTTGCAGATCCATGGCGGATCCGCAAACAACGCTAATGTAAAAGTAGCATAAGTGAACGGGAAAATAAAAAAGGTATGGCTCTGGGAATGTAGGGAGTGAAAAACGGAAACTCAAAAATGGAAAATCACAAGGTCTGCTCTTTCTGATCACTGGTGTACATGGGGACCAGCTTGTCAGTGATAGCATTGCCTATGTAAGTGTGTGTACTTACAAAGCTGTCAGTCACTGATAGCTGTACATGGTGACAGGTCCTCTTTAATTCATATAATTAATTCAGTCTTTTCATAGGCCATTTTTAACAACATCTAAGGTCAACATCCCCTCTATCATCACGTAGCTGAAAGTACCCCAATAATCCACTTCAGGATGGGGCCACCAAACTTATAATGAACTTGTCCAAACAAGACATGCCATTTAAAGAAGCACTCCCTCAAAATGTTTTATTGACTGGCCTGTTAGAAAGATATATGATGTAGTGAAGACAATCTTTTTCCTAGTGGCGGTATTGGTGTACTTATCCAATCAACTCTTCAGCTGTGTCTATTATAAGGCAGTAATTAAGCTCTTCCTTTGGGCTCATGCACACGAACGTTGGCTGTTTTGCAGTCTACAAATTGAAGATTCGCAAAACATGAATACCGGCCTAGTGCATTCTGCATAATGGAACGGCTGGCCCCTAACAGAACAGTCCTATCCTTGTCCGTAATGCGGACAATAATAGAAAATATAAATTTTTCGGACGGCACAGAACAGTCATGCACATGCAGACAGCACACAGACTGAGGTCCACATCTTTTGCGGCCACATTGAAGTAAATGGGTCCACATCCGACCCGCAAAAAATGTGGATCAGTTGTGTGCATGAGCCATTCCCCAGTTGGTGCCAAATCTAAGCATGCAATGAGATCCTCATAAGAGTCCCAGGGAGAGATGTGTAATACAGCACTGACCGAGCCTGTGAGATCACTATGACAAAAATGTAAGTCACGCTGAAGGAACTAGCATCTGACTGTGATGTACTGTACATTTTCATCAAAGGTCCTTAAGAAGTTTTTAAGACTCCAGACAGTCTCTATTCCCTATCTACATCCATCCCATTATTAAAAAGACTCTCCACCTTTTGAAAAAAAATGGTGTCCGGACCTATGGAAGGAAGCATACTTTTGTGCTTCCTGCCACTTGGTTCTGGTTCCTTCCATTAGCACCAGTCCGGTATCCATTTGTCAACTACCAGGATGGATGGAGGTCATTTGTGCTTCTGCAGGATTGATGTGTCCCTCAAGAAGCACATGACTATGCTTAGTATGCTTCAATCCACAGATCTGGCAGGAGTGGGGAACCCAAAATGTGTTCAAAATCTGGAACATTATTTACATAGGTCCCAGAAAATCTCATCAATCATACATCATTTATGAGTTTATTAATGAGGTTCTCCGCTTTGACTAATACCTACTTGCTAGAAAGGATAATGGATAAGCAAATCACAAAGTGTCCTCTTGCTGCCCCCATTGATCAGCTGCAATATGTGGGAAAACTTGGCATTAAGAGTTCTATTTCCCTGCAGCGCTCCTCCACCCCACACAGTGTCTAATTAATAGGGTTGTCTCTGCAGGACCAGTACAGGTCCTCCAGAGTGGGAGATGCTCTCTGTAACCTCTTTCCACACTGAACAAGAGATAAGGGTCCTTAACAGGAGACCCCCTCAATTAACCGTATATGAAAATGTGTTTTTTTGTACATATCTGTATACAATCCCTTAGACATAGAGTGAACATTATTACAAACTACTCAATACTCCATCCAGTCAGATCTCTGTCCAAGAGCAATCTTACTACATTTAGTTACAGTGCAGGGTTAATCTTGTATTAAATATATGAGTGCTGTGCCAGCCAGTATGCCTTCAGCGAGGGAGACCCTGGAGATATCTCACAGCCAAGAAAGTCTTAGCATCTTCCTTGCCGGAGCCAAGTCACGTAACAACATGCTCTTTTACGCAGAATCTACTAACATAGAACGCCGGAGCTAAACATCTGCCATTATTGATGGACTGCTGTAAGCACTCTTCATCTTCCCGAGACTCTCATGAGGAGCCGTGTGCTTATAGTTCACATTAGTCACTATGTGTTAAGGAAGCGCTTGATTACTGCCATATAATAACCGCATCGAAGGAGTTGAGCTCTGAGTCCTTTGTATGTGGATAAACAGATAAAGCATAACTGGGTTATTATTGGAAATATTGTAACTGGCCAGTTCAGGAGCACAAATATGAAGTATGGTAATTTTGTGTGCCAGGGCTGTAAAAAGACAAAGCCTGAGGGGCAGGCTGCGTCTTTCATTGAATTAGATTTTATTCGCCATTCTGTAGAGTTTACAGAGCTTTTGTTCACATAAGATATTTTTGATGGTTAATGGTATAATGGTTTGGTACCCTGAGAAGGAATCAACCAGCAGCATAATTTCTCCTATAGCACCCTCATACTCACAAACCTTCAGCTTGGGTCAAGGTGTTACGCTGGCCCTAGAACTTAGGGGTCTCTAGCTGGTCCATTAATTGATTGCTTGGAATAAGACCAGATAGAAGTCGTTGGGCAGTGATGAACGTTAAAATGTGTCAAAATGTAGGGGGAATGAAATGGGGTAACCAAAGCATGGTCAGTCAGTCAGCAAAGGGATTGAGGCTTCATTGACTGTGCCCAAGCCAAAAGTCTATCAATGGAGGTCAAGCAAAGTCAGGTATTAAGCGATTAAGGGTGTAGTACAGAAGAGTATTCTAAAAAGCCAAGGTTTTGGTAATGAAGGTCTACCTAGGCCAGGTACTGTACAGCTTTGCAAACACAGCACTTTAGTTCTGATTGTCTGGGTGATTGTTCCTCCTCATCTCACTACTGTGGTAAGTATGGGTTTGAATGGAACATCACAGTGAATCAGTGGTCAACATTGCAGTGTTGGAGTTCTGGGTTCAAATCTCACCAAGGACAGCATCTGCATGGAGTTTGTGTTCTCCCTGTTTTCGGGTAGGTTTCTTCACAGGTCCAGTTTACTCCTATACTACAAAAATATAGTGATGGATTAATTTGTAATTTAGACTGTGAACCCCAAAGGGAATAGGGTCTGATATGAATGGTAAAAATCTCAGTACAGCATTCTGGAGTATGTTGTTGCTATATAAATGAATCAAATATGCAGTGGCCGGGCATGCGCACTGCCACTCTGTTTAAAGTCTATACAGCTGAGAGAAACATCCAACCATGTAATGAAGGTTTTCTCCTCGAGAATCCTCACCTCTAGGCAACAACAGTTTCTTTGTGGAGGCAACATAAGATGGCAAACACCATGTGGTGGCCTATGGGCCTTTAAAGAGGACATGCCTGTTTTAATAGCTTCATGCATCCCCCATATAATAATTCTGGAGCATCTCTTCTTATGTCTGTATATTGTGCCATTCCTTTATTATTTCTACTAGAAATTATGAATTAATTACTAGCAGTCTGCAGTAAGGGTGCAGTGGGGTATTAACCAGTTTTGGGTATGTATCTGCACACACTGACTCTATCCAATCAGTGCTGCCATTTTCAGACAGTGCAGGTACACCCCCCCCCCCCCAACTGGTTACCTCCCCTCTGTACCCTTACTGAAGGCTAATAGCAATTAATTTGTAACCTCTAGAAGAAATAACAGAGGAATGGCACAACATAGAGCCATAAGATTAGATGTTCCAGAATTGTTATTACATAGGGAATGCACAAAGCTATTAAAATGGGCATGTCAGGGGTGGTGACAGGTAGGGATGAGCGAACTCGAACTGTATAGTTCGGGTTCGTACCGAATTTTGGGGTGTCCGTGACACGGACCCGAACCCGGACATTTTCGTAAAAGTCCGGGTTCGGGTTCGGTGTTCGTCGCTTTCTTCGCGCTTTTGTGACGCTTTCTTGGCGCTTTTTGAAAGGCTGCAAAGCAGCCAATCAACAAGCGTCATACTACTTGCCCCAAGAGGCCATCACAGCCATGCCTACTATTGGCATGGCTGTGATTGGCCAGAGCACCATGTGACCCAGCCTCTATTTAAGCTGGAGTCACATAGCGCCGCCCGTCACTCTGCTCTGATTAGCGTAGGGAGAGGTTGCGGCTGCGACAGTAGGGCGAGATTAGGCAGATTAACTCCTCCAAAGGACTTGATTAACTGATCGATCTGCAGCTGTGGATCATTGAGCTGCTGATCCTCAATTGCTCACTGTTTTTAGGCTGCACAGACCGTTTGTCAGTCACATTTTTCTGGGGTGATCGGCGGCCATTTTGTGTCTTGTGGTGCGCCAGCACAAGCTGCGACCAAGTGCATTTAACCCTCAATGGTGTGGTTGTTTTTTGGCTAAAGCCTACATCAGGGTGAAGCTGTCACACCAAGTGCATTTAACCAGCAATAGTCTGTTCATTTTTTGGCCATATACAAAATCAGGGGCAAGCTGCGCCTGTCACCAAGTGCATTTAACCCTCAATGGTGTGGTTGTTTTTTGGCTAAAGCCTACATCAGGGTGAAGCTGTCACACCAAGTGCATTTAACCAGCAATAGTCTGTTCATTTTTTGGCCATATACTAAATCAGGGGCAAGCTGCGCCTGTCACCAAGTGCATTTAACCCTCAATGGTGTGGTTGTTTTTTGGCTAAAGCCTACATCAGGGTGAAGCTGTCACACCAAGTGCATTTAACCAGCAATAGTCTGTTCATTTTTTGGCCATATACAAAATCAGGGGCAAGCTGCGCCTGTCACCAAGTGCATTTAACCCTCAATGGTGTGGTTGTTTTTTGGCTAAAGCCTACATCAGGGTGAAGCTGTCACACCAAGTGCATTTAACCAGCAATAGTCTGTTCATTTTTTGGCCATATACAAAATCAGGGGCAAGCTGCGCCTGTCACCAAGTGCATTTAACCCTCAATGGTGTGGTTGTTTTTTGGCTAAAGCCTACATCAGGGTGAAGCTGTCACACCAAGTGCATTTAACCAGCAATAGTCTGTTTATTTTTTGGCCATATCCCAGTCTAATTCTGTCACTAAATCCATACCGGTCACCCAGCGCCTAAATACTAGGCCTCAAATTTATATCCAGCTAAATCTGTCCCTAGTGCTGTAGCTGGGCGAGTTATTTAGTGTCCGTTCAAGCACATTTCTTGTTCTGGGTTGAAATACAATTCCCAATTTAGCAATTTCATAATTTAGTGGTTTCTGCTATATCAGAGCTATTTGAAATCTATCCCTAAAAGGGTATATAATATTCAAGGTGCACATTGGGTCATTCAGAATAACTTCACACACACCCGCTACTGTGTATTTCCAAGTCTAATTCTGTCACTAAACCCATACCTGTCACGCAGCGCCTAAATACTAGGCCTCAAATTTATATCCAGCTAAATCTGTCCCTAGTGCTGTAGCTGGGCGAGTTATTTAGTGTCCGTTCAAGCACATTTCTTGTTCTGGGTTGAAATACAATTCCCAATTTAGCAATTTCATAATTTAGTGGTTTCTGCTATATCAGAGCTATTTGAAATCTATCCCTAAAAGGGTATATAATATTCAAGGTGCACATTGGGTCATTCAGAATAACTTCACACACACCCGCTACTGTGTATTTCCAAGTCTAATTCTGGCACTAAACCCATACCTGTCACCCAGCGCCTAAATACTAGGCCTCAAATTTATATCCCGCTAAATCTGTCCTTAGTGCTGTAGCTGGGCGAGTTATTTAGTGTCCGTTCAAGCACATTTCTTGTTCTGGGTTGAAATACAATTCCCAATTTAGCAATTTCATAATTTAGTGGTTTCTGCTATATCAGAGCTATTTGAAATCTATCCCTAAAAGGGTATATAATATTCAAGGTGCACATTGGGTCATTCAGAATAACTTCACACACACCCGCTACTGTGTATTTCCAAGTCTAATTCTGGCACTAAACCCATACCTGTCACCCAGCGCCTAAATACTAGGCCTCAAATTTATATCCCGCTAAATCTGTCCTTAGTGCTGTAGCTGGGCGAGTTATTTAGTGTCCGTTCAAGCACATTTCTTGTTCTGGGTTGAAATACAATTCCCAATTTAGCAATTTCATAATTTAGTGGTTTCTGCTATATCAGAGCTATTTGAAATCTATCCCTAAAAGGGTATATAATATTCAAGGTGCACATTGGGTCATTCAGAATAACTTCACACACACCCGCTACTGTGTATTTCCAAGTCTAATTCTGGCACTAAACCCATACCTGTCACCCAGCGCCTAAATACTAGGCCTCAAATTTATATCCCGCTAAATCTGTCCTTAGTGCTGTAGCTGGGCGAGTTATTTAGTGTCCGTTCAAGCACATTTCTTGTTCTGGGTTGAAATACAATTCCCAATTTAGCAATTTCATAATTTAGTGGTTTCTGCTATATCAGAGCTATTTGAAATCTATCCCTAAAAGGGTATATAATATTCAAGGTGCACATTGGGTCATTCAGAATAACTTCACACACACCCGCTACTGTGTATTTCCAAGTCTAATTCTGGCACTAAACCCATATCTGTCACCCAGCGCCTAAATACTAGGCCTCAAATTTATATCCCGCTAAATCTGTCCTTAGTGCTGTAGCTGGGCGAGTTATTTAGTGTCCGTTCAAGCACATTTCTTGTTCTGGGTTGAAATACAATTCCCAATTTAGCAATTTCATAATTTAGTGGTTTCTGCTATATCAGAGCTATTTGAAATCTATCCCTAAAAGGGTATATAATATTCAAGGTGCACATTGGGTCATTCAGAATAACTTCACACACACCCGCTACTGTGTATTTCCAAGTCTAATTCTGGCACTAAACCCATACCTGTCACCCAGCGCCTAAATACTAGGCCTCAAATTTATATCCCGCTAAATCTGTCCCTAGTGCTGTAGCTGGGCGAGTTATTTAGTGTCCGTTCAAGCACATTTCTTGTTCTGGGTTGAAATACAATTCCCAATTTAGCAATTTCATAATTTAGTGGTTTCTGCTATATCAGAGCTATTTGAAATCTATCCCTAAAAGGGTATATAATATTCAAGGTGCACATTGGGTCATTCAGAATAACTTCACACACACCCGCTACTGTGTATTTCCAAGTCTAATTCTGGCACTAAACCCATACCTGTCACCCAGCGCCTAAATACTAGGCCTCAAATTTATATCCCGCTAAATCTGTCCTTAGTGCTGTAGCTGGGCGAGTTATTTAGTGTCCGTTCAAGCACATTTCTTGTTCTGGGTTGAAATACAATTCCCAATTTAGCAATTTCATAATTTAGTGGTTTCTGCTATATCAGAGCTATTTGAAATCTATCCCTAAAAGGGTATATAATATTCAAGGTGCACATTGGGTCATTCAGAATAACTTCACACACACCCGCTACTGTGTATTTCCAAGTCTAATTCTGGCACTAAACCCATACCTGTCACCCAGCGCCTAAATACTAGGCCTCAAATTTATATCCCGCTAAATCTGTCCTTAGTGCTGTAGCTGGGCGAGTTATTTAGTGTCCGTTCAAGCACATTTCTTGTTCTGGGTTGAAATACAATTCCCAATTTAGCAATTTCATAATTTAGTGGTTTCTGCTATATCAGAGCTATTTGAAATCTATCCCTAAAAGGGTATATAATATTCAAGGTGCACATTGGGTCATTCAGAATAACTTCACACACACCCGCTACTGTGTATTTCCAAGTCTAATTCTGGCACTAAACCCATACCTGTCACCCAGCGCCTAAATACTAGGCCTCAAATTTATATCCCGCTAAATCTGTCCTTAGTGCTGTAGCTGGGCGAGTTATTTAGTGTCCGTTCAAGCACATTTCTTGTTCTGGGTTGAAATACAATTCCCAATTTAGCAATTTCATAATTTAGTGGTTTCTGCTATATCAGAGCTATTTGAAATCTATCCCTAAAAGGGTATATAATATTCAAGGTGCACATTGGGTCATTCAGAATAACTTCACACACACCCGCTACTGTGTATTTCCAAGTCTAATTCTGGCACTAAACCCATACCTGTCACCCAGCGCCTAAATACTAGGCCTCAAATTTATATCCCGCTAAATCTGTCCCTAGTGCTGTAGCTGGGCGAGTTATTTAGTGTCCGTTCAAGCACATTTCTTGTTCTGGGTTGAAATACAATTCCCAATTTAGCAATTTCATAATTTAGTGGTTTCTGCTATATCAGAGCTATTTGAAATCTATCCCTAAAAGGGTATATAATATTCAAGGTGCACATAGGGTCATTCAGAATAACTTCACACACACCCGCTACTGTGTATTTCCAAGTCTAATTCTGGCACTAAACCCATACCTGTCACCCAGCGCCTAAATACTAGGCCTCAAATTTATATCCCGCTAAATCTGTCCCTAGTGCTGTAGCTGGGCGAGTTATTTAGTGTCCGTTCAAGCACATTTCTTGTTCTGGGTTGAAATACAATTCCCAATTTAGCAATTTCATAATTTAGTGGTTTCTGCTATATCAGAGCTATTTGAAATCTATCCCTAAAAGGGTATATAATATTCAAGGTGCACATAGGGTCATTCAGAATAACTTCACACACCCGCTACTGTGCATTTCCAAATCTAATTCTGTCACTAAACCCATACCTGTCACCCAGCGCCTAAATACTAGGCCTCAAATTTATATCCCGCTAAATCTCTCGTTACCGCTGTCCTGTTGTGGCTGGGAAAGTTATTTAGTGTCCGTCAAAGCACATTTTTTGTTCTGGGTTGAAATACAATTCCCAATTTAGCAATTTCATAATTTAGTCGTTTCTGCTATATCAGAGCTATTTGAAATCTATCCCTAAAAGGGTAGATCATATTGAAGGTGCACATAGGGTCATTCAGAATAACTTCACACACACGCTTCTGTGCATTTCCAAGTCTAATTCTGTCACTAAATCCATACCGGTCACCCAGCGCCTAAATACTAGGCCTCAAATTTATATCCCGCTGAATTTGAATACAATACATTGGGCCAAATAATATATTTGTTGTTGTGGTGAACCATAACAATGAGAAAAACATCTAGTAAGGGACGCGGACGTGGACATGGTCGTGGTGGTGTTAGTGGACCCTCTGGTGCTGGGAGAGGACGTGGCCGTTCTGCCACATCCACACGTCCTAGTGTACCAACTACCTCAGGTCCCAGTAGCCGCCAGAATTTACAGCGATATATGGTGGGGCCCAATGCCGTTCTAAGGATGGTAAGGCCTGAGCAGGTACAGGCATTAGTCAATTGGGTGGCCGACAGTGGATCCAGCACGTTCACATTATCTCCCACCCAGTCTTCTGCAGAAAGCGCACAGATGGCGCCTGAAAACCAACCCCATCAGTCTGTCACATCACCCCCATGCATACCAGGGAAACTGTCTCAGCCTCAAGTTATGCAGCAGTCTCTTATGCTGTTTGAAGACTCCGCTGGCAGGGTTTCCCAAGGGCATCCACCTAGCCCTTCCCCAGCGGTGAAAGACATAGAATGCACTGACGCACAACCACTTATGTTTCCTGATGATGAGGACATGGGAATACCACCTCAGCATGTCTCTGATGATGACGAAACACAGGTGCCAACTGCTGCGTCTTTCTGCAGTGTGCAGACTGAACAGGAGGTCAGGGATCAAGACTGGGTGGAAGACGATGCAGGGGACGATGAGGTCCTAGACCCCACATGGAATGAAGGTCGTGCCACTGACTTTCACAGTTCGGAGGAAGAGGCAGTGGTGAGACCGAGCCAACAGCGTAGCAAAAGAGGGAGCAGTGGGCAAAAGCAGAACACCCGCCGCCAAGAGACTCCGCCTGCTACTGACCGCCGCCATCTGGGACCGAGCACCCCAAAGGCAGCTTCAAGGAGTTCCCTGGCATGGCACTTCTTCAAACAATGTGCTGACGACAAGACCCGAGTGGTTTGCACGCTGTGCCATCAGAGCCTGAAGCGAGGCATTAACGTTCTGAACCTGAGCACAACCTGCATGACCAGGCACCTGCATGCAAAGCATGAACTGCAGTGGAGTAAACACCTTAAAACCAAGGAAGTCACTCAGGCTCCCCCTGCTACCTCTTCTGCTGCTGCCGCCTCGGCCTATTCTGCTGCTGCCGCCTCGGCCTCTTCCTCCGCCTCTGGAGGAACATTGGCACCTGCCGCCCAGCAAACAGGGGATGTACCACCAACACCACCACCACCACCTCCGTCACCAAGCGTCTCAACCATGTCACACGCCAGCGTTCAGCTCTCCATCTCACAAACATTTGATAGAAAGCGTAAATTCCCACCTAGCCACCCTCGATCCCTGGCCCTGAATGCCAGCATTTCTAAACTACTGGCCTATGAAATGCTGTCATTTAGGCTGGTGGACACAGACAGCTTCAAACAGCTCATGTCGCTTGCTGTCCCACAGTATGTTGTTCCCAGCCGGCACTACTTCTCCAAGAGAGCCGTGCCTTCCCTGCACAACCAAGTATCCGATAAAATCAAGTGTGCACTGCGCAACGCCATCTGTGGCAAGGTCCACCTAACCACAGATACGTGGACCAGTAAGCACGGCCAGGGACGCTATATCTCCCTAACTGCACACTGGGTAAATGTAGTGGCAGCTGGGCCCCAGGCGGAGAGCTGTTTGGCGCACGTCCTTCCGCCGCCAAGGATCGCAGGGCAACATTCTTTGCCTCCTGTTGCCACCTCCTCCTTCTCGGCTTCCTCCTCCTCTTCTTCCACCTGCTCATCCAGTCAGCCACACACCTTCACCACCAACTTCAGCACAGCCCGGGGTAAACGTCAGCAGGCCATTCTGAAACTCATATGTTTGGGGGACAGGCCCCACACCGCACAGGAGTTGTGGCGGGGTATAGAACAACAGACCGACGAGTGGTTGCTGCCGGTGAGCCTCAAGCCCGGCCTGGTGGTGTGTGATAATGGGCGAAATCTCGTTGCAGCTCTGGGACTAGCCAATTTGACGCACATCCCTTGCTTGGCGCATGTGCTGAATTTGGTGGTGCAGAAGTTCATTCACAACTACCCCGACATGTCAGAGCTGCTGCATAAAGTGCGGGCCGTCTGTTCGCGCTTCCGGCGTTCACATCCTGCTGCTGCTCGCCTGTCTGCGCTACAGCGTAACTTCGGCCTTCCCGCTCACCGCCTCATATGCGACGTGCCCACCAGGTGGAACTCCACCTTGCACATGCTGGACAGACTGTGCGAGCAGCAGCAGGCCATAGTGGAGTTTCAGCTGCAGCACGCACGGGTCAGTCGCACTACAGAACAGCACCACTTCACCACCAATGACTGGGCCTCCATGCGAGACCTGTGTGCCCTGTTGCGCTGTTTCGAGTACTCCACCAACATGGCCAGTGGCGATGACACCGTTATCAGCGTTACAATACCACTTCTATGTCTCCTTGAGAAAACACTTAGGGCGATGATGGAAGAGGAGGTGGCCCAGGAGGAGGAGGAGGAGGAGGAGGAAGAGGGGTCATTTTTAGCACTTTCAGGCCAGTCTCTTCGAAGTGACTCAGAGGGAGGTTTTTGGCAACAGCAGAGGCCAGGTACAAATGTGGCCAGCCAGGGCCCACTACTGGAGGACGAGGAGGACGAGGATGAGGAGGAGGTGGAGGAGGATGAGGATGAAGCATGGTCACAGCGGGGTGGCACCCAACGCAGCTCGGGTCCATCACTGGTGCGTGGCTGGGGGGAAAGGCAGGACGATGACGATACGCCTCCCACAGAGGACAGCTTGTCCTTATCCCTGGGCAGCCTGGCACACATGAGCGACTACATGCTGCAGTGCCTGCGCAACGACAGCAGAGTTGCCCACATTTTAACCTGTGCGGACTACTGGGTTGCCACCCTGCTGGATCCACGCTACAAAGACAATGTGCCCACCTTACTTCCTGCACTGGAGCGTGATAGGAAGATGCGCGAGTACAAGCGCACGTTGGTAGACGCGCTACTGAGAGCATTCCCAAATGTCACAGGGGAACAAGTGGAAGCCCAAGGCCAAGGCAGAGGAGGAGCAAGAGGTCGCCAAGGCAGCTGTGTCACGGCCAGCTCCTCTGAGGGCAGGGTTAGCATGGCAGAGATGTGGAAAACTTTTGTCAACACGCCACAGCTAACTGCACCACCACCTGATACGCAACGTGTTAGCAGGAGGCAACATTTCACTAACATGGTGGAACAGTACGTGTGCACACCCCTCCACGTACTGACTGATGGTTCGGCCCCATTCAACTTCTGGGTCTCTAAATTGTCCACGTGGCCAGAGCTAGCCTTTTATGCCTTGGAGGTGCTGGCCTGCCCGGCAGCCAGCGTTTTGTCTGAACGTGTATTCAGCACGGCAGGGGGCGTCATTACAGACAAACGCAGCCGCCTGTCTACAGCCAATGTGGACAAGCTGACGTTCATAAAAATGAACCAGGCATGGATCCCACAGGACCTGTCCGTCCCTTGTCCAGATTAGACATTAACTACCTCCCCATAACCATATATTATTGGACTCCAGGGCACTTCCTCATTCAATCCTATTTTTATTTTCATTTTACCATTATATTGCGATGCTACCCAAAGTTGAATGAACCTCTCCTCTGCCTGTGTGCTAGGCCTAAATATATGCCAATGGACTGTTGCAGTGGTGGCTGACATGAAGCCTGATTCTCTGCTATGATATGCAGACTAATTCTCTGCTGACATGAAGCCAGATTGTCTGTTACGGGACCTCCCTCCTCTGCCTGGGTGCTGGGCCTAAATTTATGACAATGGACTGTTGCAGTGGTGGCTGACGTGAAGCCTCATTCTCTGCTATGACATGCAGACTGATTCTCTGCTGACATGAAGCCAGATTGTCTGTTACGGGACCTCTCTCCTCTGCCTGTTTGCTAGGCCTAAATATATGCCAATGGACTGTTGCAGTGGTGGCTGACGTGAAGCCTGATTCTCTGCTATGACATGCAGACTGATTCTCTGCTGACATGAAGCCAGATCCTCTGTTACGGGACCTCTCTCCTCTGCCTGTGTGTGTGCTGGGCCTAAATATATGCCAATGGACTGTTGCAGTGGTGGCTGACGTGAAGCCTCATTCTCTGCTATGACATGCAGACTAATTCTCTGCTGACATGAAGACAGATTCTCTGTTACGGGACCTCCCTCCTCTGCCTGGGTGCTGGGCCTAAATATATGCCAATGGACTGTTGCAGTGGTGGGTGACGTGAAGCCTCATTCTCTTCTATGACATGCAGACTAATTCTCTGCTGACATGAAGCCAGATTGTCTGTTACGGGACCTCTCTCCTCTGCCTGTGTGTGTGCTGGGCCTAAATATATGCCAATGGACTGTTGCAGTGGTGGCTGACGTGAAGCCTCATTCTCTGCTATGACATGCAGACTAATTCTCTGCTGACATGAAGACAGATTCTCTGTTACGGGACCTCTCTCCTCTGCCTGTGTGTGTGCTGGGCCTAAATATATGCCAATGGACTGTTGCAGTGGTGGCTGACGTGAAGCCTCATTCTCTGCTATGACATGCAGACTAATTCTCTGCTGACATGAAGACAGATTCTCTGTTACGGGACCTCCCTCCTCTGCCTGGGTGCTGGGCCTAAATATATGCCAATGGACTGTTGCAGTGGTGGCTGACGTGAAGCCTCATTCTCTGCTATGACATGCAGACTAATTCTCTGCTGACATGAAGACAGATTCTCTGTTACGGGACCTCTCTCCTCTGCCTGGGTGCCGGGGCCTAAATATCTGAGAATGGACTGTTCCAGTGGTGGGTGACGGGAAGCCAGATTCTCTGCTATGGAACCTCTCTCCAATTGATTTTGGTTAATTTTTATTTATTTAATTTTTAATTTAATTCATTTCCCTATCCACATTTGTTTGCAGGGGATTTACCTACATGTTGCTGCCTTTTGCAGCCCTCTAGCTCTTTCCTGGGCTGTTTTACAGCCTTTTTAGTGCCGAAAAGTTCGGGTCCCCATTGACTTCAATGGGGTTCGGGACGAAGTTCGGATCGGGTTCGGATCCCGAACCCGAACATTTCCGGGATGTTCGGCCGAACTTCTCGAACCCGAACATCCAGGTGTTCGCTCAACTCTAGTGACAGGTCCTCTTTAATGTGGACTTGTAAGGAATCCATGTGACACAATACAGGGTTCATATACCTACACATTTTTGATCTGTGAGGAATACGCTAGCCTGGGCCTATTGATCGCTGAAGCTTTTGAAGTATCTTTTTTAGTCATAACAAAAGCAGAATGAACTTCAATATTAGAGAGAAGCCAACTATTCTTTATTAGTATACATGAGCAGAGAAATGATGTTATGTTGTATTCTGAACATCTCTACATCAGGCCTAAAGGAAAACATTGACTATTCAGATCAGATATTGATGCACATGTTTAGGCATATACCAGTAAGAAAGGATACAGGAAGAATATCTCTTTGTAGACTATCAACTTATGAAGTATCAAAAAGCTCATTTGCAAGGGAAACAGTTGCACAAGGAAGTCACTAGGAAAAATAAGAACTGGGAACCTGTCAGAAAATGAGTTTACTACTGGAACAGAATATTAATAACTTCTATAGTGTGCCCGTCATGGAGGAAGAACACAAAGTAATATTAACTCCAGAAGGGAAATGTTATGCTTTGAATTTTATACAGAATATGGTATCACTAGGTTTTCATGTCATGGAGACAGTGAAAACAAAAAGAATCCAATACCAGGGGATCGTGAGATCCCAAAAGGAATGAAAAAGGTTAGGGCGCCAACAGTGCTGGATATGGTAGGAGATGAGAAATAGAGAAGATATATAATATAGGTGGGGATAAGGCAGCTTATAGAGGAGTGTTTGATAACGTCAGGAAATGCTGCAAAGAATCGTCGTGTGGTGATGGGGTTACACCAGGACGAAAGTAAATGTCCTCAACTGGGGGATGATAAGCACCACTCCCTTAATATTGGATGTAGTATACTCAGTAAGAGGGATGCAGTTACAAATAGCTTAGTCAAGGTAAGGACTCCATGTCCCAACAGAAAAAATACACAGATAAAATATTTGACGCTAGCAGTTTAAAATGAGCATAAGCATCAATAAATAGTAAAATAGAATAAAATAAAATAAGATAAAATAAAATAGAATCTGTATGCACTCACTTCGCTGGGGGGGTGGGGGGGGGGGGGGGTAGTCAGCAGGATAAACTCAAGACACCTGACACTTTGAACCCCCCTGGCCAGGATCGCATGTAGAGAAGTTGAGGATTAATGGCAGCACACGTCTAGAGGTTTCTGATCAATCCTTTTATTTCAGTAGACAATATGTGGCTCCAATGTACATATTGTCTACTGAAATAAAAGGATTGCTCAGAAAATGGTCTAAATGTAAGACAGCTCGGATGCTGGCTTACATTTAGACTGGACACAGCAAAGTTATGTAGAGGCCTGCGCCGTTTCATAACTTCAGCGGATCTGCCACCAGCTATAGAGGTTATAAAGATCCTCTTTGTACTCACAAACTACATAATGATTTTTGTTAGTTCACATATACTATTATATTTTGAATTCATGTTGTATGGATCTGTAATATGGTAACTAAAGATTATTTTGAGACCATACTTTGTATCACCAAAATAAGGGCACATGGTTTAATGTATGACGTATTGTAAAAGCTACAGTGCCTTGCATGTGCACATGGAATGTCTATGGGTACAGGTACAAGTCTAATACAGTCATATTGGATATCAATAATCACATATATTATGAAGGCAAGAATCAGGTCATGTATCAAGAGATGATCTCAAGTCCTCAATACTTCACCCACTCCTTTTCATCTTGAAGAGTCATGGTTGGTGAGATGTCTCACTTGGCACCTGTATTTTTGACCAAAGCTTGACTAAAATGTCCAAAGCACATCTTTAGGAGCAACCTCATTATTTAATGGAAAGAAAATACCCTATTACTAAAGGCTTATCTCCATGTTATTATATAATCACAAACAGAATTATAAGTGTGCTTCTCTACATAATTGTGGGCTTTATGAGCTTTGTTGGATCATCATAAAGATTGCTCTACATTTTCTCTTTCAGACAAAGTTTGCAAATGTAATCAGTTTGACTAATTGTATAATGTTGTGTAAATGTGAAAGCTGTTCTAATATACACATTTTATACCAAATTGCTTTCAAATGTGACTACTGTCTTCTCTATTGAGACTGTGAATAGTTGAATCTTAATCTTAATCATATCCTCCTTAATTGGATCCAGATTGCGCTTTGTCTTGTACTCAATTAACTGGCTTTCTTTAGAAGACATGCTCTTTAAAATTCATTGCTTTGTAATAATAAGGTCTCAATCCATTTGAATAAAGTTGTTAGATCTTTTGCCTATCACCCAGATCAGAGTTTTAGCTTCTGCAGTAGCTTCTTCAGGAAGTTTCAATCTCATTTATAGAATGGTTGGCAACCTACTATGAAGAAGTAAAGTTTACTTCACAGGAAACACTGAATGGTTCCCTATGCAGTGAAGTACAAATCCCTGTATAGGTGTTAAAGGGTGAAAACTAGGGGACTGCAAGAATAATGCCCTTAGGAATGGTTCTAAGTCAAATCTGTTTGGTTGACAGAGTGGTTCCACACCCACTGTGTAGCATGTATACTTGTGTTATCTCCAAGAACTGCCTTCTATCCATTGTGGTGATGTGTACGGTGTGAGTGCTGGAAGGTGTGTATATCGCACCCAGATACCTCAGCTGGGTGACATAAATAAAATCCAGAAAGTTGCAGGGGTTTCGGCAAAGCGTAGTTTGCTCAGACAGCTTTGTTTACATTTTGTTTTGGGCTGGATTTCATTTGGACTGGTGGATAGGTTTGGTAGTAGGATCTGCCAGTCCACACCCTTCCAGTAGCCTTTTGCATGGAAAATTCGCAATAAAATTTTGCTATTAGAATATTTGCGATCTACACAAGGATGATATCTGACACTGGAAAAGCTGGGTAATAACTCAGTGATAATATCTGACACTGGAAAAGCTGGGTAATAACTCAGTGTAGATCGCAAGTTATTACCCAGCTTTCCCAGTGTCAGATTTTATTGCAAATTTTCCATGCAAAAGGGTACACTAATAAGCTTATCATAAGACCCAGTCTAATATTCTTGTCAGAGGACTATGAAACCAATAGATGGCACTATTGAGTTATGAACAGCGCCCTCTATTGGTTTCATAATCTTCTGACAAGAATATTTGTCTTGTCATAAGACTGTGAAACCAATAGAGGGCGCTGTTCAAAACTCAATAGTGCCATCTATTGGTTTTCATAGTCTTATGACAGCTGAAAAACAAGGCAGATTCTGCTCATTTGCATGTCTTTCCCATATGCCCATGTTTATGCAAATGAGTTTTTACATGACAAAACTGTTATTGAATATTATGTTAGGACAATCGGAAAACTTTTTGTCGCTCTAATGATATTGATCTATTAGTGCAGGTCCATCCAAGCCATCCAACTGATGCAAAATAACTTTGAGGTTTACTGGTTCTCAGTCAGATGCGAGCTGGTTTAGAATATCTCATAGTGCACAAGGCTGTCATTGTAAGGTATGCTGGCTATCTGTCTCATGGATAGATGGATGGCTTGTACATGCCTGTCTTTTGGCATATAGCCTTTGTGTGGTTGTGTATTGTATGTCGTACATAATAGGAGTCTAAGACACATCCCGCTATCCTCTTAATGCTGTTGCCAAACCATTTTGATGGTGTTTCAAACCGTTTCTAACCTTTTTTTTTTTTTATGAACCAGACTCCCTCTTCTCTTCTGGGCAGGGGGTGCCTGAGGTTCACCCACTGACTTCCATTGTATTAAATTGTATTCGAGCACTCGGATCTGCCGAGCATAGCGATGCTCAAGCCAAACAGCAGTTCAGCCAACCATGCTTGCTCGTCAATAATAGCTACAGGCTTTATCCACCACACCTCGTGAAGCCTTGATATTTAAGCCATGTGCTGTGTGTTTTTTCTCTTTGACGTGTGTACAGTGAAGGCGACAGGATATTTCCCAGAGAGGCCGGTCTTCTGGATACAATCCTGCATCCATCTCTAAGTGTAGAGTGCACAATCTTATCTTCATATAATAAAGGTAAATATTTTTGAATTGTCTTCTGTATTTGGTCAAATTATCGATTTTATGTTAAAACTAGAGTTGGCAATCCTCTGTCTGCCACCCTGGATTTAACCCTTCCCTTTGGGACAACTTGTCAGGATCAATTGATCAGGGAACCCTGTAAGTTTAAGATCAAGAAAATTGATGTTATGTAAATCCTGGGACAGAGTGCAACGCAAATTGTATGAATTGTCATTAATATAATGCTGTATATGGCGGATACATCGCCGCTCCAAATAAGGAGCCAGTCGTCGATGTACCTGCCATACCAACATATGCATTGTTGAAAAGGATTATCATGACAGAAAATGTAATGCTCCTCCCAGTACAACTTGGTGAGGTTTGTTAATGAGGGCGAAAATTTTGCCCCCATTCACATGCCCTTAATCTGCACAAAAAATAATTGTGCGTCATCAAAAACGACGTCACCTCCACAATATAATTAATAAAATCAGGTTCATAATTGCTATACTTGTGTAGGTGAAATTCTAAAGCTAATAAGGCTACTTCATGGGGACTGGAGGTGTACAATGAAACATCAATAGTTATCCACGTGTACTCCTTCTTCCACATCATATTATACATGGATCTTAACATATCTGATGTATCCTTAATGTAGCCTGGGACCCTCTTAACGAGTGGTTTTAATAGACAGTCCAGCCATTCTCCCAATCTCTCCATAAGGGTAAAGCTTGCATTATGGGAGTGACCGGTGTTTCGACGTCCAGAAAGCCAAATTGTTTGTCATTAATCAATCCAAACTGGTTGCCCTTACATAATAATCAGGCATATTCCTGTTTGTATTGTACAGGGTGGGCCATTTATATGGATACACCTTAATAAAATGGGAATGGTTGGGTTGGTGATATTAACTTCCTGTTTGTGGCACATTAGTAGATGTGAGGGGGGAAACTTTTCAAGATGGGTGGTGACCATGGCGGCCATTTTGAATCCAACTTTAGTTTTTTTTCAATAGGAAGAGGGTCATGTGACACATTAAACTTATTGGGAATTTCACAAGAAAAACAATGGTGTGCTGGATTGTCAATGCAACCCTCTTCTCCCACTCTTTACACACTGATAGCAACACCGCAGGAGAAATGCTAGCACAGGCTTCCAGTATCCGTAGTTTCAGGTGCTGCACATCTCGTATCTGAAGGCAATTGTCTATGCTTTGAAAATACGAGATGTGCAGCACCTGAAACTATGGATACTGGAAGCCTGTGCTAGCATTTCTCCTGCGGTGTTGCTATCAGTGCGTGAAGAGTGGGAGAAGAGGGTTGCATTGACAATTCAACACAATGGGCAGCACATTGAAAACATTTTATAAGTGGTCAGAAACTTGTAAATAACTCATGAAATAAAAAACCAAGCACACCATTGTTTTTCTTGTGAAATTCCCAATACGTTTGATGTGTCACATGACCCTTTTCCTATTGAAAAAACAAAAGTTGGATTCAAAATGCCCGACTTCAAAATGGCCGTCATGGTCACCACCCATCTTGAAAAGTTTTCCCCCTCACATATACTAATGTGCCACAAACAGGAAGTTAATATCACCAACCATTCCCATTTTATTAAGGTGTATCCATATAAATGGCCCACCCTGTACAATTGGATCCTTATTGAGCTTTCTGTAGGGGGAAACATTGTTAAGAATATCTAACATCTGCTGACAATACATGTTACTATATAAAACAACCCTTTGTCAGCCATTTTAATAACTACTTCATTTAACTTTTCCAATCCCCCCAGTGCTTTTTTTTTTTTTTTTGGGGGGGGGGGGGGGGGGGGGGTGGGTAAGAGTATTGGTTTTCATATCATGTCATTTATATATGGCTGATAATTCTTTTTCTATTGCCTCTTGAAATGCTTCCATACCTCTGGTGCGAGACATAATGGGATAGAATTGTGGATTTGGGATTTTAAAATTTAGATTTTTCATAGTACCCAAAGTTTTGTTAGCCTCCAGCTGAAGGTCCGTGAGACAGGTGAGAGGCAATTGTTCATTAAATAACATATTAGTATAATCATTATCAGTCAAATCACCCGTCCCACTCTGACATGCAGCTTCTTCATTAGACACCATATAAATGTCTAATGACAGTAAGATTTCTAATGAACTTATTTATATCAAGAATTGTTTTAAATAAATCAAAATCAACAGATGGTACAAAATTGAGACCTAATGATAATACATCTATTTGGTTTTCAGTCAGAGACACTTTGGAAAGATTCAGGACATCCAATGATGTTTGCTCCAATGGAGTTACTTCTTCTGTAAGCGAGCGTACATCATGTGCGGTCTTCCGATGTTTGTGTCCTGACTTGTTTTTTGTTCCAGTTCCAGTGCTATATTTGTTTTTGTTTTGCTTGCAGTATGAAGCTTTCGGTGTCATATTCACTTGTTCTGTTTCTCCTTTGGGTAAATACTGTACAGAGTCCTGAGAAGCCTCAATCGGATCCAGGGTGTCTAATTCCGACGATAATAGAGAAGGTGAGGCTTCCCCTGAGAGGAGAGGATGATAAAACGTGTAGCCTTTTGAGGGAAGCCTTTTTTAGATTAAATACAAGATATCAATCAGGTTTCAGCGATTATCTTTCAGCTGGCAATAAGTTATTTAACCCCAACTGGTGCAATGAGTTGCTTCTCATTTCTTAAACAACCATGTCGAAAGACACATCTCATGGTCGTGGAAAAGATGTTAGTCTGTTAGTCTGTTTGAGAAGGGTCAAATCATTGGCATGCATCAAGCAGAGAAAACATCCAAAGAGATTGCAATAACTATTAAAATTGGGTTAAGAACTGTCCAACGCATTATTAAAAACTAGAAGGATAGTCGGGACCCATCGGATTTGAGGAAGAAATGTGGCGGGGGAAAAATCCTGAATGATCGTGATCACTTAAACTTTTGGTGAAATCAAATCAAAGAAAAACAACAGTAGAACTCAGGGCTATGTTGAATAGTGAAAGTAAGAGCATTTCCACACGCACAATGCGCAGGGAACTCAAGGGATTGGGACTGAACAGCTGTGTAGCCGTAAGAAAACCACTAATCAGTGAGGCAAACCAGAAAAAAGGCTTCAGTTTGCTAGGGAGCACAAAGATTGGATTGTGAAGCAATGGAAGAAGGTCATGTGGTCTGAGTCCAGATTTACCCTGTTCCAGAGTGATGGGCGCATCAGGGTAAGAAGAGAGGAAGATGAAGTGATGCACCCATCATGCCTAGTGCCTACTGTACAAGCCTGTGGGGGCAATGCTATGATCTGGGGTTGCAATGCTATGATCTTGTGACATTGCAAAAGCTTATCAAAACAATGCCACAGCGAATGCATTCCATAATCAAAGCTAAAGGCTTTTTTTTTGGGTGGCGACCTTTTTTTTGGACAGGCAGTGTATTTTCACTGTATGCAGAAGAAAGAAAAAAAAAAACAGGATGTGTACAGTGACTCTGTTTACACCATACATCCTGAGTGATTTTATACTGTTTTAGGTGATTTTTTCACATGGTATGGTGGTTTTAACACACATTAGAAACAAACAAGAGGTTAACAAATGCCCAGGTAGAGGATTGGAGCATATGAGCTATGCCCCCCTCCAGTGGGGGAGGGGAAAGTTCTTGGACTTTAAATTTCCTCTTTATGGCATACATCTTTGCTACGATTAAGAACTGTTTGTTTGAAACGCGTAAACAATGGTCGTAAGGTAGATGGATTGTCCTTGTCTGATGTATTGAAGCAATGAATAAAGATAAAAACGACACATCTTGAAAGTGAGTGCTGGAACTTTCTTTTTTTTTTTGCTTTATTCATCTTACCTGTTTTTTCCATGCACACGAGGTGCTGAGATATAAGCGAGCTGGAAACAACACATTATAGACATGATATATTGAAAGCTATTTTCCGTGTCTCGCTATTGCACCTGGTGATTGCAAGTCTTTTACAAATTGCTTTATTTCCTGAATAATTTCAAGGACTATTTTCCATCCACCTGGCCTCACGTTAAAATGGCCTTCTCTCACATACCTGATATTGAAGCAAAAGCAGATCAAATTTTCTCGATATGTGATCAGCAATCTCAAGATACCTTGGACATGAAAAATAAAATGTTTGAACTAGAGAAACAATGTCACAGTAGATGAGAGTGTGGTGGGACCATACCACATTGATTAAATACGTGGAAAAAGCGATGATCCCAAGGGGACTTAGAATTTAAAAGATCCCTACCACAGTGTTTTCGGATACATTTGTTTTACAGTAGAATTACATTTTATCGCATTGTTCCTTACAATTAATGTCTCTCATTGAATATGAACATGAAAAACTTATTTCAACTCAGACAGAAATACAGACATGCAAAACCTCTTTACAAATTTATGAGACAGCTCCAGGATATGCTGACATGGAGCAGAAAATTATAGCATCAGTTAAGCAACTGGAGGAAAATATTGTGGATGTCAAGCAAGTGAAATTTCAAAGAGACTTACATGATTATGCCAACAACTAGGTTCATAAGTGGGGGAGAAGAGATCATCTCCAGTCTACTCCAAAGTCAATTCTGAAAGGTAATAGAACATCCAAAAAGAGACAAAATGCAATACAAATCGCAACAAGTAAGTTTCTCGTCTGAATTGGACACCCAGGATCCGATTGAGGCTTCTCAGGACTCTGTAAAGTATTTACCCAAAGGAGAATCAGAACAAGTGAACATGACACCGAAAGCTTCATACTACAAGAAAAACTAAAACAAATATAGCACTGGAACTGTCACAAAAAACAAGTCAAGCGCGCAGGACGCAAACATCGGAAGACCGTACATGATGTCCACTCGCTTACAGAAGAAGTAACTCCATTGGGACAAACATCATTGGATGTCCTGAATCTTTCCAAAGTGTCTCTGACTAAGGACCAAATAGATGTATTATCATTAGGTCTCAATTTTGTACCATCTGTTGATTTTGATTTATTTAAAACAATTCTTGATATAAATAAGTTCATTAGAAATCTTACTGTCATTAGACATTTTTATGGTGTGGAAGAAGAAGCTGCATGTCAGAATGGGACGGGTGATTTGACTGATAATGATTATACTAATATGTTATTTAATGAACAATTGCCTCTCACCTGTCTCACAGACCTTCAGCTGGAGGCTAATTAAACTTTGGGTACTATGAGAAATCAAAATTTTTAAATCCCAAATCCACAATTCTATCTGATTATGTCTCGCACCAAAGGTATGGATGTATTTCCCATCAAAACCTATATTAACTGCAACACTATGGGTATAGTGTACGGTACATCATTCAGTGTTTTGCATGTGATCTAATGTATGTGGGCAGCACATCGAGGACATTTAAAAATAGGATTTTGGAGCATTTCAACTATATTGCCAATCCCTCTCTCACTAATAGCTCCAACGCAGTGAAACACTTTATTCAAACACATAATCATGCAGTGGAAACTTTCTGGACATTTGAAATAGAGAAGGTGAGGCTTCCCCTGAGAAGAGGGGATCATATAAAGTGTGTCCTTTTGGGAGAAGCCTTCTGGATTTTTAGATCAAATACGAGATATGCTTCAGGCTTGAACCTGAAAAAGGAGATTATAGACTTTCATAGAAAAAATGTATACTTGATATATTGCTTGCTCATTTTTTATACTAGAGATTATTAAGTTGTCATTGTTTGTTTTGTTTGTGTACTGTATATTTTCACTGTATACAGAAGAAAGCAAAAAAACTGGATGTATATAGTGACTCTGTTCACACCATACATCCTGAGTGATTTTATACTGTGTTAGGCGTTTTTTTCATGAGAAACAAACAAGAGGTTAACAGATGCCCAGGTAGAGGATTGGAGCATATTAGCTTTGTCCCCCTCCAGTGGGGGAGGGGAGAGTTCTTGGACTTTAAATGTCCTCATTTGGGCATGGATCTTTGTTACGATTAAGAACTGTTTGTTCAAAACGTGTAAACAATGGTCGTAAGGTGGATGGATTGTCCTTGTCTGATGTATTGAAGCAATGAATAAAGATAAAAATGACACATCTTGAAAGTGAGTGCTGGAACTTTCTTTTTTTCACTTTGTGTATTAGGAAGTGCCTAGATGGGCAGGTGTTTATTTGATGTTTATCTTTGTGTGGGTGCTGAAGTGCCAAAATAAAGCACCAGCTTGGACATTAAATGCTGTTGTCTGCGAAGAAGTCTGTGATTGCGAATCCCTTAAAGAGAACAATTTACCACTTACCTTCAATAACATATTTCATGTTGCCGATGTGTCAGAAAGGTTTCACTTATCCATTTCCATTTTCAAGAGGTTGTACTTTTCCACCACCCATAAACTATCTGCCAATAGTGATAAGCGAGCATGCTTAGCCAAATACCTGTTTGGCTTGAGCATCGCTATGCTCAGCAGATTCAAGTGCTCAGCCGAATAATTTGGGTGTTCGAATACAATTTAATACAATGGAAGTCAATGGGAGACAACCAGGCAGCACCTCAGAAGACAAGAGGGTATCTGATTCACAAAAACTAGTTAGAAACTGATGGAAACCCCATCAAAATGGTTTGGCAACAGCATTAACAGTATAGCTGGATGTGTCTTAGACTTCTATTATGTATGACATGCAATAGACAACCACATAAAGGCTATATGCCAAAAGCCAGGTATCTGATCAATCTATTTATGAGACAGATGACACTCAGCATACCTTACAATGGCAGCCTTGTGCACTAGGAGATATTCCAAACCAGCACTCATCTGACTGAGAACCAGTAAAACCTCAAAGTTATTTTGCATCTGTTGGATGGCTTGGGTGGACCTGCACACCCAGATCAATATCATTAGGGCGACAAAAAGTTTTCCGATTGTCCTAACATAATATTCAATAACCTTTCTATACAGTTTTGTCATGTAAAAACTCATTTGCATAAACATGGGCTTATGGGAAAGACATGCAAATGAGCAGAATCTGCCTTGTTTTTCAGCTGTCATAAGACAATGAAAACCAAGACTCTTGTCATAACACTATACAACTAATATAGAGCGCTGCAATTATGAGTCATGATTACAGCGCCCTATATTAGCTGTATAACGTTATTGCAAGACTTCTCTGAGATCATATTCACTATATTGCTCTATATTAGTTTTTCAGAATATTCGTAATATTGTAAAAAACGAATATATAACAATATAGCGAATATTATGTAATAATTATGTAGTAAGTCAGTGATAATATCTGACACTGGAAAAGCTGGGTAATAACTCAGTGTAGATAGCAAGTTATTACCCAGCTTTCCCAGTGTCAGATTTTATCACTGAGTTATTACCCAGCTTTCCCAGTGTCAGATATGATCCTAGTGTAGCTCGCAAATATTCTAATCGCAAATTTTCCATGCAAAAGGCTAATAAGCTTGTCATAAGAATCAGTCAAATATTCTTGTCAGAAGATTATGAAACCGATAGAGGGTGCTATTGAGTTATGAACAGCGCCCTCTATTGGCTTCATAGTCTTCTGACAAGAATATTGGACTTGTCATAAGACTGTAAATATTAGACTTGTCTATTGTATGTTGTACATAATAGGAGTTTAAGACACATCCAGCTATCCTTTTAATGCTGTTTCTAAACAATTTTGATGGGGTTTCCATCAATTTCTAACCTTTTTTTATGAACCAGACACCCTCTTGTCTTCCGAGCAGGGAGTGCCTGGTTGTCTATCATTGACTTACATTATACTCGGGTGCTTGGCCGAGCACACGAATATAGCAATGTGTTTGGGCCGAACACCTGCCAGTAGTTGTACCTACAGATTCACAGTCCACCTGCAAACTTTTCTACATATCCATCAAGTATCTATAAGAAGTCTTGCCTACACAATATCCTTCTACAAAACATTTTACCTACTCTTCACCCATCCACGAGCAACGTTTTGGTGTCCATCTCCAAAGCGGAATGGAGACTGAACTGATGCAAACTGATGCATTCTGAGCGGTATCTTTTCCATTCAGAATAAATTAGAATGCAAACTGATCTGTTTTGGACCCTTGTGGGAGCCCTGAACGGTCTCACAAACGGAAAGCCAAAACGCCAGTGTGAAAGTAGACTTAGCTGTTAAATCCCTTCTCCTTTTCTAAACTGGTGAAGTAGGATTAATTGTCTGGTTCAGTCCCTGTTCCCAATAGGTCACACAATGTAATTTCCTCAGATGAACACATTCTATGGCGAATAACCCCATTCTGCTTCCATTGTCATATGTTCCTTGAACTGCCTGGAACCCTAGCATACTTTATCTAAGAAATTTTGTAAATTTCATTGGAATCTACACCGTTTTAGAAGTCTTGTCAAGTGACGACGACAACAACAAATTGCAGAATGTGGAGTTAACATGTCATGGTGCAGGTTTGGATCAGCAATCCAGAGCACCAGTGGGTCTAAGTTCTGCCATCGTAAAGGGCCTTCCAGTAGAATACAATCCCTTAAGCTAATTTCAACCCATTCGGGATAATTCTTATGGGGAATTCACAAATAGCCTATGACTAAGGGTACTTTCACACTAGCATTATTCTTTTCCAGTATTGAAATCCATCATGGGTCTCAATACCGGGAAAAAACGCTTCCGTTTTGTCCCAATGCATTCTGAATGGAAAGAAATCCATTCAGTATTCATCAGGATGTCTTCCATTCCATCCCTTGTACGGTTTTTGACTGGACAAAATACCGCAGCTCGCTGCGTTATTTTTTACGGCCAAAATTCCGGAACACTACCACGCTTGCCGGATCCTGCAATAATTTCCAATGAAATGTATTAATGCCAGATCCGGTCTTCCGGTCTGCGCATGCACAGTTCTTTCAAGCTCTGAAAAAATGTCATACCGGATCCGTCTTTCCTGTATCATTCGAAATAACGGTATTTCAATTAATAAGTCTAACGCATCTGTAAAAAAAAAAGATATCCGTTTGCATATGGATTTCTGGATCCGTCAGGCAGTTCCGGCAACGGAACTGCCTGCCGGATTCTAACAACGCTAGTGTGAAAGTACCCTTAGTGTGCTTATATATTCCTAAATGGAAGAATGTGCCATATTGATTAAGGGTAAGTCTCTCAGGATTATTTTCTCTGGTGGGCCCAAGGTACTCTAATCCAGCACATATCATGGACTAATCCAAAGTAAAACATTAGTTAGGGCTTCTGAAGCCGTCTTGGTTACACAGGTTCATTAAAATGTGCCGACAAAGCAATTAAAGCTGAAACAAAAGTAACCCCAGCACAATCTCTTGTGAAAGACAGCCGCCATTAACAATTACTATTGTTTTAGGATACTTTGTGATACCTATCAATGGCTGACAGTTTCCCATCCCCCAGAGTATTTTCCTTATCCATGGGCTTCATTGCATTTCATTGCACTAGTGAGTGACAAATTGCTTCACCTCATAATGGAAATCAATATAGTCTAACTATAGCTAGGGGCATGCAATTGCATTTCATCTACCAGGATACCCCGACAGTGATATATGAATTGGATTAAATTACAGTGTTTGATTATAGATTCAAAGGCATTTTTAATAAGGATTCTAACTTCTAAGCAACAAAGTCTTCATGCATATTATTTTCTGTGTATAGGCTCCATCTATACGCCTTCACCACCTGATGAAGCACTCAGAATATCACATGAGCCATGTCTCCACATGTTCTTTGCAAGTATTTGCTCAGATACAGTAGATAGACATCAATTATCTGTAGATATATCTCTAGCAGATGTAGATATAAAGATGTGAGAGCCAACCTCAGGGTGCGTTTGTCATGTTGGACTATGCCTGCTGTTGATCTTGTTTTCCACTGCAAAAAGGGCCTTAAAGATCTTAAAGGCAGGTATTGTGTCTTTAAATATTGTGTTTTATTTTATGCTGGCCTTTAACCGTTTGATTTTAGCCCACGTACTAGCAGAGGCATTAGACACCACGACCTGATGTTCCAATGGGCAGAGAGACATGGTGGAGTGCCCTTGACATCAATACTCTTTGGGCATACCATACACCTGTGGTAGCAAAAACAAACCCCATTGAGTCACATTATTATGACCTACTTTCAAAGTCAGCAGCGTGTAGCTCATGAAGGAGGTCACGTGTGGTGAGCTGGCTTATATGTGATAGGCTGTCTGCACACATATCCATCATTGCTGTCATAGGTAAAAGGGGCCATTTATCAGACACACAGAGTTACAAATGGAGTTGATTATTGGCTTTCAGGCCAAGGGTGACAGAATTTCTGAAATTGCACAGTTTTGAAACTGTTCACGTGCTGCTTTGGTGAGAGTATATTGTGAGTGGACTAATGGCACAATTGTGAATAGGCGGCATGGAAATAGGCAGCATTGTGAATAGGCAGCATGGTGCTTGAGGGTAGACCAACATTCTACAGTGGTGCAACTCACAGCCAAAATTAGGCTGCCAGACGTATGTGTTTAAAACAAAAGTTCAGCAACCCTACTGCATATAGGGCACTAGCATTGACAGAAAAGGCTTCAATTTTTCGAGGCAGTATTGGAATTGGACCTCCACAGACTGGCAAAGGATTCTCAGATGAGGCATGTTTTCATTGAACAGATGGGCCTTGGTGTGTCAGACGAGAAACATCAGAGAATAAACAACCTGTAACCATTGCTAGAAGAACGCAAGCCAGTGGTGGCAGTGTTATGGTCTAGGGAAATGTTTTTGTGGCATTCTCTGGGCTAACTCATCCATGTGGAGGGCACTCGCAACTGATTGAGGTATGAATCCTTCCTTGCAGATCACGTTCACCCATACATGATGATTGTCTTCCATGGAGACGAGGGGATTTTTCAGCAAGACAATGTCACACAGCTGTAAATGTCAGACATTGGTGGGAAGAGCATGACCAAGACTCAAAACATTATCCTGGCCCCTGATTCCCCAGACTTGAACCCAACATCTCTGAGATTACCTTGATCGTCATGTTCACTTCATGGATTCCCCCCTGTGCATGCTCCAGCAGCTGTGGGATGCACTACAGTCAGAATGGCTCCATGTACCTGTGACAACCTATCAGGACCTTATTGAGTCACTTCCCTCTAGCTACTGTCCGTGCTTCACAGAGCGGTTACTAAATATTATCTGATAATGTGTTTCCACTGTGTATACTGACATGAACTATCAAGCTGTACCTCTGGCAAAGCCTGATAGGGTACACACTTCAGGCAGACCTGAGGGCACTCATTAGACCCATAGCTGCCATGCAAAAAACATTGTCCTCCCGCAGTTTCATTTGCAGAGTGGCAATGCATGAGTGAGGGAGTTCCCTCCCTCTAAACTACTTAGATGCCACTGTTGTTATTGCCTATGGATCTAAGGCTAATTTCACACTAGCGGCAAGGAACTCTGGCAGGCTGTTCCGGCGGGTGAACAGCCTGTCGGATCCATGCTACCGCTAGTGCACGCATGCCCCCGGACTACCGGTAGCATGCAGATTATTAGTACCCAGTTGCATAACTTTACATTCATTCTCATTGAACCTAAGTGGATGCTCAAACACTCAGAGTATCCAAGTCAACCTGCAATTTATAAACATCTTTTATAGACTGCATAGTACTACATCAGTGTCATCTGTAAAAATAGAAAAAGTGCTATTAATGCCATCCCCTCTATGTGTAGCATTAATACATGTATCAGTCTGATAACTTCTGTGCTTGGTAAAACAAAAAAAACATAGTAGAGAGTCAGTAGGTAAGAGTCTTCCCACATGAGTGAGACAACGAGTGGAGAGGAAGCAGCAAACAAAAGTAAAGGAAAGTCTAGCTACTTATTTACCTTTGTGAATTGTCTTTTATACAGGATTCTGCCATCAGCATGGGGCCATACTATCTGCATATAACAACCATATACCCGTCATATTATATATATATTACATATTTGATTATCAATCTAAACCAAGTGATTTTCTGTCAATGTCCTTGCTGTTTAAAAGCCTAAAACAATTAGAGGCAGTGAAGTCTATAGTACATTTTGTGCTTTAACCCTGATTAATTAGTTACTGTCTAAAGAATACAAATGGCCAACCGGGGAACGTCACAGGGAGCACTGCAGTATTGCTAAGCTTTCGGGATAATGGGGTGTATTATTGATCTGAATGGTAGTGGCTTGACCTTTTAACAAAGTAAAAATAATAGGATTCTAACAATGCAGTTAAAAGAGCTGAACCACAGCAGCTAATAAGCATTTATCTTATGGAAATTCTACAGTGTGATTCATCAGTTATATCAAATAAATAGAGATAGACAGATAGCTATGTGATGTCCGAGCCACAGGGGGTGTAGTGAGTGCATGGTAAGAGTAGTGATAATGTGTCGAGTGGGTGCAGTAGTTGTACTCACTGTTCTGTAGCTGCCTGGGCGGCGTGCAGTGGAAAGGAAAGCCAGCGCAAATCCTCCGGGGCACTCTCTGTTGCAGGTAACACCAACCAGATGTTGGTTGAGGTGCCCTTGATGGCAGTGGGTATGCTTAGGGTGCTTTGGTGACGCCAGCACCATTAGGTGCAATTAGGAGATAGAGTAGAATGATGAAGGGGGCAGTTGTTGAACAAAACAGGAACTTTACTGATCTTGCAATAAGTATAGCATTCAATAGAAGTACTTCGTCTTACATGAAGTTGGTAAAGATGATAAAGTTGCAAATCCCAATTAGCAGGCTCTGTGAGGTGATGTATGTAGGTTCCAGGTCAACTTATGCAGGAGTGATGATGATGCTTTCCTTGGTTCCTGACCTTGCTCTGGCTATTCAGTCTTGCAATAATATGGATCCTTTAGTACTAATAGTATACAACCCAAGGGCGGTCTCCCTCATGGCAGGAAAACTCTCTGCTCCATTCTTTGAAAAGGTTGTCTGAACTATAGTTCAAGTATTGCCTGGCCTTGACTCTGCAATGTAGGATTACTAAATCCTGCTTCTGGATTCCAAAAGTTTGAGTAGCTTACCTCCTGGGCAAGGCCTAGGAGAACAGAGACAAGTCTGTCTTCTCTCCTAACTCTTCACTCCTAATCTCTACTAAACTAACTTCCTGTATCTGACCTATATAAATGGTGTTATAGTGACCTTTAGTGTTGGTAGTGTGTAATACATTTCACCAGCCTGTAATAGGAATTTAGCAGCATTGACCAAGGAAAATATAATGATTAATGCAAGATTACATGAAAGGGCATATAGCAATTCGGAGTGGCCCATACACACATAAGTGGGATACTATAGAGAGATAGAACAACCGCACATATAGGGACAGGTGTACTCAATAGTCACACACACATGGACGCTGGATCTGGACTGCGGAACTCCAGATAAAGGGGCTGACTAAGGAGGTGTCACCAGGTCCAATCTGCATCACGTCACAGTTTTGCCTTGTACTGCCTTGCACGCTGCAGTCAGTACCTACTCCTGTGTGAGGTAACAGGTAAAAATACACAGGTTGCCCAGTGCTGAACAGTGGTAATAACAGCAGCATGTGATATGTATTTCTGCCTGTTACTGCACATTGCCGTGCCAGCTTCACACTATAAGACGCACAGAATTATTTACCCCATTTTTGGGGACAAAAAATGTGTCTTATAGTATAAAAAATATGGTAGTTTATGGACATCTTCCATAGACTGCACAGTATTACATAGCCTGGTGTCATCTGCAAAAATAGAAACAGTGCTATTTAGTGTTGAGCTAATCGAAGTCCACGAAGTGGATTCATTTACTATCCAGAAATACACTACACTACACAATACAATACACTTTTGCGCTACAATCTGCCATTCCTCCCCGCTCACACCAGGTCTAAAAAAGTGGGAGTGGTATGGGCAAGCCCCAAGGAAACTGGCTTACATTTAGACTGGCGCTGGATGTGCCGAAGGTATGTGGAGGCGGGTGCCTCTTCATAACTTAGACGGATCCACCACCAGCTAAAGGGGTTATTACGAGCGGCATTTAATGCCAGTCTTAATAAATAACCCCCATATTTTTTTTTTTTACATTTTACAACTTGTGCAATAAAACCCATTTTTTTTAAAAAAAGAAGAAAATCTTTTTGCATCGTCGCATGCCAAGACCCTTAATTGGTATCATTATGGGTTAACTACCACTTTTTGATCGCCTACACCAGATCCCAGCCTGCCTATACACATATCGACACCCCACGATCACATTTATTTCTGTCTCAATGCATTTCCTAATTTTTGGGGGGGGAAGAGGGAGGGTGTTGATTATATTCAAACCAGCATATACAAAATTACTACACCAATACACAGGGTATCGCACAAAATTATCTGAGAGGCCCAAATATGTCAGGGCTATGGAAGGGTACCAAATAAAAGACCCAGCACCAGAATGTGGGTAGTAGCAGCACCAGCTATCTGGCCACAAGTAGTAGAAGTAGTAGGCTGCAGTTGTTCTTGATACTTTAGAAAGGCACAACATTATCATTGAGGAGAAAGAGGATGAGATTGTGGATTGGATGGCTCAGTCCTCCTCTCAGTAGCAGCAGGATGACATGGAGGTGACTTTGGAGTATGACACCATGCCGTGGAACCAGGGGTCACTGCGTTCCTTCTCCAACTCACTGGAATTCAACATTGCACATGCCTGAGCGTCTGTATGAGTAGCAGAAAGGTGTGAACAATTTGGTCATGCACCAGAACACCTAAGAAGAGAGCATGTGTTGTTTCCAGGTCAGCCAGTGGCAGTTCATGCCATTTATACTGCAGTTGTCCCTTATCCCCCTCATTTGTATTTTTGAAGAGACATTGATGCTCATGCAATAGGTGGCAATAAAGGAGGAGGATCAAGAACCGTTAACACATCTTGCTGTAGTTGTTGGGGACCCACAATCAGAAACTCCCATGGGGAAGGAGATGCTGCCACTTGAGGAGGAGGAAGAGGAGTTGGAGGAGAAAGAAGATGATGATGATGACAGTGACACCAGCCACAGTACCAAATAATCTCAGTGGGGGGGCGGAGGTAGAAAGAACTGGCTCCTCGGGCACACTGGCCAAAATGGCGACCTGCATGCTTGCTTGCTTATGCAGTGACAAAGAGATCGGTGACATCAAGCAGATTGATGATTACTGGATAACTATGCTTTTATTACCCTCGCTATCAAGGCAAAATCGGGGAAGTTATAACCAGGAAACACTGTGCACGCAGCTTACTGCAGCTTATGCGAGCAGACGCCTGCCACCAGTGTCTCTGAAAGGGAAACCACTCTCTTGCCCCCTGCAGAGTCAGACCCTCCCACCGCCACAAGCTGCAGAAGCAGTAAGTTAAGTCTCCTCTATGTAATAGAGGTGTTTTTGCATGTACCAGGCCAGGCTGAGGCCAGTGAGCAAGCTAACAGCTTCCACCCCAACACCCAGGTTCAGGCCTACCTACACTCTGTCCAGTCTGGTGCATACCCTGTTCCCTGACCCCATGGATTTCTGGGCAGGCAGACTGGAACAGTGGCACGCTCTCTTTCCTCTATTTTGCCAGCCTCCATTGTCATCTTGAAGAGGTTTTTCAGTGCCACTGGGGGCCTGATGACACCCCAAGGGACCAAGTTGTCCTTTGCCAGTGTCTAAAATATCACTTTTGTCAAAATGAACCAATCCTGGATTTGGGAGGATTTTCACACTCCTCCAGCTGAGGCTGATAAACAGATCTGGCCTTGCTGGCTGTGCCTCATCTTGCCATTGTTGCTGCCTGCCTTCCGGCCTCCGTCATGCCACTGCCACCATCATGATACTGCTGCGACTTGCCAACCATCATGCTCTCTACGGCTGCTGCTTCCATCCTGCCACCACTACCACCATCATGCCACTGCTGCGATCTGCCAACCACCATGTTCTGTATGGCTGCTGCTGCCACCATCATGCCACTGCTGCGATCTACCACCAACATGTTCTGTATAGCTTCTGCTGCCTTCATTATGCCACCACAACCATTATGCAACTGTTGTTACTTGCCGACCATCATGTTCTGTAGAGCTGCTGCTGCTACCTCCATCATGCCACCGCCACCATCAAGCCACTGTTCCGATCTGCCAACCATCATGCTCCATACTGCTGCTGCTGCTGTCTCCATCATGCCACTGCTACCATCATGCCACTGCTGCAACCTGCTAACCATCATGTTCGGAACAGCTGCTGCTGCCTCCATTATACCACTGCCACTATCAAGCCACTGCTGTGACCTACCAACCATCACGTTCTGTACTGCTACTGCATCCATCATGCCATCATCTCTATCATGCCACTGCTGTGGTCTGCCGACCATCATCTTCCGTAAGTTTGCTGCTGCTTGCCTGCCAACATGTACCATATGGCCTCAGCTGCTGTTGCTCCTTGCTGCTAAATGCCTACTGCCACCACTATTGACACAAAGCATCTGCCACTGCTACTGCTGATACTACTACTACCCACAGACAGTGTTCTATGCTATGCTGCTTCTGCTGCCACTGTGCTATTGTGCCACATGTCACTTTATCTGTATCCTTTCCAAATCCGCACTGCACTGCTGCTGCTCCCAATTAAAAGGGAGAATTTTTCTAGGCTTGTTCTCAACTAACCACTTTTTCTTCTGACATCTACACTTATGGTTGTTGTATGGGCAGGCATTCTGACCCTGTAATTTTTGGACACTTGGTCCCCCCCAAGACACATTTTTTTTAAACCTCATAACACCAAGCATATTTTAACATCATCTACCAATTTTTGGAAACTCTGGAATATGAAAAAGCATAACACATGCCACGACGTGGTATGTTTTTAAACACGCTGTATTTTAACGCCGTCAAAGGTGCGTTTACCCATAGCTATATATGTCAGTGTCACTCAGACATCATTTACTATTGCTGTCATTGCATTCCAGAGCTTGGGGAGGGGGGAATGGGAAAAAAAATAATTCATAAAAAATTAACAAAAAGAGATATCAAGTTTTCCCAACAATTATGAGTTCTAGGAGGTTAGAGGCAGTTCTATACCGATTTTCAGGGAAACTGGATCAACTTTGGTTTGGCCCGAACCGATTCGGGTCCAAACCAAACTTTAAAAAAATTCAACAAACCTGAATCGAACCTGTAGTGGTTTCGCCCCTCTTTAGCAGGTTTATAACTCTCCCATTTATCATCTGTATTGCTATGTGATAGTGTCTGTGCCCAGTCTATGCCCTGAAGTGCTGCTCTCAACCTGGGGAAATTGGCCTTTTTTTTAATTAGATGTTTTTGCCCTACCAGAGTTTATTTTTTACAGTTCAAGGGGAATATAGTAATGTTGTTTTCACTATCACTGTTATATACAAGCATATCATGAACAGTGACATCAACAAGTTCTGCATTGTTAGACATCACCAGATCCAACAGAGCATCACCATTTGTGGCCCACTCTGTTTGGTTATACAGCTCCTCAGTAATATTAGGGGGTCTTTTGATTACACCACGTATTATTTTCCCAATGTTGTTCCCCTTTTTAATTCCACACATATGGTTTCAACATCCTCATCATCTATGTAATCCACATTTGCTTCTTCTATTCAGTTTTATATTACTCCCAGGGGCTGCCTGGGCAGGGGGGCAGGGGGGCAATTGCCCCCCGGGCCTCTCTGTTGCCTCACTGTACCGGCTGGCCGGGCCCGGAATGATCTGTCAGACTGTCACTCTCACACTCACACTTTAAGGGCACTGCCTCCGCCGCTGTTACTAATACTACTTACCTGCGGACTACGGAGGGAGACGGGGAGGCGTGCTGCCGGCAGCCTATCAGAGAGGCCGCGGGACCGGCGCAGCCGCAATAACGTAATCGCGCCGCCGGACTGAGCCGCTACACTGCCGTAAAGACATCTAAAGACATCAGCAGCGCTGGAGGCGGGACGGGAGTGAAGGTGCTCGATTCGCATTACGCTCACTCAGGACAGGTCCAGGAGGTAAGTATAAGTCTGACTCTATTATTATTATTTTTTTCTGTCACTGATAGGGGGCCCTATCTGGCTACTGGAACATTATAGGGGGGGGGGGGCTATTTGGCTACTGGCACATTATAGGGGGGCCCTCTTTGGCTACTGTCACATTATAGTGGGGGGCCTATGGCTACTGGCACATTATAGGGGGCCATATCTGGCTACTGGCACATTATAATGGGGAACCTATGGCTACTGGCACATTATATGGGGGAGCTATGGCTACTGGCACATTATAGGGGGCCTATGGCTACTGGCACATTATAGGGGGGGCTATGGCTACTGGCACATTATAGTGGGGCCTATGGCTACTGGCAGATTATAGGGGGGCCTATAGCTACTGGCACATTATATGGGGGCCTATTGGCTACTGGCACATTATAGGGGGGAATATTGGCTACTGGAACATTATAGGGGGCACTATGGGGACATTAGCTCAATTGGGGATATTACAAGGGGGTATTTTTTGCATTGTCTATTATAAGGAGAATTATTACTACTGGGGAGGGGGCATTATGGTGGGCTTTATTACTCTCCCATGGTCTGAGCCCCCTAGTAGCAGAACCAGCCTCTCCCTGCTCTGCTATCCCTCTGCCCTTTCTCCAAATCCTTATTATGAAATTTTTATTATTATTATAAAACACATCAGCTCCACCGAGCCCCCGGCCAAAGTGTGGAGGTGTCCGCGATCCCCAAGGGTCAAGCCAAGTAATTGTAAGTTTTCATATGAAATATGTTTATGTTATACACAGATAGCATATACCGTGCCCCACAATATACAGTTTCTTCTGCAAAAGTCATCAAGTGTCATGGGGGGGACACAGAGCAGCGCCCAGCGGGGAGGAGAGAATACACGGATGCAACACTGTATCAGCCAGAAAATGACACTTTCGGCATTATACCAAAAATGCAATTTTCGGCTGATATGTTTCAGTGGCCGATATATCGGAGCATCCCTAGTTTATTTTGTTTTCCTGTGTTGTAATTTAGATGGCTGACGAAAGTGTAAAGGGGGGCCAGGAGGAGGCAGGGGAAATGGGAAAGCAGGAGGGGGGCTCAGTGGCCTTTGGGTGTTACTTGCCCCCTGGGCCAAAAGTTGCCAGTCAGCCCCTGATTACTCCTAACATGCAGACACTTTCCATCACCTTTTCTATTGGCCCTGTAGTTTCCTAAACACTTAAGATTAACATTCCAGTCATGTGAGGAGTCTAGTCATGTCTCAGCCACCCAAACTATATCAATGTCGTTCTCTAGAACAAGAAAGTCAAGCTCCCCCATTTTACCTGCTAGGCTTCTGGCATTTGTAACATGCACTTTATGGTTCTGGGACAGTGAGCCTTTTTCCATCTGCCAGGATCTAGCCACAGGATGTGTTTGTGATGATTGCTCCCGTATGGACTATCTAAGTCACCTTGGACTGTGTTCGATCCTCTGAGAGGGGGCAGGACCACAGGGAGCGTCTGACATCATACCGCTGTGAAGCCGAGGAGTCACGTGAGACGTCACGTTAGAGACTCCATACCACGTGGGACGCCGCGTTGGGTAAGAACGGCAGGAGAATTGAGCTGAGGATCCAGCGTGTGACGGAGTGTGGTAAGGTATATCCTCCACTACTACTACTATTTGGTTATCCTGTTGGGTAAGCGGGACATATCCTGGATGTTTGGGACATTGTGTAGTGCTGATACAGCATTGCCGGCAAGAGGCTGAAACTGTTTGTCCTTCCACCTGGCTCTATTGAAGTCAACCGCTGGGCTATAGACAAGGACTGACATCCACATATTGCCGTCATCCCTTGCAATTGTTTGGGATCAGAGGTTTTATTGGGACTACATTTAGTCAATGTCCAGATTTATCGGAGACATCGTTTTATTGTTGTCAGTGTATTAACTTGCTCACCATATTAAATATTTGATATATTTATATAGCGCTGTTTGTCATTTCCCGAATTTGGAGTGCTCCTCATCACTTTTTGCAACATGCACTTTAAGTTATTGTTTCATTTTCCTCATTTATATTCCCGAAATTTAGCATTTTGGTCTTCAATGTTCATTTGTAACATGTGGATCTCTCTGTCCACTCCCCTAATACACCAATATATTCTGACCCCGCTCTGACCTATCTACCACTTCATTTTCTGCCTTATCCTCCTCCCTCATTCCTAGCTTAACTACTCTGCCACCCCTCTAGATTTTTCTCCTCCCAGCACAGCTGACCCCCTTCCATTAAGGTGACAGGACAGAAGTCATGCATTTAGCTCCCTGAGCTCCTGTTGTCTTACCTGTGTTGCACATGGTACATGCTGTATTTCTGAGAATTCCACCTTGGAGGTCCTTTGGAGCCTAATTATTTAAAACTATTCTTAAAGGAGTTGTCCCACTTTGGTAAATGGTCTTTAGCATGTAGAGAAAGTTAATACAAGACACTTTCAAATGTATTGTGATTGTCCATATTGCTTCCTTTGCAGGCTTGATTCATTTTTCCATCTAATTATACACTGCTTCTTTCCATGGTTATGACCACCGTGCAATACAGCAGTGGTCGCCATGCTTGCAAACTATGGGAAAAAGCACCAGCCTATGCACACTTCCGTGGTACCAGTCACTAGAGAGGCTGGTGCCTTTTCCTATATTGTGCAGGCACTGGCACCACTGCTGGACTGCAGAGTGGTCATAACCATGGAAACAAGCAGAATATAATATGATGGATAAATGATTCATGCAGGCAAAGGAAGCAATATGGACAATCACAATAGATTAGAAAGTGTCTTGACATTTGTTGAAGTGAGACAACCCCTTTAAGGATCCTCCACCTACCATGTATTCTGTCATTAGTTCCAACATTGACTATGAGAGCTGGGTCATCACCAGCCTTTCCCAGTAAGTTATCCACTTGTTCCACCACATGCCAAACCCTGGCACCAAGGACACAGTAAAGTACCATTCGGATAGATAGATAAATAGATAGACAGGACTGATAATTATTATAGTGAGCTGTAAACCTCCATGGCTTCAGGGGAGGGCACATAGACAAAAATTCTACCTGGGTTGCAACTAGAATGCATGGGCTCCTAGGAAAATTAAGGGGGTCATTTATCAAACTGTTGTCAAGTAGAACTGGCTTAGTTGCCCACATCAACTAATCAGATTCCTCCTTTCATTTTCCAAAGGATCTGTCCAAAATGAGAGGTGGAATCTGATTGGTTGCTATGGGCAACTAAATCAGTTCTACTTTACAACAGTTTCATAAATGACCCTCTAAGTATATCACTGTAACATCTTCAGAACTCAGTCATGTTGACCACTGCAACAACCATCACCCTAATCCCCAGAAGAAAAACGTACATGGAACCATGCAGAACCAATTAAATATGGTCTTGCAGCCCCTTCCCCAAAATGCAGCACTTTCCTAATTGCTACTTTTCACCATCCACTGTTTCGAACAGCGGTCATGATTGTCTGGGCCAGATAGAGAAGAAAATAAAGGTGAATGAATATAATTGGAGAAGATGCCACCTCTGAGTTAATTGATGTAATGGGTATAATAGAGGTAAGGGTATTACAGTATTATAGTTATATAATGTACCCGTTAGTCTGTAGAAATGCATGTGTTGCTCTGTTCACAATTTTACATTAAATGAAACTCAACCAATGTACAAATACACTTCTACATAGAATAGAATTTACTGAAAAAAGATAGATGGATTGATGATAGGTAGGTAGTTCGATCAATCTCTCTATCGGTAGATTGATAGACTATTAGTTTCCTCAATTTTACTTCGACAAGGCTCCAGAATGGCATCACAGCACAAATACTGAGCGGTGCCAGGCAGGACAGATAAGCTGCACATTATCAGGCTAAAACCTAATTTTGTCTGCTCATGAATTTGAATGTTCTTGCTTTCCTTGGTGTGGACAGTCATGGTATGGCCACTTAAAAACCTAATTGGAAAATCATAGGTATCCGAGTCCTGGATTTTCTAGAATGTGAGCATACAATTTATTTATGGAACATGAAATCATCTGTTACAGTAAGTAATTTCCAGGATGTACATTTCCATTAATAGGCCGAGCTGCACGCCAAGGTCTGAAGTAGGGGTGTCGTTAGGTCAAAACATTCGGGGCTTGAGCCCCGGATGTTTTGTCCAGTGCCCAGAATGTTATGCTGGTAGATTTTTTTTATTTTATTTGGCTATTCCAGGGCCCTTTATACTGATTGGACCTGGGCAACCCACCACAGACCATCCCCCACCACCCTTGCACTTGTTCCGCTGATCCGCTACTTGCGGGCTGCGCGGGCATGAGTTCAGTCACTTTTTAGTGCGCAATCCTGTCCTGCGGTGCATGATCCCGTGAGACCCGCCATGGGAGGAAGTGACTGAACTCATGCCTGCGCAGCCCGCAAGTAGCGGATCAGTGGAACAAGTTCAAGGGGGGTGGGGGGATGATCTGTGGGGTTGCCCAGGGTCCACTCCCATCAATATTAAAGGGACCAAGCAAAGATTTCTGCAGTGGTGAGGAAATGAAACATAACAGATATTGGAAAGTTACTGAATGTTTTATTATATAATGACTACAGTACTGCACTTCATTTGCGTAAACCAGAACACCCCTTTAAGCATGCCTTTAATGTGCAATTTCAACACAGTGGGCTTTTGCCCCGGATGTTTTCAGACCCTAGCAACGCCCCTGGTCTTAAGTGTATCCAGAATGACAGGACATACCATTAAAAATAAAATGTATCTGCTAAGCAGAGTTATTCCATTCTTAAGCACCCTATATAGGTCTAATACTTGTGGATCTCATACTCTTGTGAAACTACAACTCTTAGTACAGGTATGTCCAAATCATGTACAGTAACTAGAAATGAGCCAATCGACTTCGGATGAAACATCCGAAGTCGATTCTCATAAAACTTTGTTAGAATACTGTACTGAGCGAGCGCTCCGTACAGTATTAGAATGTAATGGCTCAGATGAACCGAAGTTATTACTTTGCGAAGTCTCATGAGACTTCAGTTAATAACTTCAAAAACTAATTTCTACTGTAAAAAACCTTTTACGGAACTCGGGTTCAGTTCCAAGGTACCACTTGGAACCGAAAATTCTAATACTGTTTGGAGCTCCAGCCCCATATAGCATTCGAACAAAGTTTTATGCGAATAGACTTCGAATGTTTCATCCAAATTCGGTTTGCTCTTCTCTAACAGTAACATACCATTCATTAGAGATGGCCTTGTGGTTCGCCTGGCGGTCGTTTCGGGCGATTCGCCGAACATGCGAACATATGGCGATATTCGCACACGCCATATTTTTTTGCATAACGCCGAACTTTGACCTATGACGCATCCATCAGGTGGGACAGGACAGCCAATTGAGACGCTTCAGCACATTGACACACCCCCAACCCTATAACAGAACTCGATCTGGCAGCCATTTTACATTATTTGTTTTGCCACTGTAGGGAGAGGTTGCATTTTGGAGCAGGGACAGTTAGGGACACCAAACGCTAGCTAATAGGGCCACAAAAGTCCTGGTACAGGTGTGCTATCGATAGGTGTGATATAGAGGGGTGTGATATACTTATACTTTCAAACATAGAAATTATATTATAGTGCATTTGTATTGTGCAGCAGTTGTGCGCGATTCTGATGCGATACCGCAGCTAGATAGAGGGACAAACGCTACTGGAATAACTAATTGCAACGAGTGTGATATACCTGTTGCCCCCCCAAAAACTGATTGAGGGCTCTGATATACTTTCTTCCACAAAATCCTGATTGAGGAGTGCTATATACTTGTTTCTGCCAAATACTGATTGAGGGGTGCTATATACCAGTTTACGCCAAATACTAATTGAGGGGTGCTGTATACCTGTTTCCACCAAATACTGATTGAGGGGTGCCATATACCTTTTTCCATAAAATACTGATTGAGGGATCCTATTGCTACATACCTTCTTCCACCAAAAACCGATTGAGGGCTGCGATACTGTCACGGAAGGTGTACAGAAAACTAGAAGACACAAAATGAAGATCCGACTGACTGGATCCAAAACTAAGGAACCAAAGGGAAAGCCCTGCAACAGACCTGGCTCTCTCCCTAACTGCTCAGCCTATGCAAAAATCTCAATGGTAGATGATCGCATATCCTCGTTCCTCGACGGTATAACACCTGAACACCCTATAATAGTGAGGGGACACGACCACCGGCTCCCTACACTTGATACGGAGGGAGTCAGGGTCACCTGGGATCCAGCAAACAGGAAAACACAAATGAATGAACAAAACTTATCTGTAGAAGACTCAGTAGTAGCATCCAGCATGTACACACTCCAGGAAGTTGTATAAATCGCAAAGTGATGCAGTATGGGAAGGGATTTAAAGGGATGCAATCAGTGCAACTACATGACAGCTGAGAAAGGCTAACGAGATGAGAAAACGAAAGCAAAACAATGATGAGGAACCTCAAGCAGGAGGTTCTGAAGAACGTCTGACAGAGCTTCTCAGATGTCTGGTGGTGACAGATACACCTGCTTCCACAAAATACTGATTGAGGGATGCCATATACCTGTTTCCGCCAAATACTGATTTAGGGGTGCTATATACCTGTTTCCGCCAAATACTGATTGAGGGGTGCCATATACCTTCTTCCACTAAATACAGATTGAGGGGTGCTATTGCTATATACCTTCTTCCACCAAATACTGATTGAGGTCTGCGATACACCTGCTTCCACAAAATACTGATTGAGGGGTGCCATATACCTTCTTCCACAAAATACTGATTGAGGGGTGCTATATATCTGTTTCCGCCAAATACTGATTGAGGGGTGCCATATACCTTCTTCCACAAAATACTGATTGAGGGATGCCATATACCTGTTTCTGCCAAATACTGATTGAGGGGTGTTATATACCTATTTCCGCCAAATACTGTTTGAGGGGTGCCATATACCTTCTTCCACTAAATACTGATTGAGGGGTGCTACTGCTATATACCTTCTTCCACCAAATAGTGATTGAGGGCTGCGATACACCTGTTGCCGCCAAATACTGATTGAGCGATGCCATATATCTTCTTCCACAAAATACTGATTGAGGGGTGCCATATACCTTCTTCCACAAAATACTGGTTAAAGGGTGCTATTGCTATATACCTTCTTCCCCCAAAAACTGATTGAGGGCTGCGATATAACTGCTTCCACAAAATACTGTTTGAGGGGTGCATATACCTGTTGCCGCCAAATACTGATTGAGGGGTGCTATATACCTATTTCCTCCAAATACTGATGGAGGGGTGCCATATACCTTCTTCCAACAAATACTGATTGAGGGCTGCAATATACCTTCTTCCACAAATACTGCTTTTCTCTATTGACTTAGGCAGAGGGTCATTTAGAAGGCAGACCGTTCTGCATGGGTGGTAGGGTTTGGGCAGGTGCACCAGGCTGGCGCCTAAGTGGGAAGTTGGAGAAGGCGCGTGCGCTAACTTCAAAGGGCCCACAAGAGTTGGTTGAGTGGCTCACTGAGCCTTCCGCTTCTGTACCCTCCTAATCCTCTGTATCTGCACCCTCTTCACTCTCTGCTGTGTGCACCCCCTAAGACTATTATTTACAGAAGATCCACTGGACCCAGGAAATCAATATTTTATTATCCAATGGTCAAATGACCAGTAATGCCTGTTTTAGGTCAAATTTTAAAATATAACTTTTAATATTATTTATTTAGAATAATTTTCCCCACATGTAATACAATACAAAACAAAACAAAACAAGAAACAACTCTATTGAGAGTCTTTTAAAATGTATCTGTCAGGGATAGTCTCCTCAGGGTATTTGTGGTATTGTGTCAATACCTATTTACCGCATAAATATCCTTCCGAGAATGATAGGTATCTCAAATGGATGCACTTCAAAGGGTTAACTTCACCCTTGATAGTGCCCTGGTGTCATGTACCACCAGGTTTCTCTATCATTCGGCGATGTGAGCGGTCTGCTGTTACTAACACTCAGTGTTTATTAAAGCCATATGTCTGCTTGTTTCTACTTTGTATTTATTTTCAGCACGACTCGCTACATCTATACCCTCAGGTCATAACCCAGAGCATACTGCGTCTGCAGACCGCAGTGCTGTGGATAAACTACCCTAACATGTAGTTAAAATTTATCACGACGAAGCTCCCCCGACATGTTTCACCGCTCGCGCGGCTTCTTCAGGGGGATGGAGCTACATGCAACACGAGCGCTTGTAATCCGTAATACTTTATAGTCCCAAGGCGGGTCATCATAAAGGAAGGCCAATCAGAGCCTTCCTGCTCGTGTTGTAGGCGTCTACGGGGGCCAATCAGATTCCCGTCACTAAATTATGACGTCATCCATCAGAGGTCAGAGAGTACGGGTGGATGCGCCTGCGTCGCAATCCTCTTCCTACCGCGCATGCTCCCGCACTTAGACAACCAGGTCTATTCAGAGAAATGTATATATTAGGTCCTCATTGATTTGTATTAGAGTGCACTTCACAGTGTATCGAGAAGGGAGATATATTAAGCCCATATGAGGACAAAGGGGTATTCGGAGCTGACTATGTCTACTTGAATATGGTGACACTATCTTCCGAGGTATACTTTATAGCAGATCTTAGATATTCCATGGAAAAAGATAAAAGAATAATATCAGAGGAGGAGAAAGAGATATTTTGCTGTATTCTCTATACTTTATAGCAGATCTTACATTTTCCATGGAGGAGGAGAAAGAGATATTTTGCTGTATTCTCTATACTTTATAGCAGATCTTAAATATTAAATATTCCATGGAAGAGGATAAAGAGATATTTTACTATATTCCCAATTTCCTCTTTTTCTTTCTTCTTTTCTCTCTCTTTTTATCTTTCTTACTTTCTTCTCCTTTTTCCTCTTTCTTCTCTCTTTTTCTCTTTCTCTTATACCTCCTTCTTAGTTCCCTCCTTTTTTCTTTTTTTCCCCCCCTTTTCTCTTTTTTTCCTTTTCTCTCTCTTTTTTTCTTTTTTTCTCCTTCTCTTTTTTGTTTTTAATATTTTATTTTTTATTTTTCCTTTTTTCTTTTACTTCTTTGTTTTTCTCTCTGATTTTGTAACTCTGATGGATGACTTATATCCGTTCATGTTGGGTTATAGATGCCCCTATATTCTCAACTATTATTCCCAGTTTGATTCTTTGATATTATTCTTTTGTCTTTTGTGGTTAGTATTCTTGTTCATTACTAATATATTTATTTATTCATAATTCTCAAGGGAATCAGATCAATACTCAATTTTTATATATATACACATGATATTGCGTCTTCTATACAGCTTCAAGCTATTATTCCAATTTTATCATGATGTCATTAGTATTCTCTCTTTTTTTTATATTTTTTATATATGTATATTTTAATCCACACATATTCACTATTGATATTAATATTATCCAAGGAGGAGAGTCCATTATCCAAATATCTATAAGAATGCTGTAAACGAGAAACCCTCATTGAGACCATTGGGGCTCATTGTATTTAGTCGATCTATCCATCGTGCTTCACACTGCAGGAGTTTTCTATCCAGATTCCCGCCTCTAGGACCCAAATTTAATTTTTCTATACCCCAGAACCGCAAAACCGATATTTTGTTTTCATGTACATATTTAATATGTCTGGCAATTGGGGTATCTTTGCCTGTCTCGATGGAACTGAGGTGGCCAGATATACGGCGTCTCAACTCCTGCGTGGTCTTACCCACATATAGCATGGGGCAAGGGCACGATGCTATATATACAACCCCCATGGTCTTACATGTGATTAGTTCTCTAATAGTGTATTCTTTCCCATCTCCAGGGTTAGTGAATTTTCTTATTCGGGGGATGTACTTGCAGAAAGAACAGTCTCCACAGGGGGTTGAGCCACTATATTTCGCTCTCAATGATCTATTTCCCGTTTCTTTTTCTTTTCCTTTTAGATGGCTATGGACCAGTTGGTCCTTCAAGTTTGGCCCTCTTCTATAAGTGATGCTCGGATGTGGGGTGAGTACCGTCTTTAGATCTCTTTCTGTCTGAATGATGTGCCAATATTTGTCCAGGATGCTACAGATCTCTTTATTATAGCCATCAAAGGTGCCAATGCACCTGATGACCTCATTTTTCTTTATAGAGGGTGACTTTAGGAGATCCCTTCTGTCCGTCACTCTCGCCCTATTAAAGGCCTTTTTTAAGGGGGCCGTCGGGTATCCCCTCTTTTTGAACCTCTCCCACAATTGCCCACTTTCTTTCATAAAGGATGCCTCATCTGAGCAATTGCGTCGAGCCCTCAAATACTGGCCAGTGGGTATTCCCCTTTTTAGGGGTGTTGGATGCCAACTAGACCAGTGTAGATAGCTGTTAGTAGAGGTCGGCTTTCTGTGTATCTCAGTGCTCAGGTGCCATCCTCATTGATTTTGATTTTTAAATCTAGGAACACTATTTCCTTCTCCTGAATCTCGTATGTAAATTTCATACCTATATTGTTATCGTTTAGTGCTTGGGTAAAATCATGAAATAGTGACTTATCACCTTCCCAGAGGATGAGTATGTCGTCGATATACCTGCCCCAGAATATAATGTGGCAGGTATACGACGACATCCCATCTGTGAAAACAAAATTATCCTCCCACCACCCTAAAAATAAATTTGCATAAGTTGGTGCACATGACGTACCCATAGCGGTACCGTTAATTTGTTGGTAGATTTTATCCTGAAAAATAAAATAATTGTGCTCTAAAATAAATTCTAACATAGATAAAACTAAGTGATTGTGCTCTGTGAAATTACTACTTTTGGTGCTTAGGAAATTATTAGTGGCCTTAATACCAAGTGGATGTTGTATATTACTGTATAAGGATTCTACATCCAAGCTTGCCAAGATGGTATTTGACGTTAAAATTATGTCGTTGATTTTCAGGAGAAGGTCTTTAGTGTCCCTAATGTAAGATGGGAGGCCAGTCACAAAAGGTCTCAGGATTTGATCGACGTATTCACTGATACCCTGAGTTAGGTTATCATTGCCGGACACAATAGGTCTACCTGGGACCGGCACTTTATCCTTATGCACCTTCGGAAGTGCATAGAAAGTGGGAATTGTGGGATCCTTCTTAAAGAGGTACTGAAATTCATCCTTTGTAATAAGATGTCTCTCTTTTGCGTCAGAAAGAAGTATTTTTAATTCTGACAGATACACTTTTGTGGGATCATTAGGAAGAATTTGATAGGTCTTTTTATCCCTCAGTAATCTCTGTACCATCTCAATATAGTCATCACGGTTTTGGATGACTATATTGCCCCCCTTGTCACTGGGTTTGATGACAATATCTTCATTCTTCTTCAGTTCTTCAAGAGCTATTTCTTCTTGGGGGTTCAGGTTCCGTTCAAAATGATCTTTCCTCATTTTGAGGGATTTAATATCCCGTGTAACCAAATTTACAAAGGTATCAATTTCTTTAAATTGAGAAAAGGACGGTGTAATTTTAGATTTTGGTTTTAGGGTCGAGAAAGGGGGATCTAGGGGTATCAACTGACCATCACTTTCTTTCAGGAGATCTTCAAGGTCTTGGACACATCTCTCTTCGGTTTCAAAGGTCTTTCTCACATCCCACTCCGCCTGTTTATGAACTTTATGGAGGGCCAATTTACGTGCAAATAAATTGATATCCTTGACCCACAAAAATTTATCACTTTGTGGCACTGGTGAGAAGGTAAGGCCTTTACTGAGTAAACTCCTTTGTGACGCAGTCATAGCTAATCCAGACAGATTAATAATTTGTTTTTGATCTTCTTCTTTATCATTGTGCTCTAATTCAGTTTGCTGAAACTCCATTTCTCCCGGTCCCTTTGTTGGATCCCTGCCTGTCCTAAAAAAAGGGGGGCTATGGGTGCATTGGTCTGTATGGTGGTTGTTTGACTGCTGGATTGGTTGGTCCCTAAGCTGCTGGACTGATTGGTCCCTAGGTTGATCCCTGTATTTATCTGATGTCCAAATGAGAAAGGATACATAGATGTAGAAGACATACCACTTTGGGGATTGATGTTGGCACCGGTATTTATTCCCCCTGGATATATATTTTTCTGTTTTTCCGGCGGACATGTTTTGAAGGTTTCTCTTTTTTCTTGAGTTGCTTTATTAGGTGGTTGATATCTACCCTTCTTTGTTTTTCGTTTTGTTCCTGTCCTGCTATTTTGCGTGCTCAGACTACGAACTGAGCCCTCAGTGCCCGATGTATCTGTATCAGAGGTCTCCGTACGTCTTTGATAACTGTTTCTGATATTATTCCTGTTTTTCCAGATATACACCCTGTTACTGTCAAAGTCTTGACGATCTCTTATATACTTTTTGTGTTTACGCTCCTTGATTTCGTTTTGCAATAGTTCTATATTTTTCTTGATTTTTTGTTCTAGGTTTTCAAAATCAGGATTTTGATTAAAGTCTTGTATCTCCTTTATTTCTTTCTCCAATTGGGCGTCCAACTTGGAGAAACAATTTTTTTCATATTCAAAGAGGTAATTCATTAATCTCAGGGAGCAGTCTGTCAGGAGAAGTTCCCATCCTTTGGTGAACTGTATATCATCCAGATGTGAATTGGGTCTCAAAGGGATACGCAGGCCTCTATATACAATTCCCTGCTGTATATATCTTTCGAAACTTGCAATTTCCCACCAGGATCTGATGTGCTGACTATAGGTTTGGTTCAAATTCCTAAAAGCGATATTAATATCAGTCTGATTTAAAGGGATATTAGCACTGGAAAATACCTGACTAGCTTCAATTGATAGATTTTCCAAGTTCAATTTCTGTTTAAGAAAACCAGCCATATCCAGTATTTGTTCCCATAGACAGGAGACTGGGATAGGAGTAGGAGTAAACGGTATATTGTCACTTGCTGCAATATTCAACGTAAATTCAAGCTATGTTAGATTGTAGATGGTTATATGAGTATCGGTAATTTTATTCCCTTATTAGGGATCTTATCTATTGGAGGGGTAACCTCCGGTTCACAATATTATTTACAGAAGATCCACTGGACCCAGGAGATCAATATTTATTATCCAATGGTCAAATGACCAGTAATACCTGTTTTAGGTCAGATTTTAAAATATAGCTTTTATTATTATTTATTTAGAATAATTTTCCCCACATGTAATACAATACAAAACGAAACAAAACAAGAAACAACTCTATTGAGAGTCTTTTAAAATGTATCTGTCAGGGATAGTCTCCTCAGGGTATTTGTGGTATTGTATCAATACCTATTTACCGCATAATTATCCTTCCAGAATGATAGGTATCTCAAGTAGGTGCACTTCAAAGGGTTAACTTCACCCTTGATAGTGCCCTGGTGTTATGTACCACCAGGTTTCTCTATCATTCGGCGATGTGAGCGGTCTGCTGTTACTAACACTCAGTGTTTATTAAAGCCATATGTCTGCTTGTTTCTACTTTGTATTTATTTTCAGCACGACTCGCTACATCTATACCCTCAGGTCATAACCCAGAGCATACTGCGTCTGCAGACCGCAGTGCTGTGGATAAACTACCCTAACATGTAGTTAAAATTTATCACGACGAAGCTCCCCCGACATGTTTCACCGCTCGCGCGGCTTCTTCAGGGGGATGGAGCTACATGCAACACGAGCGCTTGTAATCCGTAATACTTTATAGTCCCAAGGCGGGTCATCATAAAGGAAGGCCAATCAGAGCCTTCCTGCTCGTGTTGTAGGCGTCTACGGGGGCCAATCAGATTCCCGTCACTAAATTATGACGTCATCCATCAGAGGTCAGAGAGTACGGGTGGATGCGCCTGCGTCGCAATCCTCTTCCTACCGCGCATGCTCCCGCACTTAGACAACCAGGTCTATTCAGAGAAATGTATATATTAGGTCTCATTGATTTGTATTAGAGTGCACTTCACAGTGTATCGAGAAGGGAGATATATTAAGCCCATATGAGGACAAAGGGGTATTCGGAGCTGACTATGTCTACTTGAATATGGTGACACTATCTTCCGAGGTATACTTTATAGCAGATCTTATATTCCATGGAAAAAGATAAAAATAATGCAAGAGGAGAAAGAGATATTTTGCTGTATTCTCTATACTTTATAGCAGATCTTACATTTCCATGGAGGAGAGAAAAGATATTTTGCTGTATTCTCTATACTTATAGCAGATCTTAAATATTAAATATTCCATGGAAGAGGATAAAGAGATATTTTACTATATTCCCAATTTCCTCTTTTTCTTTCTTCTTTTCTCTCTCTTTTTATCTTTCTTACTTTCTTCTCCTTTTTCCTCTTTCTTCTCTCTTTTCTCTTTCTCTTATACTCCTTCTTAGTTCCCTCCTTTTTTCTTTTTTTCCCCCCCTTTTCTCTTTTTTTTCCTTTTCTCTCTCTTTTTTCTTTTTTCTCCTTCTCTTTTTGTTTTTAATATTTTATTTTTTATTTTCCTTTTTTCTTTTACTTCTTTGTTTTTCTCTCTGATTTTTAACTCTGATGGATGACTTATATCCGTTCATGTTGGGTTATAGATGCCCCTATATTCTCAACTATTATTCCCAGTTTGATTCTTTGATATTATTCTTTGTCTTTTGTGGTTAGTATTCTTTCATTACTAATATATTTATTTATTCATAATTCTCAAGGGAATCAGATCAATACTCAATTTTTTATATATATACATGATATTGCGTCTTCTATACAGCTTCAAGCTATTATTCCAATTTTATCATGATGTCATTAGTATTCTCTCTTTTTTTTTTTTTTTATATGTATATTTTAATCCACACATATTCACTATTGATTAATATTATCCAAGGAGGAGAGTCCATTATCCAAATATCTATAAGAATGCTGTAAACGAGAAACCCTCATTGAGACCATTGGGGCTCATTGTATTTAATCGATCTATCCATCGTGCTTCACACTGCAGGAGTTTTCTATCCAGATTCCCGCCTCTAGGACCCAAATTTAATTTTTCTATACCCCAAAACCGCAAAACTGATATTTTGTTTTCATGTACATATTTAATATGTCTGGCAATTGGGGTATCTTTGCCTGTCTCGATGGAACTGAGATGGCCAGATATACGACGTCTCAACTCCTGCGTGGTCTTACCCACGTATAACATGGGGCAAGGGCACGATGCTATATATACAACCCCCATGGTCTTACATGTGATTAATTCTCTAATAGTGTATTCTTTCCCATCTCCAGGGTTAGTAAATTTTCTTATTCGGGGGATGTACTTGCAGAAAGAACAGTCTCCACAGGGGGTTGAGCCACTATATTTCGCTCTCAATGATCTATTTCCCGTTTCTTTTTCTTTTCCTTTTAGATGGCTATGGACCAGTTGGTCCTTCAAGTTTGGACCTCTTCTATAAGTGATGCTCGGATGTGGGGTAAGTACAGTCTTTAAATCTCTTTCTGTCTGAATGATGTGCCAATATTTGTCCAGAATGCTGCAGATCTCTTTATTGTAGCCATCAAAGGTGCCAATGCACCTGATGACCTCATTCTTCTTTATAGAGGGTGACTTCAAGAGATCCCTTCTGTCCGTCACTCTCGCCCTATTAAAGGCCTTTTTTAAGGGGGCCGTCGGGTATCCCCTCTTTTTGAACCTCTCCCACAATTGCCCACTTTCTTTCATAAAGGATGCCTCATCTGAGCAATTGCGTCGAGCCCTCAGATATTGGCCAGTGGGTATTCCCCTTTTTAGGGGTGTTGGGTGCCAACTGGACCAATGTAAATAGCTGTTAGTAGAGGTCGGCTTTCTGTGTATCTCAGTGCTCAGGTGCCCATCCTCATTGATTTTGATTTTTAAATCTAGGAACACTATTTCCTTCTCCTGAATCTCGTATGTAAATTTCATACCTATATTGTTATCATTTAGTGCTTGGGTAAAATCATGAAATAGTGACTTATCTCCTTCCCAGAGGATGAGTATGTCGTCGATATACCTGCCCCAAAATATAATGTGGCAGGTATACGACGACATCCCATCCGTGAAAACTAAATTATCCTCCCACCACCCTAAAAATAAATTTGCATAAGTTGGTGCACATGACGTACCCATAGCGGTACCGTTAATTTGTTGGTAGATTTTATCCTGAAAAATAAAATAATTGTGCTCTAAAATAAATTCTAACATAGATAAAACTAAGTGATTGTGCTCTGTGAAATTACTACTTTTAGTGCTTAGGAAATTATCAGTGGCCTTTATACCAAGTGGATGTTGTATATTACTGTATAAGGATTCTACATCCAAGCTTGCCAAGATGGTATTTGATGTTAGGATTATGTCGTTGATTTTCAGGAGAAGGTCTTTAGTGTCCCTGATGTAAGATGGGAGGCCAGTCACAAAGGGTCTCAGGATTTGATCGACGTATTCACTGATACCCTGAGTTAGATTATCATTGCCGGACACAATAGGTCTACCTGGGACCGGCACTTTGTCCTTATGCACCTTCGGAAGCGCATAGAAAGTGGGAATTGTGGGATCCTTCTTAAAGAGGTATTGAAATTCATCCTTTGTAATAAGATGTCTCTCTTTTGCGTCAGAAAGAAGTATTTTTAATTCTGACAGATACACTTTTGTGGGATCATTAGGAAGAATTTGATAGGTCTTTTTATCCCTCAGTAATCTCTGTACCATCTCAATATAGTCATCACGGTTTTGGATGACTATATTGCCCCCCTTGTCACTGGGTTTGATGACAATATCTTCATTCTTCTTCAGTTCTTCAAGAGCTATTTCTTCTTGGGGGTTCAGGTTCCGTTCAAAATGATCTTTCCTCATTTTGAGGGATTTAATATCCCGTGTAACCAAATTTACAAAGGTATCAATTTCTTTAAATTGAGAAAAGGACGGTGTAATTTTAGATTTTGCACGTAAATTGGCCCTCCATAAAGTTCATAAACAGGCGGAGTGGGATGTGAGAAAGACCTTTGAAACCGAAGAGAGATGTGTCCAAGACCTTGAAGATCTCCTGAAAGAAAGTGACTGGTCAGTTGATACCCCTAGATCCCCTTTCTCGACCCTAAAACCAAAATCTAAAATTACACCGTCCTTTTCTCAATTTAAAGAAATTGATACCTTTGTAAATTTGGTTACACGGGATATTAAATCCCTCAAAATGAGGAAAGATCATTTTGAACGGAACCTGAACCCCCAAGAAGAACTAGCTCTTGAAGAACTGAAAGAAGAATGAAGATATTGTCATCAAACCCAGTGACAAGGGGGGCAATATAGTCATCCAAAACCGTGATGACTATATTGAGATGGTACAGAGATTACTGAGGGATAAAAAGACCTATCAAATTCTTCCTAATGATCCCACAAAAGTGTATCTGTCAGAATTAAAAATACTTCTTTCTGACGCAAAAGAGAGACATCTTATTACAAAGGATGAATTTCAGTACCTCTTTAAGAAGGATCCCACAATTCCCACTTTCTATGCACTTCCGAAGGTGCATAAGGACTAAAGTGCCGGTCCCAGGTAGACCTATTGTGTCCGGCAATGATAACTTAACTCAGGGTATCAGTGAATACTGTCGATCAAATCCTGAGACCTTTGTGACTGGCCTCCCATCTTACATTCAGGGACACTAAAGACCTTCTCCTGAAAATCAACGACATAACTTTAACAGTCAAATACCATCTTGGCAAGCTTGGATGTAGAATCCTTATACAGTAATATACAACATCCACTTGGTATAAAGGCCACTGATAATTTCCTAAGCACTAAAAGTAGTAATTTCACAGAGCACAATCACTTAGTTTTATCTATGTTAGAATTTATTTTAGAGCACAATTATTTTATTTTTCAGGATAAAATCTACCAACAAATTAACGGTACCGCTATGGGTACGTCATGTGCACCAACTTATGCAAATTTATTTTTAGGGTGGTGGGAGGATAATTTAGTTTTCACGGATGGGATGTCATCGTATACCTGCCACATTATATTTTGGGGCAGGTATATCGACGACATACTCATCCTCTGGGAAGGAGATAAGTCACTATTTCATGATTTTACCCAAGCACTAAATGATAACAATATAGGTATGAAATTTACATACGAGATTCAGGAGAAGGAAATAGTGTTCCTAGATTTAAAAATCAAAATCAATGAGGATGGGCACCTGAGCACTGAGATACACAGAAAGCCGACCTCTACTAACAGCTATCTACACTGGTCCTAGTTGGCATCCCAACACCCCTAAAAAGGGGAATACCCACTGGCCAGTATCTGAGGGCTCGACGCAATTGCTCAGATGAGGCAACCTTTATGAAAGAAAGTGGGCAATTGTGGGAGAGGTTCAAAAAGAGGGGATACCCGACGGCCCCCTTAAAAAAGGCCTTTAATAGGGCGAGAGTGACGGACAGAAGGGATCTCCTAAAGTCACCCTCTATAAAGAAAAATGAGGTCATCAGGTGCATTGGCACCTTTGATGGCTATAATAAAGAGATCTGTAGTATCCTGGACAAATATTGGCACATCATTCAGACAGAAAGAGATCTAAAGACGGTACTCACCCCACATCCGAGCATCACTTATAGAAGAGGGCCAAACTTGAAGGACCAACTGGTCCATAGCCATCTAAAAGGAAAAGAAAAAGAAACGGGAAATAGATCATTGAGAGCGAAATATAGTGGCTCAACCCCCTGTGGAGACTGTTCTTTCTGCAAGTACATCCCCCGAATAAGAAAATTCACTAACCCTGGAGATGGGAAAGAATACACTATTAGAGAACTAATCACATGTAAGACCATGGGGGTTGTATATATAGCATCGTGCCCTTGCCCCATGCTATATGTGGGTAAGACCACGCAGGAGTTGAGACGCCGTATATCTGGCCACCTCAGTTCCATCGAGACAGGCAAAGATACCCCAATTGCCAGACATATTAAATATGTACATGAAAACAAAATATCGGTTTTGCGGTTCTGGGGTATAGAAAAATTAAATTTGGGTCCTAGAGGCGGGAATCTGGATAGAAAACTCCTGCAGTGTGAAGCACGATGGATAGATCGACTAAATACAATGAGCCCCAATGGTCTCAATGAGGGTTTCTCGTTTACAGCATTCTTATAGATATTTGGATAATGGACTCTCCTCCTTGGATAATATTAACATCAATAGTGAATATGTGTGGATTAAAATATACATATATAAAAAAATAAAAAAAAGAGAGAATACTAATGACATCATGATAAAATTGGAATAATAGCTTGAAGCAGTATAGAAGACGCAATATCATATATATATATAAAAATTGAGTATTGATCTGATTCCCTTGAGAATTATGAATAAATAAATATATTAGTAATGAACAATGAATACTAACCACAAAAGATAAAAGAATAATATCAAAGAATCAAACTGGGAATAATAGTTGAGAATATAGGGGCATCTATAACCCAACATGAACGGATATAAGTCATCCATCAGAGTTACAAAATCAGAGAGAAAAACAAAGAAGTAAAAGAAAAAAGGAAAAATAAAAAATAAAATATTAAAAACAAAAAAGAGAAGGAGAAAAAAAGAAAAAAAGAGAGAGAAAAGGAAAAAAAGAGAAAAGGGGGGGAAAAAAAGAAAAAAGGAGGGAACTAAGAAGGAGGTATAAGAGAAAGAGAAAAAGAGAGAAGAAAGAGGAAAAAGGAGAAGAAAGTAAGAAAGATAAAAAGAGAGAGAAAAGAAGAAAGAAAAAGAGGAAATTGGGAATATAGTAAAATATCTCTTTATCCTCTTCCATGGAATATTTAATATTTAAGATCTGCTATAAAGTATAGAGAATACAGCAAAATATCTCTTTCTCCTCCTCCATGGAAAATGTAAGATCTGCTACTAAAGTATAGAGAATACAGCAAAATATCTCTTTCTCCTCCTTTGATATTATTCTTTTATCTTTTTCCATGGAATATCTAAGATCTGCTATAAAGTATACCTCGGAAGATAGTGTCACCATATTCAAGTAGACATAGTCAGCTCCGAATACCCCTTTGTCCTATATGGGCTTAATATATCTCCCTTCTCGATACACTGTGAAGTGCACTCTAATACAAATCAATGAGGACCTAATATATACATTTCTCTGAATAGACCTGGTTGTCTAAGTGCGGGAGCATGCGCGGTAGGAAGAGGATTGCGACGCAGGCGCATCCACCCGTACTCTCTGACCTCTGATGGATGACGTCATAATTTAGTGACGGGAATCTGATTGGCCCCCGTAGACGCCTACAACACGAGCAGGAAGGCTCTGATTGGCCTTCCTTTATGATGACCCGCCTTGGGACTATAAAGTATTACGGATTACAAGCGCTCGTGTTGCATGTAGCTCCATCCCCCTGAAGAAGCCGCGCGAGCGGTGAAACATGTCGGGGGAGCTTCGTCGTGATAAATTTTAACTACATGTTAGGGTAGTTTATCCACAGCACTGCGGTCTGCAGACGCAGTATGCTCTGGGTTATGACCTGAGGGTATAGATGTAGCGAGTCGTGCTGAAATAAATACAAAGTAGAAACAAGCAGACATATGGCTTTAATAAACACTGAGTGTTAGTAACAGCAGACCGCTCACATCGCCGAATGATAGAGAAACCTGGTGGTACATGACACCAGGGCACTATCAAGGGTGAAGTTAACCCTTTGAAGTGCATCCATTTGAGATACCTATCATTCTCGGAAGGATATTTATGCGGTAAATAGGTATTGACACAATACCACAAATACCCTGAGGAGACTATCCCTGACAGATACATTTTAAAAGACTCTCAATAGAGTTGTTTCTTGTTTTGTTTTGTTTTGTATTGTATTACATGTGGGGAAAATTATTCTAAATAAATAATATTAAAAGTTATATTTTAAAATTTGACCTAAAACAGGCATTACTGGTCATTTGACCATTGGATAATAAAATATTGATTTCCTGGGTCCAGTGGATCTTCTGTAAATAATATTGTGAATCGGAGGTTACCCCTCCATGAGATAAGATCCCTAATAAGGGAATAAAACTATCGATACTCATACAACCATCTACAATCTAACATAGTTTGCATTTACGTTGAATATTGCAGCAAGTGACAATATACCGCTACTCCTACTCCTTATCCCAGTCCCCTATCTATGGGAACAAATACTGGATATGGCTGGTTTTCTTAAACAGAAATTGAACTTGGAAAGTCTATCAATTGAAGCTAGTCAGGTATTTTCCAGTGCTAATATCCCTTTAAATCAGACTGATATTAACATCGCCTTTAGAAATCTGAACCAAACATATAGTCAGCACATCAGATCCTGGTGGGAAATTGCAAGTTTTGAAAGATACATACAGCAGGGAATTGTATATAGAGGCCTGCGTATCCCTTTGAGACCCAATTTACATCTGGATGATATACAGTTCACCAAAGGATGGGAACTTCTCCTGACAGACTGCTCCTTGAGATTAATGAATTACCTCTTTGAATATGAAAAAAATTGTTTCTCCAAGTTGGACGCCCAATTGGAGAAAGAAATAAAGGAGATACAAGACTTTAATCAAAATCCTGATTTTGAAAACCTAGAACAAAAAATCAAGAAAAATATAGAACTATTGCAAAACGAAATCAAGGAGCGTAAACACAAAAAGTATATAAGAGATCGTCAAGACTTTGACAGTAACAGGGTGTATATCTGGAAAAACAGGAATAATATCAGAAACAGTTATCAAAGACGTACGGAGACCTCTGATACAGATACATCGGGCACTGAGGGCTCAGTTCGTAGTCTGAGCACGCAAAATAGCAGGACAGGAACAAAACGAAAAACAAAGAAGGGTAGATATCAACCACCTAATAAAGCAACTCAAGAAAAAAGAGAAACCTTCAAAACATGTCCGCCGGAAAAACAGAGAAATATATATCCAGGGGGAATAAATACCGGTGCCAACATCAATCCCCAAAGTGGTATGTCTTCTACATCTATGTATCCTTTCTCATTTGGACATCAGATAAATACAGGGATCAATCTAGGGACCAATCAGTCCAGCAGCTTAGGGACCAACCAATCCAGCAGTCAAACAACCACCATACAGACCAATGCACCCATAGCCCCCCTTTTTTTAGGACAGGCAGGGATCCAACAAAGGGACCGGGAGAAATGGAGTTTCAGCAAACTGAATTAGAGCACAATGATAAAGAAGAAGATCAAAAACAAATTATTAATCTGTCTGGACTAGCTATGACTGTGTCACAAAGGAGTTTACTCAGTAAAGGCCTTACCTTCTCACCAGTGCCACAAAGTGATAAATTCATGTGGGTCAAAGATATCAATTTATTTGCACGTAAATTGGCCCTCCATAAAGTTCATAAACAGGCGGAGTGGGATGTGAGAAAGACCTTTGAAACTGAAGAGAGATGTGTCCAAGACCTTGAAGATCTCCTGAAAGAAAGTGACTGGTCAGTTGATACCCCTAGATCCCCCTTTCTCGACCCTAAAACCAAAATCTAAAATTACACCGTCCTTTTCTCAATTTAAAGAAATTGATACCTTTGTAAATTTGGTTACACGGGATATTAAATCCCTCAAAATGAGGAAAGACCATTTTGAACGGAACCTGAACCCCCAAGAAGAAATAGCTCTTGAAGAACTGAAGAAGAATGAAGATATTGTCATCAAACCCAGTGACAAGGGGGGCAATATAGTCATCCAAAACCGTGATGACTATATTGAGATGGTACAGAGACTATTGAGGGATAAAAAGACCTATAAAATTCTTCCAAATGATCCCACAAAAGTGTATCTGTCAGAATTAAAAATACTTCTTTCTGACGCAAAAGAGAGACATCTTATTACAAAGGATGAATTTCAATACCTCTTTAAGAAGGATCCCACAATTCCCACTTTCTATGCGCTTCCGAAGGTGCATAAGGACAAAGTGCCGGTCCCAGGTAGACCTATTGTGTCCGGCAATGATAACCTAACTCAGGGTATCAGTGAATACGTCGATCAAATCCTGAGACCTTTTGTGACTGGCCTCCCATCTTACATTAGGGACACTAAAGACCTTCTCCTGAAAATCAACGACATAATTTTAACGTCAAATACCATCTTGGCAAGCTTGGATGTAGAATCCTTATACAGTAATATACAACATCCACTTGGTATTAAGGCCACTAATAATTTCCTAAGCACCAAAAGTAGTAATTTCACAGAGCACAATCACTTAGTTTTATCTATGTTAGAATTTATTTTAGAGCACAATTATTTTATTTTTCAGGATAAAATCTACCAACAAATTAACGGTACCGCTATGGGTACGTCATGTGCACCAACTTATGCAAATTTATTTTTAGGGTGGTGGGAGGATAATTTGTTTTCACAGATGGGATGTCGTCGTATACCTGCCACATTATATTCTGGGGCAGGTATATCGACGACATACTCATCCTCTGGGAAGGTGATAAGTCACTATTTCATGATTTTACCCAAGCACTAAACGATAACAATATAGGTATGAAATTTACATACGAGATTCAGGAGAAGGAAATAGTGTTCCTAGATTTAAAAATCAAAATCAATGAGGATGGATACCTGAGCACTGAGATACACAGAAAGCCGACCTCTACTAACAGCTATCTACACTGGTCTAGTTGGCATCCAACACCCCTAAAAAGGGGAATACCCACTGGCCAGTATTTGAGGGCTCGACGCAATTGCTCAGATGAGGCATCCTTTATGAAAGAAAGTGGGCAATTGTGGGAGAGGTTCAAAAAGAGGGGATACCCGACGGCCCCCTTAAAAAAGGCCTTTAATAGGGCGAGAGTGACGGACAGAAGGGATCTCCTAAAGTCACCCTCTATAAAGAAAAATGAGGTCATCAGGTGCATTGGCACCTTTGATGGCTATAATAAAGAGATCTGTAGCATCCTGGACAAATATTGGCACATCATTCAGACAGAAAGAGATCTAAAGACGGTACTCACCCCACATCCGAGCATCACTTATAGAAGAGGGCCAAACTTGAAGGACCAACTGGTCCATAGCCATCTAAAAGGAAAAGAAAAAGAAACGGGAAATAGATCATTGAGAGCGAAATATAGTGGCTCAACCCCCTGTGGAGACTGTTCTTTCTGCAAGTACATCCCCCGAATAAGAAAATTCACTAACCCTGGAGATGGGAAAGAATACACTATTAGAGAACTAATCACATGTAAGACCATGGGGGTTGTATATATAGCATCGTGCCCTTGCCCCATGCTATATGTGGGTAAGACCACGCAGGAGTTGAGACGCCGTATATCTGGCCACCTCAGTTCCATCGAGACAGGCAAAGATACCCCAATTGCCAGACATATTAAATATGTACATGAAAACAAAATATCGGTTCTGCGGTTCTGGGGTATAGAAAAATTAAATTTGGGTCCTAGAGGCGGGAATCTGGATAGAAAACTCCTGCAGTGTGAAGCACGATGGATAGATCGACTAAATACAATGAGCCCCAATGGTCTCAATGAGGGTTTCTCGTTTACAGCATTCTTATAGATATTTGGATAATGGACTCTCCTCCTTGGATAATATTAATATCAATAGTGAATATGTGTGGATTAAAATATACATATATAAAAAATATAAAAAAAAGAGAGAATACTAATGACATCATGATAAAATTGGAATAATAGCTTGAAGCTGTATAGAAGACGCAATATCATGTGTATATATATAAAAATTGAGTATTGATCTGATTCCCTTGAGAATTATGAATAAATAAATATATTAGTAATGAACAAGAATACTAACCACAAAAGACAAAAGAATAATATCAAAGAATCAAACTGGGAATAATAGTTGAGAATATAGGGGCATCTATAACCCAACATGAACGGATATAAGTCATCCATCAGAGTTACAAAATCAGAGAGAAAAACAAAGAAGTAAAAGAAAAAAGGAAAAATAAAAAATAAAATATTAAAAACAAAAAAGAGAAGGAGAAAAAAAGAAAAAAAGAGAGAGAAAAGGAAAAAAAGAGAAAAGGGGGGGAAAAAAAGAAAAAAGGAGGGAACTAAGAAGGAGGTATAAGAGAAAGAGAAAAAGAGAGAAGAAAGAGGAAAAAGGAGAAGAAAGTAAGAAAGATAAAAAGAGAGAGAAAAGAAGAAAGAAAAAGAGGAAATTGGGAATATAGTAAAATATCTCTTTATCCTCTTCCATGGAATATTTAATATTTAAGATCTGCTATAAAGTATAGAGAATACAGCAAAATATCTCTTTCTCCTCCTCCATGGAAAATGTAAGATCTGCTATAAAGTATAGAGAATACAGCAAAATATCTCTTTCTCCTCCTCTGATATTATTCTTTTATCTTTTTCCATGGAATATCTAAGATCTGCTATAAAGTATACCTCGGAAGATAGTGTCACCATATTCAAGTAGACATAGTCAGCTCCGAATACCCCTTTGTCCTCATATGGGCTTAATATATCTCCCTTCTCGATACACTGTGAAGTGCACTCTAATACAAATCAATGAGGACCTAATATATACATTTCTCTGAATAGACCTGGTTGTCTAAGTGCGGGAGCATGCGCGGTAGGAAGAGGATTGCGACGCAGGCGCATCCACCCGTACTCTCTGACCTCTGATGGATGACGTCATAATTTAGTGACGGGAATCTGATTGGCCCCCGTAGACGCCTACAACACGAGCAGGAAGGCTCTGATTGGCCTTCCTTTATGATGACCCGCCTTGGGACTATAAAGTATTACGGATTACAAGCGCTCGTGTTGCATGTAGCTCCATCCCCCTGAAGAAGCCGCGCGAGCGGTGAAACATGTCGGGGGAGCTTCGTCGTGATAAATTTTAACTACATGTTAGGGTAGTTTATCCACAGCACTGCGGTCTGCAGACGCAGTATGCTCTGGGTTATGACCTGAGGGTATAGATGTAGCGAGTCGTGCTGAAAATAAATACAAAGTAGAAACAAGCAGACATATGGCTTTAATAAACACTGAGTGTTAGTAACAGCAGACCGCTCACATCGCCGAATGATAGAGAAACCTGGTGGTACATGACACCAGGGCACTATCAAGGGTGAAGTTAACCCTTTGAAGTGCATCCATTTGAGATACCTATCATTCTCGGAAGGATATTTATGCGGTAAATAGGTATTGACACAATACCACAAATACCCTGAGGAGACTATCCCTGACAGATACATTTTAAAAGACTCTCAATAGAGTTGTTTCTTGTTTTGTTTTGTTTTGTATTGTATTACATGTGGGGAAAATTATTCTAAATAAATAATATTAAAAGTTATATTTTAAAATTTGACCTAAAACAGGCATTACTGGTCATTTGACCACCCCCTAAGACACCACCACCACCATAGCCCCTCCACTCGAATCAGAGGAACTATTTTCCCATCAATTCCCCGACCTTACCGATGCGCAGCCATTCTTGGCATCAGATGAGGAAGAGAAGGTAGCACCACCCAGCGGTCTGACGACAGTAGTCAGATCAGCCCAAGGAAGGTGGTCCCCTCTGTTGCAGCCTACTCTGAGATCTCTAATGTCAGTGGTGGTGAAGGTGACGATGATGATGTGTCGATGGACGTCACGTGGGTGCCCACAAGAGAGGAAGGGGAGGGGCGTTCAGAGGAAGAGACGGAGCAGCAGATAGGGAGGAGAAGGAGGAGAAGCAGGCAGAAATCGCAGTGCACAGGAGGCAAAAAGCAGACTGCTAATGTATCTGGAGTGAGCCATCCACCATGCACAGTCACATCTTGCGCTCCCAGGACGCCGGCACATGGCTCCGCAGTGTGGGCTTTTTTTAAAGTGTCAGCTGCTGATAACAGTGTTGCCATTTGCAGCCTGTGCTGTCAATGCATAAGTCGCGGTAAGCCCAACACTCACCTAGGGAAGACCGCCTTAAGAAGGCACCTGGCCTTCCATCACCGAGCCCAGTTGGAGCAACGCCGTCAGAACCCACAAAGTCACACTCCTGGTGCTCCACATCCTGCCTCTTCTCCTTCTCCTCTCTCCTCCCATTTTATGTCAGGTGAATGACAAAATTTTGGGGTCTGTACTGGCCGACAGTTACATATTTATCCTGTGACTGCCGTATTTTTCGCCCCATAAGAGGCAGTTTTTCCCCCTCAGAAGGATCTGTACTCAACGCTTCCTGGTCCTCCGTTTGGCTGTCTGCTTTACAGGGCTGCGCACCTGTGCGCAGCCTTCACAGCTGACAAGCCGAGAACCAGGAAGAACAGAGCGAGCACTGGGGGTGAGATGCGGCGGCGTCCAGGAGCAGGAGAGGTAAGTTATTATTTTTTTTTTTATTTGCGCTGATGGCTGACATGGGGGGGCATGATGGCTGACATTGGTGCATGATGGCTGACATGGGGGCATGATCGCTGACATGGGGGCATGATGGCTGACAATGGGGGGCTGATGGATGGGGGCTGATGGCTGACATGGGGGGCTTGATGGCTGACATGGGGGGCGGATGGCTGACATGGGGTGGCTGGTGGCTGACATGGGGGGCTGGTGGCTGACATGGGGGTCTGATCTGAGGTCTGATTAACACTGGGGGTCTGATTGTGGCTGTGATCTGAGGTCTGATTAACATTGGGGGTCTGATTGCTGGTCTGACCTGAGGTGTAATGGAAAGGATTTTTTTCTTATCACCTCCTCTAAAACCTAGGTGCGTTCATATGGGCCGGTGCGTCTTATAGGGCAAAAAATACGGTAATCACACCCCTGTCTCACTCCTCTGCCTCTCATTATGGTGGCGTATTAGCCGCATGCCCCCTTATACCCTGCATTGTGCCCTCTTACCACACCCTGTGCAATACCCTCATATACCCTTTTATCCGGTCACTGTATGGCGGTGTTATCCGGTCACTGTGCAGAGGTGTTATCTGGTCAATGTATGGAGGTGGTATCCAATAACTGGATGGCCATAACTGTATCCCTTTCCCTGCCCATGCCATCCTTTTTTTAGACCTGGCATGAGCGTGAAAAATATGCAGATTGCGGTGCTAAGGACCTTTGCGCCACAATCTGTGTCAGAAATACGCCTAACATAGATGCATTTCTATATAATAAATGACCTAATTGTATTATTATTCGGGGGTAGGGCTAATAACTTTATATTATATATATTGTTGTGTCTTATACTGTGCCCTGTAGTTCCCAGTACAAAATGATCCTTGGGAAACACAGTCCTCATCCCTGACCACCAGGACCAGGTAGCGCTCTGTCAGTACATGGCTGCCTCCCCTCTCCGCCACGCTGCTCCGCTGTGTACTGGTGCCTATTCTGACACTAGGGCTGGGTTCACATCCCATTTTTGACATCCAGTTAATGCATACCAAAAATGTAATTAACAGATGCCTCAGACTGATGCCATACAGTGGCATCTGTTCACCATACAGTTCCATGGTAGAAAAAAAAAATTACGTTAAGATATGCATTTTTTTATGGACTCTAGGCTTTTTATTTTTCTATGCTCCAGCAGGGCGCATTTTTGTGAGTTTCCCTTTAACACGCATAAAAATAGCCCCTGATTAAAATACATTTTTTTGGTGGGAATTTTTGCCAATGATCCCCCTCTGGTATATCACTGTTGTTGTGGGACTATTTGTGTACTTCTAGTAAGTGTTTGCTGGCTGCAAATATGACCTGAAGGTTTTTCAGATTCGCCTGCCATTTAAGCGAATGGGGCCCGCCAGAAACACACGGTTTGCGAGCATTTGATATATACTATATATAGGCACAGTATGCAACTACTTTGGAGCCAGTCAATTAACTACCTACCTTGCCTCTCTCACACTGTCATAGCACTGGTCAGCACTAGAGGGTGCATATTCAAGACAGAATTTTAGAACAGGTGAAAAAAGCATATATATTCAGTGCCATCTAGTGGTGGCTGCATGCAGCCAGAATTTTTACATTTGAATTCCGAAAATCATGGCTCTACCCTATAGAGATATGTATAATAGTCAATTTGACAGAGCTCTCAGTGTGCATTTTGAATTTTGCATTGGGGCTTCATATTATTAGTGTGCCCCTATTTGGCTTACAATCCATATTGTGTGGAATTCTATCAATCTCTCTGGGTATCCAGTGTCCAAGGAGGTGGTAGAGGGATATTTCATTCAAGTGAATGGGAGTTGAGCTGCAGTAACCTGACACGGCTCCTACACTGTGAATGGAGCTGTGCTTCTGGCTACATTCAAAGTGTTCGGTCTTGCACAGACAGCTGCACAGACAACTGACCGGTGAATCAATATCAGGAGTCTGAAAAACCCCTTTAAAGCAGTTGTCCAATTTTTATGGCAAGATAAGAATACCCCTTTAAGTGGAAGGGCTCTCCATTCTGGCACATACAAGGGATCTCTGCTCTGTGAGTCAGAGTGAGCTACACTATAAGACCATTTAACGCTCTGGTGGACTTGAGCCATCCATGTATTACATGGACTGTCATAGAAGTCTGCTAAGACATAAATGAGATGTGCTCTGTAAAAATAATTGGATGCTTCTTCTAAGTGAAAGGTGACGAATGATCCAGTGAAGCGTCTTCCAGAAAGACAACAGCTCGGGATACTGTTTCTTGTGTTTACCATTTGTGTAATGGAGCAACACACCAGCTAATTGATGGCTCCACTTTCATGAAGTTGGGATTATTCTTAGATTGAGCTATTTTTCCCTTTGCCGAGAGAAATGAAAGCAGCAGGCAGACCAGGAAAAGAACACTACAAACGTCTGCTTAAGGATTTAAACAGAAGGGAGTCCGAAGAAACCGTCAATGTCTTAAGACTGCTGGAACATAAATGATACTAATTACAAGATAAACTGTAACCATCAGGCAAATGAGATGGGCTCAAACTGAGCCAGACAAAATAATATGTGACCCCCGAACACCCATTATGAAGATTATCAATGTAAACATATCATTTTCATTCTGATACTGTAATATAATTGCAAAGTTGCGAGGCAAAGCTTAGATATAGGAAATAACAGGAAAAGGATAATTTTCTGGGATACAGGTGGTCTCAAACCTGTGGCTGTCCATCAGTGTTAAAACTACAACTACTAACATGTTTTGCTGCATTGGAGAAGGTAGCTCTGTGTACGGCTCCTGGTTTACATGTGAGTTAGGAGGTGTAGAAAAGCACCATGTGCACATGAAGACTTGTCACGTGTCTCCAGGAATAGACAGGAGGTACAAACAACGGTTGTAATAGTATCTGAGCCATAAAAAAAGTTGTAGCTATGAGGACCTTGCTACTGTAGCTGCTGACCTACAGAAAACTGTCAAGAAACAGCGGGTGTGAACCTACGTGCCATGCGTGCTACCTCCTCTAAGGGTGTTGTCTAAGTGAATCCCGCATTCTTCACAGTACCGCTAATGGTGGGGATAGGCTTTTCCGAGAGGAACACCAGGTTACTACCTCTTGAGGAGAATTGGCACATGAGGCAGCTGGTCCAGGCAGACCAGGAGGTACCTGAGCAAGGTACCAGAGGAACAGACGTAGTCAGGAGGCCGAGTTGTAACCAGGAGCCACAGTGCAGGACCGAAAGATGAGGCAGAGGCAAAATCAAACAAGCATTAGGTCAGGGCAGCGGCACAGGTACAGGTCAGGCAGTCCGTGTCGGTAACAGGAGAGTCAAGGCAAGCAGGCAGGAATCAAAAAGGTAGCGGAGTCCAGGAACACAAGCAGAGAAATCAGCAACCTTTGCAGGACACAAGGACCTTGATACTCAGGCATCTGGAAAGGGGGCGGAGCCATTTATATACATGCAGGAGGGCTAGGATTGGTCAGCGAAATTACATGATCTAACCCATAAAGCACAGGAAGTGACGCACGCTGGCCCTTAAGGAAGTACTGCAGGGAAGAAGCAGTAAGCATGCTTTGGCCAGGGCTGAAAGGAAACTGTGGAGCAGATACCAGAACAAACAGTACCTGCAAGGGCAGAGCCCAGGACTGCAGAAGTGAAAGGGGAAGCACAGGCAGCAGATCACCGCTGAACATGGTGCCAAGGACCTCAGAGGTAAACAAAAAAACTGCAGCGCACAGCAGCCGCTGTTACAAAAACCTACAGTTCAGACTATAACATAAGATAAAAAAAACACCTTTAAATTCCAAGTAGAGAAAGTGTTTAAGGTCATGTGTGATGAGAAAGAAGACACTATGGCTCTTGAAGAATCACATTTGACAAAGCAGGCAATGAGGGGAGCTGATGGGAATCTGGAAAGTCCTTCTGATGAAAGACACAGATGATTATCCAGATCAGCCATCCATGAATCATACACAGTTTTCTGCTGCCATAGTTTGAAAAAGGAAATCCAGAGGGTACCTTAGACATCACCTCCAAAAATGACTTTCTGGACACAAGCACCCTAGTTCCAAAGCCCCTAAGCAGTGTCAACAGGAAATACCTTGGAAACTAGAACTTCAGGAGGTGGATGGTTAATTGATAAGAAACCAAGCAAAGGCATAGAGAAGGGGAGCGGAAACTAAAGAGAAAGATAAATGAGTAGATATGTCTCTCTTGGACACTGAGAAGAAAAAGTCTACAGTAGAGATCTACTACTAGGGGTCAATGACAGGCATATGCAAACGAGACTTATGCCATTAGTCCCCAATTGACTTCAAAAATAATTATAATGGAATCCCTCTTCCCCCACCTCAATGTCCCCTGCCCTCATATAACGTGACCTGCCTTTGTAGTGCCCTACATCAAATGTATTTTGGACTATGGACATTTGTGGACATTTGCCCCTATTGCTACTCTGCAAACCCATCTACAAACTGACTACATTATTGCACTTTGAAGTGTTAACTTGCACTGTGATTATACGCTTTTTTTACACTTACACTGTTTCATATTGTTGAACTGCATTAATATGTTTATTGTAATATATCCTTTCACTGTTATTTTGCTATAGCAGCACTTCTCTGTGGAAAGGGTTAATGCAAAGCCAGCTAATACTGAGAAACCTTATGACTTTCTACCTATACAAAGTTTTGAAGGTAAAAAAAAAAAAAGGAAGACACATTGACCTTCTGACTGTCTGATTAATGTCTGAAAACTTGAGTATGTTAAGGAAAACCACTTAGTTATTACCATATACTTGCATTGAAGCTCTATATAAGGGCTCATGCACACGACCGTATGCCCTCCGATACATAAGGTCCGTGATCGGGCCATATGTCCTGGAGCGGCATACATCGTGCGCATGGGAGCGCACAGCATCATAGATAAGATAAGATGCCTTTATTGCCACTGTACAATACAATGTACAATACAATGAAATGTTGTTTGGAGCAATCCTAGATTGGGAACTAGACATAGGTTACTATGATGCTGTGCGCATCGGGCTGCCGTGGGACTATTGTCCCGCACTCATACGATATTATGAGTGCGGGACAATAGTCCCGCGGGTGGCCCAATGCACACAGCATCATAGTAACCTATGATGCTGTGCACTCCCGTGCGCATGATGTATGCCGCTCCGGGACATATGGCCCGCTCACGGACCGTATGTCTCGGAGGGCATACGGTCATGTGCAGGAGCCCTAAGTCTAAACAAAAACTGAAATACATTTTTCCATACACCAGTCATAATCTCCCTGCACTGGCGTGAGATGTGCCTAATTTATTAAGAGACACATGCCTTTTAACAAATCAAGCGCATCTCTGCCCTGCCGTGTGCAAGAAACTGAAGTCTGCACCAGCTACAGGCTGGAGTACACTTCACCTATGACTTCAGCTACTTTCTAACGAAAGTTATAGTAAATGCGGCAGACCATTGAAGCCCCCTGCCTTTCCGCTAAGTCACAAATTATGGTGGACATATGACATGCACCATAATGTGCTACTGTGTTACACCACAATAGTGGCTTAAAGAGCATAATAAATGTCCCTCATTGTATTAATGTTTCTGTTTACGCTGTACTTCTCCACCTCACCTTCTCACCAGAAGGTTCTAGTTCAGCTAGAAACTGTATATAAGGAGAGCAGTCAGAGCCCTTAAGGTACTTTCACACTAGCGTTCAAGTTTTCCGGTATTGAGTTCCGTCATAGGGTCTCAATACCGGAAAAAAAACGCTTCAGTTTTGTCCCCTTCATTGTCAATGGGGACAAAACTGAACTGAACAGAACAGAATGCTCCAAAATGCATTCCCTTCTATTTAGTTGTGTTCCCAGACCAGAGAGCAAACCGCAGTATGCTGCGGTTTGCTTTCCGTCTTGGGATGCAGAGCAAGACGGATCCGGCATGACCCACAAGGGAAGTCAATGCGGATGGATCCATTTTCTCTGCCACAATAGAAAACGGATCCATCTTCCATTGACTTTCAATGGAGTTCATGACTAGGGATGAGCGAACTCGAACTGTATAGTTCGGGTTCGTACCGAATTTTGGGGTGTCCGTGACACGGACCCGAACCCGGACATTTTCGTAAAAGTCCGGGTTCGGGTTCGGTGTTCGTCGCTTTCTTCGCGCTTTTGTGACGCTTTCTTGGCGCTTTTTGAAAGGCTGCAAAGCAGCCAATCAACAAGCGTCATACTACTTGCCCCAAGAGGCCATCACAGCCATGCCTACTATTGGCATGGCTGTGATTGGCCAGAGCACCATGTGACCCAGCCTCTATTTAAGCTGGAGTCACATAGCGCCGCCCGTCACTCTGCTCTGATTAGCGTAGGGAGAGGTTGCGGCTGCGACAGTAGGGCGAGATTAGGCAGATTAACTCCTCCAAAGGACTTGATTAACTGATCGATCTGCAGCTGTGGATCATTGAGCTGCTGATCCTCAATTGCTCACTGTTTTTAGGCTGCACAGACCGTTTGTCAGTCTCATTTTTCTGGGGTGATCGGCGGCCATTTTGTGTCTTGTGGTGCGCCAGCACAAGCTGCGACCAAGTGCATTTAACCCTCAATGGTGTGGTTGTTTTTTGGCTAAAGCCTACATCAGGGTGAAGCTGTCACACCAAGTGCATTTAACCAGCAATAGTCTGTTCATTTTTTGGCCATATACAAAATCAGGGGCAAGCTGCGCCTGTCACCAAGTGCATTTAACCCTCAATGGTGTGGTTGTTTTTTGGCTAAAGCCTACATCAGGGTGAAGCTGTCACACCAAGTGCATTTAACCAGCAATAGTCTGTTCATTTTTTGGCCATATACAAAATCAGGGGCAAGCTGCGCCTGTCACCAAGTGCATTTAACCCTCAATGGTGTGGTTGTTTTTTGGCTAAAGCCTACATCAGGGTGAAGCTGTCACACCAAGTGCATTTAACCAGCAATAGTCTGTTCATTTTTTGGCCATATACAAAATCAGGGGCAAGCTGCGCCTGTCACCAAGTGCATTTAACCCTCAATGGTGTGGTTGTTTTTTGGCTAAAGCCTACATCAGGGTGAAGCTGTCACACCAAGTGCATTTAACCAGCAATAGTCTGTTCATTTTTTGGCCATATCCCAGTCTAATTCTGTCACTAAATCCATACCGGTCACCCAGCGCCTAAATACTAGGCCTCAAATTTATATCCAGCTAAATCTGTCCCTAGTGCTGTAGCTGGGCGAGTTATTTAGTGTCCGTTCAAGCACATTTCTTGTTCTGGGTTGAAATACAATTCCCAATTTAGCAATTTCATAATTTAGTGGTTCCTGCTATATCAGAGCTATTTGAAATCTATCCCAAAAAGGGTATATAATATTGAAGGTGCACATTGGGTCATTCAGAATAACTTCACACACACCCGCTACTGTGTATTTCCAAGTCTAATTCTGTCACTAAACCCATACCTGTCACCCAGCGCCTAAATACTAGGCCTCAAATTTAAATCCCTCTAAATCTCTCGTTACCCACCGCTGTACTGTTGTTGCTGGGCAAGATATTTAGTGTCCGTCAAAGCACATTTTTGTTCTGGGTTGAAGTACAATTCCCAATTTAGCAATTTCATAATTTAGTGGTTTCTGCTATATCAGAGCTATTTGAAATCTATCCCTAAAAGGGTATATAATATTGAAGGTGCACATAGGGTCATTCAGAATAACTTCACACACACGCTTCTGTGCATTTCCAAGTCTAATTCTGTCACTAAATCCATACCGGTGACCCAGCGCCTAAATACTAGGCCTCAAATTTAAATCCCTCTAAATCTCTCGTTACCCACCACTGTACTGTTGTTGCTGGGCAAGATATTTAGTGTCCGTCAAAGCACATTTTTTGTTCTGGGTTGAAGTACAATTCCCAATTTAGCAATTTCATAATTTAGTGGTTTCTGCTATATCAGAGCTATTTGAAATCTATCCCTAAAAGGGTATATAATATTGAAGGTGCACATAGGGTCATTCAGAATAACTTCACACACACGCTTCTGTGCATTTCCAAGTCTAATTCTGTCACTAAATCCATACCGGTGACCCAGCGCCTAAATACTAGGCCTCAAATTTAAATCCCTCTAAATCTCTCGTTACCCACCACTGTACTGTTGTTGCTGGGCAAGATATTTAGTGTCCGTCAAAGCACATTTTTTGTTCTGGGTTGAAGTACAATTCCCAATTTAGCAATTTCATAATTTAGTGGTTCCTGCTATATCAGAGCTATTTGAAATCTATCCCAAAAAGGGTATATAATATTGAAGGTGCACATTGGGTCATTCAGAATAACTTCACACACACCCGCTACTGTGTATTTCCAAGTCTAATTCTGTCACTAAACCCATACCTGTCACCCAGCGCCTAAATACTAGGCCTCAAATTTAAATCCCTCTAAATCTCTCGTTACCCACCGCTGTACTGTTGTTGCTGGGCAAGATATTTAGTGTCCGTCAAAGCACATTTTTTGTTCTGGGTTGAAGTACAATTCCCAATTTAGCAATTTCATAATTTAGTGGTTTCTGCTATATCAGAGCTATTTGAAATCTATCCCTAAAAGGGTATATAATATTGAAGGTGCACATAGGGTCATTCAGAATAACTTCACACACACGCTTCTGTGCATTTCCAAGTCTAATTCTGTCACTAAATCCATACCGGTGACCCAGCGCCTAAATACTAGGCCTCAAATTTAAATCCCTCTAAATCTCTCGTTACCCACCGCTGTACTGTTGTTGCTGGGCAAGATATTTAGTGTCCGTCAAAGCACATTTTTTGTTCTGGGTTGAAGTACAATTCCCAATTTAGCAATTTCATAATTTAGTGGTTCCTGCTATATCAGAGCTATTTGAAATCTATCCCAAAAAGGGTATATAATATTGAAGGTGCACATTGGGTCATTCAGAATAACTTCACACACACCCGCTACTGTGTATTTCCAAGTCTAATTCTGTCACTAAACCCATACCTGTCACCCAGCGCCTAAATACTAGGCCTCAAATTTAAATCCCTCTAAATCTCTCGTTACCGCTGTACTGTTGTAGCTGGGAAAGTTATTTAGTGCCCGTCAAAGCACATTTTTTGTTCTGGGTTGAAGTACAATTCCCAATTTAGCAATTTCATAATTTAGTGGTTCCTGCTATATCAGAGCTATTTGAAATCTATCCCAAAAAGGGTATATAATATTCAAGGTGCACATTGGGTCATTCAGAATAACTTCACACACACGCTTCTGTGCATTTCCAAGTCTAATTCTGTCACTAAATCCATACCGGTCACCCAGCGCCTAAATACTAGGCCTCAAATTTATATCCCGCTGAATTTGAATACAATACATTGGGCCAAATAATATATTTGTTGTTGTGGTGAACCATAACAATGAGAAAAACATCTAGTAAGGGACGCGGACGTGGACATGGTCGTGGTGGTGTTAGTGGACCCTCTGGTGCTGGGAGAGGACGTGGCCGTTCTGCCACATCCACACGTCCTAGTGTACCAACTACCTCAGGTCCCAGTAGCCGCCAGAATTTACAGCGATATATGGTGGGGCCCAATGCCGTTCTAAGGATGGTAAGGCCTGAGCAGGTACAGGCATTAGTCAATTGGGTGGCCGACAGTGGATCCAGCACGTTCACATTATCTCCCACCCAGTCTTCTGCAGAAAGCGCACAGATGGCGCCTGAAAACCAACCCCATCAGTCTGTCACATCACCCCCATGCATACCAGGGAAACTGTCTCAGCCTCAAGTTATGCAGCAGTCTCTTATGCTGTTTGAAGACTCCGCTGGCAGGGTTTCCCAAGGGCATCCACCTAGCCCTTCCCCAGCGGTGAAAGACATAGAATGCACTGACGCACAACCACTTATGTTTCCTGATGATGAGGACATGGGAATACCACCTCAGCATGTCTCTGATGATGACGAAACACAGGTGCCAACTGCTGCGTCTTTCTGCAGTGTGCAGACTGAACAGGAGGTCAGGGATCAAGACTGGGTGGAAGACGATGCAGGGGACGATGAGGTCCTAGACCCCACATGGAATGAAGGTCGTGCCACTGACTTTCACAGTTCGGAGGAAGAGGCAGTGGTGAGACCGAGCCAACAGCGTAGCAAAAGAGGGAGCAGTGGGCAAAAGCAGAACACCCGCCGCCAAGAGACTCCGCCTGCTACTGACCGCCGCCATCTGGGACCGAGCACCCCAAAGGCAGCTTCAAGGAGTTCCCTGGCATGGCACTTCTTCAAACAATGTGCTGACGACAAGACCCGAGTGGTTTGCACGCTGTGCCATCAGAGCCTGAAGCGAGGCATTAACGTTCTGAACCTGAGCACAACCTGCATGACCAGGCACCTGCATGCAAAGCATGAACTGCAGTGGAGTAAACACCTTAAAACCAAGGAAGTCACTCAGGCTCCCCCTGCTACCTCTTCTGCTGCTGCCGCCTCGGCCTATTCTGCTGCTGCCGCCTCGGCCTCTTCCTCCGCCTCTGGAGGAACGTTGGCACCTGCCGCCCAGCAAACAGGGGATGTACCACCAACACCACCACCACCACCTCCGTCACCAAGCGTCTCAACCATGTCACACGCCAGCGTTCAGCTCTCCATCTCACAAACATTTGATAGAAAGCGTAAATTCCCACCTAGCCACCCTCGATCCCTGGCCCTGAATGCCAGCATTTCTAAACTACTGGCCTATGAAATGCTGTCATTTAGGCTGGTGGACACAGACAGCTTCAAACAGCTCATGTCGCTTGCTGTCCCACAGTATGTTGTTCCCAGCCGGCACTACTTCTCCAAGAGAGCCGTGCCTTCCCTGCACAACCAAGTATCCGATAAAATCAAGTGTGCACTGCGCAACGCCATCTGTAGCAAGGTCCACCTAACCACAGATACGTGGACCAGTAAGCACGGCCAGGGACGCTATATCTCCCTAACTGCACACTGGGTAAATGTAGTGGCAGCTGGGCCCCAGGCGGAGAGCTGTTTGGCGCACGTCCTGCCGCCGCCAAGGATCGCAGGGCAACATTCTTTGCCTCCTGTTGCCACCTCCTCCTTCTCGGCTTCCTCCTCCTCTTCTTCCACCTGCTCATCCAGTCAGCCACACACCTTCACCACCAACTTCAGCACAGCCCGGGGTAAACGTCAGCAGGCCATTCTGAAACTCATATGTTTGGGGGACAGGCCCCACACCGCACAGGAGTTGTGGCGGGGTATTGAACAACAGACCGACGAGTGGTTGCTGCCGGTGAGCCTCAAGCCCGGCCTGGTGGTGTGTGATAATGGGCGAAATCTCGTTGCAGCTCTGGGACTAGCCAATTTGACGCACATCCCTTGCTTGGCGCATGTGCTGAATTTGGTGGTGCAGAAGTTCATTCACAACTACCCCGACATGTCAGAGCTGCTGCATAAAGTGCGGGCCGTCTGTTCGCGCTTCCGGCGTTCACATCCTGCCGCTGCTCGCCTGTCTGCGCTACAGCGTAACTTCGGCCTTCCCGCTCACCGCCTCATATGCGACGTGCCCACCAGGTGGAACTCCACCTTGCACATGCTGGACAGACTGTGCGAGCAGCAGCAGGCCATAGTGGAGTTTCAGCTGCAGCACGCACGGGTCAGTCGCACTACAGAACAGCACCACTTCACCACCAATGACTGGGCCTCCATGCGAGACCTGTGTGCCCTGTTGCGCTGTTTCGAGTACTCCACCAACATGGCCAGTGGCGATGACACCGTTATCAGCGTTACAATACCACTTCTATGTCTCCTTGAGAAAACACTTAGGGCGATGATGGAACAGGAGGTGGCCCAGGAGGAGGAGGAGGAGGATGAGGAAGAGGGGTCATTTTTAGCACTTTCAGGCCAGTCTCTTCGAAGTGACTCAGAGGGAGGTTTTTGGCAACAGCAGAGGCCAGGTACAAATGTGGCCAGCCAGGGCCCACTACTGGAGGACGAGGAGGACGAGGATGAGGAGGAGGTGGAGGAGGATGAGGATGAAGCATGGTCACAGCGGGGTGGCACCCAACGCAGCTCGGGTCCATCACTGGTGCGTGGCTGGGGGGAAAGGCAGGACGATGACGATACGCCTCCCACAGAGGACAGCTTGTCCTTACCCCTGGGCAGCCTGGCACACATGAGCGACTACATGCTGCAGTGCCTGCGCAACGACAGCAGAGTTGCCCACATTTTAACCTGTGCGGACTACTGGGTTGCCACCCTGCTGGATCCACGCTACAAAGACAATGTGCCCACCTTACTTCCTGCACTGGAGCGTGATAGGAAGATGCGCGAGTACAAGCGCACGTTGGTAGACGCGCTACTGAGAGCATTCCCAAATGTCACAGGGGAACAAGTGGAAGCCCAAGGCCAAGGCAGAGGAGGAGCAAGAGGTCGCCAAGGCAGCTGTGTCACGGCCAGCTCCTCTGAGGGCAGGGTTAGCATGGCAGAGATGTGGAAAACTTTTGTCAACACGCCACAGCTAACTGCACCACCACCTGATACGCAACGTGTTAGCAGGAGGCAACATTTCACTAACATGGTGGAACAGTACGTGTGCACACCCCTCCACGTACTGACTGATGGTTCGGCCCCATTCAACTTCTGGGTCTCTAAATTGTCCACGTGGCCAGAGCTAGCCTTTTATGCCTTGGAGGTGCTGGCCTGCCCGGCAGCCAGCGTTTTGTCTGAACGTGTATTCAGCACGGCAGGGGGCGTCATTACAGACAAACGCAGCCGCCTGTCTACAGCCAATGTGGACAAGCTGACGTTCATAAAAATGAACCAGGCATGGATCCCACAGGAACTGTCCGTCCCTTGTCCAGATTAGACATTAACTACCTCCCCATAACCATATATTATTGGACTCCAGGGCACTTCCTCATTCAATCCTATTTTTATTTTCATTTTACCATTATATTGCGATGCTACCCAAAGTTGAATGAACCTCTCCTCTGCCTGTGTGCTAGGCCTAAATATATGCCAATGGACTGTTGCAGTGGTGGCTGACATGAAGCCTGATTCTCTGCTATGACATGCAGACTAATTCTCTGCTGACATGAAGCCAGATTGTCTGTTACGGGACCTCTCTCCTCTGCCTGGGTGCTGGGCCTAAATTTATGACAATGGACTGTTGCAGTGGTGGCTGACGTGAAGCCTGATTCTCTGCTATGACATGCAGACTGATTCTCTGCTGACATGAAGCCAGATCGTCTGTTACGGGACCTCTCTGCTCTGCCTGTGTGCTAGGCCTAAATATATGCCAATGGACTGTTGCAGTGGTGGGTGACGTGAAGCCTCATTCTCTGCTATGACATGCAGACTGATTCTCTGCTGACATGAAGCCAGATTGTCTGTTACGGGACCTCTCTGCTCTGCCTGTGTGCTAGGCCTAAATATATGCCAATAGACTGTTGCAGTGGTGGGTGACGTGAAGCCTCATTCTCTGCTATGACATGCAGACTGATTCTCTGCTGTCATGAAGCCAGATTGTCTGTTACGGGACCTCTCTGCTCTGCCTGTGTGCTAGGCCTAAATATATGCCAATGGACTGTTGCAGTGGTGGGTGACGTGAAGCCTCATTCTCTGCTATGACATGCAGACTGATTCTCTGCTGACATGAAGCCAGATTGTCTGTTACGGGACCTCTCTGCTCTGCCTGTGTGCTAGGCCTAAATATATGCCAATGGACTGTTGCAGTGGTGGGTGACGTGAAGCCTCATTCTCTGCTATGACATGCAGACTGATTCTCTGCTGTCATGAAGCCAGATTGTCTGTTACGGGACCTCTCTGCTCTGCCTGTGTGCTAGGCCTAAATATATGCCAATGGACTGTTGCAGTGGTGGGTGACGTGAAGCCTCATTCTCTGCTATGACATGCAGACTAATTCTCTGCTGACATGAAGACAGATTCTCTGTTACGGGACCTCTCTCCTCTGCCTGTGTGTGTGCTGGGCCTAAATATATGCCAATGGACTGTTGCAGTGGTGGCTGACGTGAAGCCTCATTCTCTGCTATGACATGCAGACTGATTCTCTGCTGACATGAAGCCAGATTCTCTGTTACGGGACCTCTCTCCTCTGCCTGTGTGTGTGCTGGGCCTAAATATATGCCAATGGACTGTTGCAGTGGTGGCTGACGTGAAGCCTCATTCTCTGCTATGACATGCAGACTGATTCTCTGCTGACATGAAGCCAGATTCTCTGTTACGGGACCTCTCTCCTCTGCCTGTGTGTGTGCTGGGCCTAAATATATGCCAATGGACTGTTGCAGTGGTGGCTGACGTGAAGCCTCATTCTCTGCTATGACATGCAGACTGATTCTCTGCTGACATGAAGCCAGATTCTCTGTTACGGGACCTCTCTCCTCTGCCTGTGTGTGTGCTGGGCCTAAATATATGCCAATGGACTGTTGCAGTGGTGGCTGACGTGAAGCCTCATTCTCTGCTATGACATGCAGACTGATTCTCTGCTGACATGAAGCCAGATTCTCTGTTACGGGACCTCTCTCCTCTGCCTGTGTGCTAGGCCTAAATATATGCCAATGGACTGTTGCAGTGGTGGCTGACGTGAAGCCTCATTCTCTGCTATGACATGCAGACTAATTCTCTGCTGACATGAAGACAGATTCTCTGTTACGGGACCTCTCTCCTCTGCCTGGGTGCCGGGGCCTAAATATCTGAGAATGGACTGTTCCAGTGGTGGGTGACGGGAAGCCAGATTCTCTGCTATGGAACCTCTCTCCAATTGATTTTGGTTAATTTTTATTTATTTAATTTTTATTTTAATTAATTTCCCTATCCACATTTGTTTGCAGGGGATTTACCTACATGTTGCTGCCTTTTGCAGCCCTCTAGCCCTTTCCTGGGCTGTTTTACAGCCGTTTTAGTGCCGAAAAGTTCGGGTCCCCATTGACTTCAATGGGGTTCGGGTTCGGGACGAAGTTCGGATCGGGTTCGGATCCCGAACCCGAACATTTCCGGGATGTTCGGCCGAACTTCTCGAACCCGAACATCCAGGTGTTCGCTCAACTCTATTCATGACGGATTCGTCTTTACAATGTTAAAGATAATACAACCGGATCCGTTCATAACGGATGCAGATGATTGTATTATCAGTAACTGAAGCGTTTTTGCTGAACCAGCAAAAATGCCAGTGTGAAAGTAGCCTTAGCTGTCTGCAGATAGGCACCAGTGCTTAGCAGGACAGACTCTAAAAGACTCTGCCAGACTGCATGAGTGATCAGAATACGACCCTGGGATGGGGGTGCTGAGACCCTGGATTACCAGACAATGACCAGGGAACCAGCAGAGCGACTGAGCCACAGACCAGCATTTGTCTAGGGAGCCAGCATTCAGAGAGAGAGAGATAGAGAGATGGACAGCTAGCCAGGCATGAAACCTTCTTCTGCCAGGGAGGAGACTGGAGAAGCCAGCTCAATGCTTTGCCTGTACTGTTTTGTACTTGAGTTCCTCCAGTAAACTATTTTCCGATGGGGTGCACCACGCCTTACCATCTCCTCCAGAGAGCGTCAACACATGGTGATACCTTGGCAGTGTCTGGGGGACCCAACATAGCATTGGGGCCACCCCAAACGCATTCACTGCATTATTATAGCACATATGGCAGAGACGGGGTGATAGGGTCAGAGATGAGGTAATCTGTCATATACAAAAAATGCTTGCACCACGGCCATTCCCATATAATGAATATATTCAATAACATCTGTTTCATGCTAGTCACGTACACCAGCTATCTGTGCCATCATATCTCATAAAGAAACTCTTGAGATTTGAAGTTAAACTTTCTCTGAGCGTTGATAACTACTGTACCCGGGATAAGAACTGAGATGTTTAATATTCATCTACTTATCACATGGATAATTTATGAAGCATTGGCAGAAGGTGGGCTATGTAGTCAATTCTGGTAGCACGCTCTTCACACATCTGTTATTCAAGCAGAAGGAAGCTAATGCCTGTGACTGTGCTGTGAATAGGGGAGTTGGGTTTATCTAAGGGAGCGATGGACTAGTGGATGAAATTAGCTTCTTTATCTCTTATATTGTGCATCTTGCTTCAGTAAACGGTAGATGAATCAGTAGAGCATCACTCTCATCAGACATGTGCTTTCCCTTGCTGCAATGTACTGGATTATATTTACAAACCTGATGGTTAATGAGATCCTTGAAGGGAATTAAGGGGGAATGTGCAAATTAAATATTATAGTGCAATTAAAAGGATTGGCTGATGTTTAACCCCTTCCTACATTATGACATAATAGTATATTCTAAATGCGGTCTACTAGCTGCAATAAGATGTACTTGTGTGTCCTGATGATCAAACAATCACTATGATTGACAGACAGGCCCTCACAGTAAAGGTGTGGATCAGAGGAACTCTTAATCTAAGATCTTTACAGGGGTTATGCCATGTTTAATTTAAATCAGACCTTATATCATACAAAACAATTTCTGTCTAAAAAAGCTAGAACCACCCCTGTAGCTCACATGGATCCAGTGACCTTCTCATTCATTGTCAAGTTGCTCTGCTAGACTCTCTTCAGACTGGCAGGTCAAGATCTTGTCCTTTCTCGGTGGTGTGTCCATTCTGCTCAAGCTTTCTCCCTGTAACTGTTGTAGCTTCTAATATTAGATGCAGCTGTTGGTGGACATGCATGTTACTATACAGATTAAACATAGAGGGGGTGGGGGGTGAGGTGGAGTGGGGTGGGGTTGCAAGTAACACGAGGTGCAGTGATTATCTTACAAGGGGATCATTTTTGTAACAGAAAATAAATTACAAAAGTAAATAGTTTTTCATGCTGAATTATATACATTTAATGGTTGCACTACCTCTTTAATAAGGATCGATCGATTATCGGATTTACCGATGTTATCAGCCAATATTCATGATTTTCTAAGTTATTGGTATCGGCATCTAAATGCCTCCAGTGCGCGCTCCCCCAATCTTTCTCGAAGTCTCAAAAGAAGGGCAAAACAAGGCGTACGCACAAATCGTGGGACTTCTGAAGAGGAGCTGAAGTCCCAGCCCTGAAGTAGTGCTGTCTGGAAGAGTGGCTGCAGTGCCGTCCAAGTCTGCTCTGCAGCTTGTGTGCCAGCCCAGTTGGACCGCTTAGTTTGCCAAATTGCCACCTTTTCTTCTGGTTTACTAAAAAAGGTAATTTTGTTTTCTTTCATCTAATACTATGTTGTTTATTGGAGTAGTTTGCATTAAATTTATATTATAAAACATGTTCATTTAACAGCAGATTTGTGTAGGATTTTTTTTTCCAAAAATGCACAGAATATCGGTATAAGTTATCTACTATTGGCCTGAAAGTTCACAGGGTATCTGTCTCGGCTTTAAAAAATCTATATCGGTCGATCCCTACTCTTTAACATTTACGACACAGTGTTCCATAGTAACTGCAGCATCTAAAAAGGTTTGACAGAGGGAGGAGGCTTCCTATGGCAGCCTATCAGTGTCAGTTGGGGTTCTTCCATAGGTATATGTCTATTAGTTCTGTTAGGTCATAATGACATCAGAGAGGAAGATCTACTACTTGGTACCTGGAGATTTACAATTGCAAGGAAATTAAAGTAAACTCTTTGGAATTAACTGGATTTCTTCATTGATTGCAAATAAAATATAATCTGACAACATTATAGACAAAGAAAATGTAACTAAATGTCACATCTTTTAACCCCTTCAGGTCATTTTTCACCTTCCTGACACGGTCAAATTTTGCAAATCTGTGTCACTTTATGATACAAATTTAAATGTAGTGTGGTGGCTTACCCAGCTGCTATCATGTATAAGGTGCTCAATGTCTTTCTGATTCACCCAATTAGTGTGTAGACCGGCACTCTAAACTAGGAAATTCAAACAATAAAACAATTGCAATCTCAAAATAACATTATCATCCGACCAGCAGATAAAGGGGGTGCAATTGTGATTCTAGACATTAGGGCTGCAACGATTAATAGATGTAATCGATAATAATCGATAACTGGATTCGTTGTCGACGAATCCAGTTATCGAATAATCGCCGATTCGTTGCTATGCGGGCGGGCGCCGGGCTGTTTACTTTAAGCCGCTGCATCTTTATTTTACCTTACAATCGTGACGCTCCAGTAACAACTAACAGGCAGAGAGGAGGGTGGCGTAACGTCACTTACTCATGTGACGCGCCTGCTCCGCCTCCTTCATTCATAAAGTGGGCGGAGCAGTGCGTCACGTGAGTAAGTGACGTTACACCGCCGTGCGCTCTGCCTGTTAGTTGTTACTGGAGCGTCACGATTGTAAGGTAAAATAAAGATGCAGTGAGTGATTAGTCTGCTGTGAGCAGCAGGGCCGGGGCTGTTATGGGTAGGGGGATCGGTCTATGGCACCGCTATGGGGAGGGGGGAGGATCTGTGTATGGCACTGCTATGGGGAGGGGGGGTCTGTGTATGGCACTGCTATGGGGAGGGGGGATCGGTCTATGGCACTGCTATGGGGAGGGGGGATATGTGCACTGTTATGCCCATAACAGTGCACAGATCCCCCTCTCCATAACAGCGCCACCCACAGATCCCCTTCTCCATAACAGCACCACCCACAGATCCCCCTCTCCATAACAGCGCCACCCACAGATCCCCCTCTCCATAACAGCGCCACCCACAGATCCCCCTCTCCATAACGGCGCCACCCACAGATCCCCCTCTCCATAACGGCGCCACCCACAGATCCCCCCCCCCTCTCCATAACGGCGCCACCCACAGATCCCCCTCTCCATAACGGCGCCACCCACAGATCCCCCTCTCCATAACGGCGCCACCCACAGATCCCCCTCTCCATAACGGCGCCACCCACAGATCCCCCTCTCCATAGCAGCGCCACCCACAGATCCCCCTCTTCATAGCAGCGCCACCCACAGATCCCCCTCTCCATAACAGCGCCACCCACAGATTCCCCTCTCCATAACAGCGCCACCCACAGATCCCCCTCTCCATAACAGTGCCACCCACAGATCCCCCTCTCCATAACAGCGCCACCCACAGATCCCCCTCTCCATAACAGCGCCACCCACAGATCCCCCTCTCCATAACAGCGCCACCCACAGATTTCCCCATAATAGTGTCGTCCACAGATCCCCCCCATAACAGTGCCATCCACAATTTGTTTTAATATGGCCTTTGAACATAATTTTTCAGGTAAAAATCATATAAACCGCTTTGTTTTGTAATTTTGTAGTTTTTCCCGATTAATCGATTAATCGTAGAAATTAATCGGCAACTAATCGATTATTCAAATAATTGTTAGCTGCAGCCCTACTAGACATTGAAAAATATGACCAGGAATGCAGAAGACAATTATTAGACCAGACTACATATAAACTAATTAACTAAGGATCCCACTAAAGAATTTAGTCAATCTCTTTCAAACATGTCAAAAAGGTATCGATAATAAGATCTTATTAGAACAAGAAGCAACATTCCTTTTGAATACACAACAAAAGCTACCAGTTTTTTACTGCCTACCCAAAGTACACAAAAATCTAGAGAACCCACCAGGTCGCCCAATAATTTCAGGGATTGGGTCTTTAATGTCTAATATGTCACAATATATTGACAGATTACTTCAACCGGTAGTAAAAAAAAAACAGAACATATATAAAAGACAGTACGTAAATCATAAAAATCATTGAAAACCTAGAATATGATCCCAATTGGATCTTAGGAACCATGGATGTACAGTTATTGTACACAATGATAGATCATAGATAGGGCATAGAAGCAATGAAAATACAATTTGAGAGCCATGGGCACCAGGTTCGCCCCCAGCTATGCAATAGAGATTTCGCGAGCATAAAATTTTCCGTTCGCGAACGGCAACGTGAATTTCCGCAAATGCTCGCGAACGTGCGAACCTGGCGAACCGCAATAGACTTCAATAGGAAGGCGAATTTAAAAACCCACAGGGACTCTTTGTGGCCACAATAGTGATGGAAAAGTAGTTTCAAGGGGACTAACACCTGGACTGTGGCATGCCGGAGGGGGATCCATGGCAAAACTCCCATGGAAAATTACATAGTTGACCCAGAGTGTGGTAAGTTGAAATCGCAATGCGATTTATAGAACTTGAATTAATTGCATTGCGATTTCAACTTTCTCAAATCCGACAGTACATTCTAGCATGGAGTCGTTCCCATGGTGATGGGGACACTCCATGAGCACGGAAGTCGGCAGAAGTTCTAAGTTGAAATCGCAATGCGATTTATAAAACTTCAACTTAGAGCTTCTGTCGACTTCCGTGCTCATGGAGCGTCCCCATCACAATGGGCACGACTCCATGCTAGAATGTACTGTCGGATTTGAGAAAGTTGTAATCGCAATGCGATTAATGCAGGTTATATTAATTGCATTGCGAATTCAACTTAGAGCTGCTGGGTTCCTAATGGTTGTATTGCTAGTATATAACGAAGATTGAGAATATAGTGCTATATTCGTTATATTCGTCAATTCTAGCAATACAACCATTAGGAACTTAGCTTGCATCCGCTAGCTTGAATTCGCAATGCGATTAATATAACCTGCATTATTAGCATTGCGATTACAACTTAGATCTGAGTTCCTAATGGTTGTATTGCTAGAATTGACAACGAATATAGCACTATATTCTCAATCTTCGTTATATTCTATCAATATAACCATTAGGAACCCAGCTCTAAGTTGCGATTACAACTTTGTGACACTGCAGCTTCAGAATTAATCTGATGGGTGCTGTCCTTGCTTTTTGATAGGCGGTAGGAGGGTCTGGGAGGGAGGGTCTGCTGCTGATTGGCTGGAATGTGTCTGCTGACTGAGGTACAGGGTCAAAGTTTTCTCAATGATGACATATAGGAGGCGGACCAAACATCGCATATGTTCGCCCGCAGCAGCGAACGCGAACAAGCTATGTTCGCCGGGAACTATTCGCCGGCGAATAGTTCGGGACATCTCTACTATGCAAATATTTTCATGTCCCAATGGGAGGACCAACATGCGATGCATAGGCTGGGGACGGACCTGCTACTATGGCGTAGATATATTGACGATGTTATCTTCATATGGCAGAGAAGTGAGGCAGAACTCCAGATGTTTCTTGAGGATATAAACAACTTGGTCAATTTACAATTCTCATTTAATTCAAGTTAGAGCCAAATAGAGTTTCTAAATCTACAAATCAAAGTAGAGAATAATAAACTATCCTATTGCACCTATCAAAAACAAACAGCCAGAAACAGTTTCATTCTTTACTCCAGTTGCCACCTGCCAAGATCGCTACTAAACATTCCTGAAGGCCAATTCAGTCGTCTATAACGCAACTGCACAAATGAGGAAAGATTTGAATATGAGGCAGAACTATTAAAAGAACAGTTTGTGGCCCAAAAATATCCCACAATGAGGATAGAGTCATCATTGGCAAAGGTAAGAGGTCTGGATAGAAGCTCTTTTTTCGCCCAAGATGACATGAAGAACAATGATACAAAAATGATGAGACACCATACATTATTACTCCCATTCAATACTCAATATAAAAAAGTTGAACAAGCCATAAAAAGACACTGGCACCACACCACATGCAGAAGGACAAACTGATTGGCCCCTCTATCTCAACCAACCCACAGATAATTTACACTAAAGCCCCAAACCTAGGATTAAAAATCGCCCATCTATCAAGATACACAATAACAGACAAGAACACAAAACGAGCGGATGGCTTAAACTGAAGGGGTTCTATAGGTGTAATAAATGCTGTAACTGCAAAATAACTTCCTTCCAAAAAAAGACAGAAAGAATACACTCAATGACAAATACAATTAAACAATAGAGAATTCCTTACTTGTAACAGCATGAACGTTATCTATATTATACAGTGCCCATGCAAAAAACAAAATATAGGGAGAACAAAAAGGACTCTTAAGTAATGAGTATGTGAACACATCAATAATATTAAAAATGTATATGAAAAGCATTCACTCTCAAAAAAATTTAAATTACATCATAATAATAATCAGGATCCAAGGGGCTTGTCATTTGCAGCAATTGACCTAGTGGGGGAACACTGGGGAGGATGGGGGGGACCATATCATGAAAATGTCATACATAGAATCAAGATACATCTTTGAGTTCAACACATTGATACCAGAAGGACTTAACGCTGATTTTGAACCATTTGGCTTCTTGTAATATCATGGGGCGGGCGCCTCCTGACCGATGGGAAATCAGCGTCTGGCTGTTTATCAGCACTTCGATCTCCCTTCGGTGGGAGGCCCCCGAACCATGGACTACCATCAACATATTTATACAAGTCCGAACAATATAAGAACCTAAGAAATAGTAGGATCCTACCCACCCTTTCTCTGATTTCTAATGTCATTTAGACACATTGATTCTATTTTGGATGCTAATATCGAATTATATAAATGAATAACCTTTTTAACAAGATCCATGTTTTGCAGGCAATTAGAGCAAACTTGAGATGAAACTATTAATATGCCAACCTTCTATACAATTTAAACAAGAAAATGCACAAAAAAGGAAAAAGCACTGGTAAGATCTAAACTGCACATTTATTTTGTACAGCCTACTCTAAACTTTGCCAACCTACAATATATTGTGTGCTTTAGAAGGATTTAAACAGCCGCACAAAAGAAAAGTAAAAAAAATAGAAGATTAGAAAATCCAATATCCACCCCGGATCTTTGGTGTTACCAAATCAGGGATATAAAAGGAGGCTCATGGGTAAATGCGAATAACCATTGAGGGAGGGGTCATATTGGGACCCCTAAACGCGCCTGGTGAAAAGTTTATACACCCGCACACCCCAAGCTTAACAGTGAATACCATCCAACTACCTTTATTCAGAAGCTCTTCTAATAATTCCACCATCTCCATAGCGATCAGTGCACACTATTGAGAAAAACCGGCACAAGAACACGTGGGACGCTGAAGAAAGTGACGTCACATCCATGTGACACTTCAACGAGGAAACTCCAGAAGGGAAGCTGGGCCCACACGAGCGGCAGCAGACCGCGAAGATGCTATACCAGTGGCAGCAGTCCGCGAAGCCGCCATAGGAGAGAGGCAACACATGGGATGCCACGATCGGCGCAATACCCATCTGCTTAAATACACATGCATATGCACATTTGTACATTCTGATAATAGCCTTATGGATCTGTATTAACTATTGTGGGGGGACAAAACAGACCACCGAAGTATATCTAAAAAACAAAATCAAACATGATCCATACGGCCACCTGAGCTCTTGTGAAGCCTTGGTTGAGATAAAGGACCACACCTGCTTTTGTGAGATTCCGCAGTTTATTGCAAAGAATTGATATATAAAAGAACACTGCTTGTATAGGAGATTGAGGTCTTGTGGACACAAGATACTGTACTTGCCTATGCAACATTCTGTAGCTCATGGATACCACCATTTGAACTCACATCTATTTTTGTGAAATCCAATACCTAGTTGGGTGAAGTGATATAAAGAATTATTTGTGGACATCCATATTTTGAACTTTTGACCCTAATTACCGCATATGGCTATAGTAAACTGTGACCGAGACTATTATATATGCGACTAATAACTGTATGTTCGTAAGGATGGCAGAAACTTCATTTATGTATGTCTAGGAAGATACAACACTCTTAACTTCATCTTGAATTTATAAGAGATACTCCTGCTCTAAGAGCAAAGTTTTACTACTATCTTTATTTTTAACTTTTTATTGAATTCTCACTCCTCTTTTTTTTATCCTTAAGGAATTTTATATTGAATTTTATCTTATTTTATATTGCATGTACAATAAGATAGTTAATACCTATAACCCACTTATTCTGCGTGAAACCAGGTGTAGAGTGTCGGTCTACATAGTAACAATGTGTCACTTTATGTGGTAATAACTTTTGTGACACATCGTACTTGATGTTAAAGGTCAATATGTTTTACCTGTATTTATTTTAAAAAAAATCCCAAATTTATATGAAATTTGGAAAAATTCGCTATTTTCTTAATTTGAATTTCCTATAAACTCCACGTTCCAAATTGACTAGCCAATTAATGTTGGCTATATATTCAGTTCTACTAGGACTACACTCGTCCAGCCAATGCTGGGCAATCAGTTTATGAGCCATATATAACATTCTGGCCACAGCTACTTTTCTGGGCTCAGTGATTGGAAGGTCTTCCACGTATCCCAACACACAAACAAATGGGGTCACATCTAATGGAACTTCATATAGAGATTCAATAAGATGCAGCATAGTGCGTCAAAAGCCTTCCAGGGCCGAGCACGACCGCAGCATGTGTAACGTGCCCACCTCCTCCTCCCCGCATCGAGGACATTTGGAGTCCTATATTAAACAGAAGCTGGCGGGTTTTGGAAACCTGATGAATCAGGTATGACAACCTGTGGGCTTCACTGAGTGAGAGCTGTGGATTCCTCTCCAATATCTCCTGCCACTGGTTGTCCTCTAATGGCTCCATCTCTACTTCCCACTTTGCCCTACTGTTCATTGGGTATTCATGCAGAAATCGGTCCAATAGCCTGATAGAGCAGGGAAATAACTCCAGAGGAAGAATTCCTCTGGTCTACCAGGGAAATAATTTTGTTTTGATGTACAGAGCTCAACATACTGTCATAATGGTCAGCCAGGAAGGTATGGCGCAACTGTAAGTACCTATAAAAGTCTGATGATGGTAAGCCAGTTTCCCTCTGAATTTGGTCATAAGTTTTAAGATCATTTTGATCAATAAGTTGATGAACTCTGGTAATACTTCTATGACGCCACCCCCCATACCCTGCAGGGAGCCCAGATGTGGCAACCATGGAGTGTCCCATATGGAAGTATACTGTGTGATTCCCTTTATGCCTTGTATTTCCCTCACTTTCCGCCACATCTTATGCAGGAGGAGTAGCGTAGGGAATGCCAGACCTGACATTTTCAGCTTATATGCCTCTAATGCTTCATACAGGAATCCTCTTATTAAACTATTTTGGGTATCTCCCTCCCCCTTTCCCAACCCCGCATATGCTGAAGTTGAGCGCGTAGGAAGTACACCCTCGGATTTGGAAGATCCAATCCCCCATTGGTTTTACTCATTTGCAGTGTCTCCACCGCAACCGCGCCGAGCCCCCTTTCCATATGAGCTCCCTAAACAATTTATTTATTGAGTGAAAAAACCGTAGAGGCAACCATATGGGGGAATTATGTAGCAGATAAAGTAGCTGTGGCACCCAGATCCTCTTAATAAGCTTAATCCATCCTACTACTGACAGCGGTAGCTTGGACCATACATTTTCTGTTTAATTCTGCCTATGAGGGGGGATAAATTCAGCATCTCATATTCCGTGAGTCTCCTAGACACCACCACCCCAAAATACTTAAATTCATTCACCACTTGCAGTCTGTCTGAGTATAAGTCACATAATCATCCACATTATCCATAGGGAGGAGGAACGATTTGCTCCAATTTATTACCAAGCCGGAGTAGCGCCCAAAAGCACCGATCATCTCGATAACCTCCGGTAGGGACTCCCTAGCCTCGGCCAGAAACAGCAAGGGATCGTCCGCATATAATGCAATTTTCTCCTGTGACCCGCCTCGGCTAAACCCTGTAATCCCGTCATGACTCCTGATAATAGCTGCCAATGGCTCGATGGACAGGGCAAACAGTAACAGAGATAAAGGGCAACCTTGTCTGGTTCCCGTGTGTAGACGGAATCCCTCTGATAAACATCCGTTTACCTGTACCCGCGCTGTAGGCATGCCATATAGCAGCCGCACCCAAGCTATAAAACTATTCCCCATCCCCAACCCAAACTTCTCTAGCACCTTCCACAGATACTCTCACTCAATTTTATCAAATGCCTTAGTGGCATCCAGGGAACAGATTACCCTATCCCTTGGGTTGTCCACTGGAATCTGCATATTAAGATTTAGACGTCTGATATTAACCACCGTGGACTTATCTCACAAAATCTAGACTGATCCATCTGTATAATGGAGGATATGACCTTAGAGAGGTGCATAGCCAGCACCTTAGCCAATATCTTTATGTGTGTGGGCAACAATGATATAGGTTGGTAGGAATCCAGGAGGAGAGGGTTTTTTCCCGGCTTAGGGAGAACAAATATAATAGCCTCCTGCATGGATGCCAGAAGCGCCCCCTTCTCCAAAGCCTCCTGATAAACCTTCAGCAACTGAGGTAGTAAAATATCTTCAAACTTCTTTCTACCGGCAGCCCATCAGTACCCGGTGATTTATTATTAGCGATGGAAGATACTGCTTCCTCAATTTCTATCAGTTGTAGCAGACCATTAAGGTACGCTCTATCTGAATCTGACAGCCTAGGCAAGGGTACTCCATGTAAATATGATGCTATGTCATCTCTATTACAACCTATACATGCCTGATACAAATTGACATAAAAGGAGCCAAAGACAGACACTATTGCCTGGCTATCCACAATTTCCGTTCCATCCACCCCCTGTAAAGCAGTTACATATGCCGACGTGGACTGTGCCCTAGCCACAAGGGCTAGTAGGTGGCTCGCCTTCTTCCCTTTATCATAATACTTCTGTCTCTGAAAGGATTGCTTTGTGTGGGCAAGTTCCACGACATGTGAGTTATATGCAGCCTGTTCCTCCTTTCAGACAAATAAAGACAGCTGATCGCCCTTCTCCACAAAGTTCGCCTCTGTCACCCCAACCCCGATCCCTCAGACATTCTCCAAACTGTTGCCTTTTTAGTTTGGCTCTACTAATTCCCTGAATGAGCACCCCCCTTAGGCAAGCCTTCATGGCGTCCCTTACCACCCTGTCTGTGGCTGAGCCTGCATTCAGATAAAAATACTCCTGGATACTAGTAGAACTAATATATGAACATTTAATTACCTGTAACCAGAAGGAATTAAATGTCCATAGCCATTGAGAGATGGGAACCATGGGTGAGGCGGACAGACGCAGGAGCAAAGGGGAATGGTCAGACAAAGCCCTAGCCAAGTACTTCACCCCCACCACCTGTCTGCCCACCAACTCAGATCCCAGCGCTAGATCAATGCGTGATAAAGCCTCGTGCAATCTGGTATAGCAAGAGAACTGCCGTATATTGGGATGTCGGGTATGCCACAAATCTATCAGAGCCATCTCCTCCAACAATCTACCAAAGGCTGATACAGGACCATCAGCATCCGACTGTAGTCCCCTATATCTATCCCAATAGTGGTGAATAGTATTGATAAAGTCTCCCATCATAATAAAAAGTATATCAGGGTTACCATTAATAAATGTCAAGGCACCTCTTACTACTATAAGGTGGAAGTATATATTGATACTAACAGATATTCCTGCCTGAAGATAGTAGTGTATGCAAATAAAGCGACCTTCGGGGTCGATACTGGACAACTGAACCTGGAAGGGAATTGATTTATGGACCAGGAAGCTAATCCCTTGGGAATAGCTAAATAACATTGATAAGAGTGGAAAGCATGACACATCCATGACCTATGGAATGCCTGTGCCCCCTCCTTCGTAAAATGGGTTTCTTGCAAACATGCAATAGCGGGGAAATACGGGCGCAGATAATCCATCACGGCAAATTGTTTTGATGGGTCACCCAAGCCATGCACATTCCAGCTAACAATATTAAGTACATTAGCCATACTTAGACATCAGAACTATGACCCAGATGATAACATAACATAATAGGAGCATTGTAGATGGAAGCAATACAATGGCGGTGCAGTACCAATAAGCAGGCATGATATCACAGATACAGAGCATCAATACGGACATGCTATAAAATGTCCCTTAAAAAAGAGAGTAACAAAAACAAAAACCAGAACCAAAAAATCGTGCCTGCATTATAACAACCAATAGGCCAAGGCACAAGTCCTCCCTAAAACCGGACATATAAGCAAAGTTTCAAACTCTCTACTGCTGCTGAGAGGGATTGTCCCCCGCCATAAAAGAATACACGTGCTCCGTGCGCAGTTCAGTAGTAGAACATTAGAAGGGTAACCTCCCAACAGGTCGCTCAGTGATAACCGAGGGTACAAACTTGAAATAAACGGACATCCATCCTCTCTCCTCCTGTAGCAGCTGACGTTGATGCTGGTCAATCCACAAAATATTTTATATGAGTGTCATAATGGCAGCATCCCATGACATCAAGCTGAAGAGACTGTTTCAGTACAGCATTAAAATGTATTGACTCCGGGTAGGCAAACTTCGTATTGCCGGAAGTCGTGCAAGACTTAGAAATACTGAAGTAATTCACTGATCTGTGTATTTAAAAACATTTAAAAATAGGAATCCGAAGAGGGCTTTGTTACTGGCTGGTGCCTCGGTACCAAAGCCCAGTTCAGATTAAAATGCTAAATTGTTTTTCAATACACAGATATGCATACAGTAGGACTCAACCGAAGTCTCGTATGAGTTTGGCTCCATGGAGCCAATACATTGTAATGCTGTACGGAAACAGCATTAAAAATAAGTTTTTGAATGAATCGACTTCGGATCTATGATCCAAAGCACGATTTGCTCAAGCCTAATTAATATGTTATTATTATTGTTATACATATTATTATACTATTATATTACTATAGGTACGTATTAGTACGTTATTGTTATACTTATTATACTATTATATTAATATAAGTACGTATTAATTAGAATGTTTTTCTATTATTCTAATATAATTATTCTATACAACTATTATTGCTAATTATAATGATATATTTTACTAATATTTTTGTTGTTATCCTGGCATTTCTTAAAAAAAACAACGCCTCTTCCCAAAAAATAAATCAAATGGTCACATTCATTTCTATAGGGGAACTCATCCTATACAGCGAGATTTAATAATATATGATAAGCATGATTTCTGCTGCCTGGGAGCTCTGACTACCTTGTTTGTGGGAAGGGATATTAGCTCTCCAGGCTCCTGGGAGATGTGGGCTATAGCGGAAGAAGCTTTTGCAGTTAATGAATGTGTCCACAGTGAATAAAATATCTCTCTGCATTCACTCAGATAAAATTAAATGAGCAGAGAGTTTATTTTGCCTGTCACTGTTTCCGACAGGCATCAGAATATGAGTTTTAAAGGCACAGAAGTATCTGCTGCCTGGACCTAACCTTCCATCGTATAAGCATGAGGAGTAGTATGAAATACATGCTAGGCGACAGCAGATTTACTGAGCCATAGTAAAGATGTCATGGTATTTCATCTCAGCGCCAATATATGCTGACAAGCACATCAGAAATTTACTTTTCTACATGTAGACAATCTCAAACACATTGTCGAACTTGTGATAATTAAATATCTTATTTTCAGATTACTATTTTAGTCAATGGGAAACGTGATCAAATTGCAATTAAAATTGTAACTACAATAGAAAGCATCATTGCGTTATGGTATCCACTAGGTCTGAAACACAACTTGGCACATATGTCGCTTTTTTCTTTGAATCCTGTAGGCGCTAGGTCTTCGGCCTGTGTTTTATGTACCCTAGGGGGCACATACCAGGCCAACGCTGACCATCTGCCTTAGGCCCCATGCACACGGCCGTTGTTCACGGCCATGTGCGGGCCGTGGAACCGCGGCCTGGATCCCTCCTGAGAGCAGGAGCGCACGGCGTCACTGGTTGCTATGACGCCGTGCGCTCCCTGCTGCCGGCACAGTACAGTAATACACTGGTATAGATCATACCAGTGTATTACTGTATTGCGGCGGCAGCAGGGAGCGCAAGGCGTCATAGCAACCAGTGACGCCGTGCGCTCCTGCTCTCAGGAGGGATCCAGGCCGCGGTTCCACGGCCCGCACACGGCCGTGAACAACGGCCGTGTGCATGGGGCCTTAGGCTTCTCTACCATCATGTTTTTTGCTTCAGATTCAGTTTTTTAGAGAAACTGGATCAATTCCAAAAACTGATGCAAAGTTTAAAAAAACAAACTTCCAGTTTTCCAATTATTACCTAAAAAAGACAAGTAACCTGCGATTGGTTTAATTTTTGGACAAGGGGTGTGTCAGAGGGAGTAAAGGCATGTATCTTGCTTCATTGTTGTTTTTTTCTTAAAGCAGATTAGTAAACTGATCTTCCTATTACTTTCAATTCATTTTTTTTTTTTTTTTTTTTGCTGGATTGCAACTGAAAGTGTTGCATTAGGTTGGGTTCACATCTGAATTGTAAACTCCGGCAGTCTGTTGCAGCAGATTGCCAGAGTTCACAGTATACGGCATACCCGGATACCACCGTTCACCGCTGGATTCCCATTCACTGTAATGGGATTCGGCGGCAATCTGCCCGCTTTCTGGCATATATGCTGACTTTCGACCGAACCAAAAATGTTGCATGTAGCATCTTTTGTCCGGCTGAAAGCCAGCATGTATACTGGATACAGTGAATGGATTATAGTTCACAATGCAGATGTGAACCCGGACTTATTTTTTGTCTGGCCAAAGACCAACATTTATGCTGGAAAGTAGACGGATGCCCTTTGAGTCCCATTATACTCAATCGTGATCCAGATATGCACGGCTATGCCGGATATGGTAAATTCCAGTAGTCTGTTAATCCGGAACAGACTAATGGAGTTTGCGCCATGTATGTGAACATAGCCTCAACTGAACAAAAACAACCCTTAACACGTTCAGGACCTTGGACGAGAATTTACCACTGTCATGAAGTACAATGTGTGACGAGAAAGCAATCTCAGTATGGCTTGGATAAGTAAAAGCGTTCCAAAGTTATTACCATATAAAGTGACACATGTCAGATTTGCAAAAAAAGGCCAGGTCCTTAAGGTGAAAACTGTCAGGGTCCTTAAGGGGTTAACAGACAGATTCATGCTGGGTCCTGGACAAGATCCTACAGTGGGTCACGATTCTTGGCCCCTTTAAATTTTACATTAATTGATTTACAATGCCTCCTTCTGAGTCCTGATGGTGGTCACAGATCAGCATCAAGATGTTCTATGTTAGTGGTGGTAATGCAGTTGAGTCTTACCTCTCGGTTATCTCTGCCTCCTCTTGTGCTTGTGCTCACTGCTCTATTTTAAGGATCACCAGCAGACTCCAAAGCCGCCTGTCCCACACAGTCCCCACCCACTCCAGGCTCTCCTCCTAGCAGCTGTGCCAACTCCCATGATGGTGGCTGGATGAGTGCTGCTGACCATAACACATATATATGTTGGCCACTCATGCATCCATATATATGAAAAAAATCCTGTGTAAACTCCTGAATACATAGAGTATTTTATGGAAAATAAATTCACATAAAGCTCTGTTATTACCTATTTTGAAAATATGGGTTGTTGCACATGCTAGGAGTTGTAGTTTTGCATCCTCTGGACAGCCACAGGTCTTTGGTTTGTGTCTAAATGATCTGACATGCAGCACCTGTGTCATCCTAACTGCAGTATAGCGTGCCTACCTATAAGTTCTTTACTCTTCCCACATGATTATCTCCATAAAATACACTCAGCTATTTTAGCTTCAAAGCAATTAATGTGATTATATTGCTAATAAAAATTATTTTGAGCACAAATTGAATTTTGTATGTTGAAGTCACGCAGCAATTTCCCACAAATCCATTCTCCAATTAAAATACTATGCTACTTGATGGATTTTAATTAATTAGGAAGGGGTTTCCTAGTCTATTTACATTATCATGGGGGAAGGTGGGTCAGAATAAGGTTAAAATCATGATTTGTACTTCCTGCTCTGAAGTCCAGTAATTCAGACCTATAATGAAGTTCAGACTAATGTCACATGCAATATAAGGATCTGTGTGTGTCAGGATGCACATATATAACCCTAAAACCAGTAAATATGCGGTAAGTCCTTGAGCACTAATGTATATACAGCTGTAGAAAAGCTAAATGTTATTTAAAGGAATTATCCACTTTAGACAATTCCTTTCTATTAAAAGGGTCCCCACATTTGCTGATTACAGGGTGTTGTACAGTTGAGATCCCAAGTGACCATTTGCAATTAGCAGCACCACCACAGAAGAATTGAATGTTCTTATTTAAACCAGTGGGCTTTCCATGAAGTTCATAGACACGATTGGTCCTCCAGCATGAAATGCACTATTTGTACAGTTTCTCCACTATGGCTGAATTGGGGACTACCTAGTAATAAATCACTGAAAAAAAATGCACCAAACAGATATGTCACTGACTATACTAGCTGGTCATACAAAAAACAAAACTATAGTGGCCAATATGGGGGAACTGCCCAAGCCCCAAACACTGTAGCGTGTTTCTCATTGGGCGAGCAGTCCCACCACATATGGACCACAGAAATACAGTGACAAGTATGGGGGAGCTGCTCAAACCCCAAACACTGTAGCGTGTTTTTCATTGGGGAAGCAGTCCCACCGCATGTGGACCGCAGCAAACGACCATCCCGAGCAAATAATGCATACAAAGGAGGACGCCAGCGCGGTCCACATGCACCACAAAAGCATCCTACACAGACTGGAGCATTGTGTGGATGAAAATACAATTATATAAATCACTAAAAAAAATGCACCAAACAGATATGTCACTGACTATACTAGCTGGTCATACAATTCTATGTAACTACCTAGTAATAAGTCAGAATTTCCTAATGTATTAGGGAATAAGGTGAATAAGGTTTCTAAACCAAACAAACCCATATCTGTTTCTTCAATGCATATACATAACTATGTTAAAGGGATTGGACAACTCCTTTTTAGGGTTACTTCCCCAGATTATCAACAGGTTATGGGGGGAAGGGGGCCTTCTAATTCTCTTTTACTATTACTAATCAATAGGTGTTAATGTAATATACACATAAGGCTATGCTCTCATCTCCGCAAAAGGTAATCCAGCAGTTTGTTCCAGCCAAAGGGACAGACTACTGCAGTTAACATTTTTGGCATAGCTAGGTGCTGCCACACACACCACCGGATTCCCATTGACTATCATGGGATACAACAGGGATCCAGGGGCTTTCTGGCATAAATTACAGTCTTCTGCCATTAATATAAAAGAGAGAATTCTCTGATGAGTATGAGTGACAATTTCTTATACAAGGAATAGACGATATTGTAATACTGCTATAATCATTCCCCTAGAGACACGAGTTGCATGGATAATTCCAGTGAGGGAAATGCAGTGAATATGCTTTTTTTACTGAAATGATCAGAAATGATGATAGAGGTCAAATAAAAATCCTCTCTCCAGCACTGTGATGCATGTCTGACAAACAGGAATGGATTGCAGGACAAAGGATATGAGATCACAGAGGAGGAAGGATTACAAGATGAATGACGTACTGAAATACAACCATAGATAACATGCATAAAACCACATATAACAATGACCAGTAGCAAAGTACACCAAGTATAGTGGTTATCACATATAATGCTGAATACAATTAATATAATTTTTAAATGAGAGCCTATAGCTGGGACAGCACAGCTAGCTTTCTGTTGGAGAAATACTGCTGCATAAGGATCTGTCTGTGTACGGCAGTATCCGGCCATCCCGGATATGGTAACTCCATAGTGTGTTCCTCTGCTGGAATAAACTATTGATGTACTTTTAGTGGAGATGCGAACCTACCCTAACATGGGCTCATTATTGATGGTAGTGGAGATGCAATATGCAAAGGGTCATTCAAGTGGACAATCTCTTTTAGTTAACTCATTGGTTTATCTATAGTCCTATGGAAAAGCTCAAATAACACACTGCAAATAGACATGTGGGATGATGTGGTCACTGAAGGTGCAGGGCTGCCCTGGAGTTTCTTTCCATCACCCTTCAAAGAACACACAGTAAATTCTCTCCTGTGACTGAAATGGCTGATAAAAGATAAGAAAGACTATTTTCTAGAAACCATGCAAGTCATCTCAGTGGGCTGTGTTGACACTGACAACACTTGCATAATTCAACCTAATATAGCTATACTGCAATACTAGACACTGTCTATAGACAAGACTGGTGCTATTTTAATCTAGTGCCTCTTATACCCAGGGAAACCAAAGATCCAAATCCAACTGGTCCTTTGATTCCTTAAAGGAATGCAAATGATATGTTCCTAAATACGCTAGATTGTCATTAGATTTTGCCGAAAAAATGGCAATGTCTATGGGCCATTCAGTGGCAGAGGCTGTTTCTGAAATTGGTGGCAGCTGACCTGCCCCATGTATCACATATAAAGTCCCTGGGATGGAGTCTCACTGGGTTATTGCTCCACTCTGCTAATCTTAGGGATGGAAGCTAGTGCAACTATATCTACTTATTATTTTGCAAGGTGCCTGTAATAAAAGTATGAGAATATAGTAACCACACACCTGGCTCTAAACAAACATAAATTATTTATGAGATTCAACCCGAGTCTCTGATCACATGATGAAGTCTGTGCCGGAAGCATTTTAATTGTAGTTACATAATATTGTGCAAATAAGGAGATTCATTAACAGCTGTGCGATCCTGGAAGACAAGGAGAAGGAGGAGGAGGGGAGAGGAGTTAGGAATCCCATGTGTCCCTGGTTTCTTCCTAAAGACCACATTCAGTGGTTTGGGAAACTGTCTCCTCAAATATGGACAGGGTTCCATAATAGTGTAAGATACATCCCACCACTGTTCTCCATCTGCAACACTGTACAGCATCCACCACCATATGCCCACCATTGTCTTATACATGATCCAGTGTGCAAGACCGTAGAGCTGGAATTTTCACCACTTAAGTTTTCATTTCAGATTCTGCAGTTGAAGCTTGGGGAGATGATTGTTGTGGTGTAGTGTAGGCGCACCCCTGTATTATATTAAAGGGGTTATTCAAGATCATTAACCACTTTCCGACAGCCCATTGTTGGTTAATCTCTGAATGGACGTTCTGGAACGTCCATTCAGAGATAGAAACTGCACGCTAATCGCTAACCGTGCAGCTGCAGATCAGGTTGCCCACTGTCAGTGACAGCAGGGCAACCCTTAGAGAAGGCAGGGACAGTTCCCAGGTGCCCCTGCCTTCTAGATCGCTGTATACACAATGCTCACCTCACCGAGCTCTGTGTATACAGAGCAGGAAGCGCTATGCGCTTCCTGTTCCAGCCCGGCAGTCATGTGCTGTATAGTGCTGTATAGTGCTGTATAGTGCTGTACAGCCTCTCTGGGGGTGTATTTCTCCTTTAACTGGGGCTACTATGACAGCCCCAGTTACAGGAGAAATCAATAGTGAAAAAAAAAGTGAAGTTAAATCTCCCCCATAGGTCTTATATAACCTTATGGCGGACGAAAAATAAAGTGTTAAAATAAAAAAAAGATTTCACATGTAAAAAAAAAAATCCCCCAAGTAAGGAATAGTATATTTTTTTAAATTTGAAAAAATAAAATAAAATAGGCATATTTGGTATTGCCGCGTACGTGACGGTCAGCTCTAAAAATATATAACATGATCCACCCAGTCCGATAAACACTGTAAAAAAATAATTAAAACTGTGTCAAACACCTTAAATCACAAAAAGTGCAACACCAAGTGGTCAAAAAGGCGTATGTCCCACAAAATGGTTAAAAAATACTATTATTGTGTTAAAGTGAAATAATTAAAAAAATCATACATATTAGGTATCGCCACATCCATAACAACCCGCTCTATAAAAATATAACATGACCTAACCCCTCGGGTGAACACCGTAAAAAAGAAAATATAAAAACTGTGTAAAAAAAAATACATTTTTGTCACCTTACATCACAAAAAGTGCAACACCAAGTGATCAAAAAGGCGTATGTCCCACAAAATGGTACCAATAAAACCGTCACCTCATTCTACTAAAAATGAGCCCCTACATAAGAAAATCGCTGAAAAATGTAAAAAAATATAGCTCTCAGAACATGGACACATTAAAAAATTATTTTTGGTTTCAGAAATGCTATTTTTGTGTAAAACTTAAATAAGAAAAAGTATACATATTAGGTATCGCCACGTCCATAACAATCTGCTCTATAAAAATGTCACATGACCTAACCCCTCAGGTGAACGCTGTAAAAATAAATAAATAAAAACTGTGCTAAAGCAACCAATTTTTTGGTCGCCTTGCCCCATAAAGTGTTATAATGAATGATCAAAAAATCATATGAACCCAAAAATAGCACCAATAAAACTAGCACCTTATCCCCTAGTTTCAAAAATGGGGTCACTTTTAGGGAGTTTCTACGGTAAGGGTCCATCAGGGGGGCTTCAACTGGGACATGGCTCCTAAAAACCAGTCCAACAAAAAGTGCAACACCAAGTGATCAAAAAGGCGTATGTCCCACAAAATGATAAAAAAATACTATTATTGTGTTAAAGTGAAATAATTAAAAAAATCATACATATTAGGTATCGCCGCATCCATAACAACCCGCTCTATAAAAATATCACATGACCTAACCCCTCGGGTGAACACCGTAAAAAAGTAAGCTGCCTTACAAAAGCCATGTGGCGCTCTTTTTCTTCTGCCTCTTGCCATGCACCCTTACATCAGTTTATGACCACATGTGGGGTGTTTCTGTAAACCACAGAATCATGGTAAATATTGAGTTTTGTTTGGCTGTTAACCCTCGATGTGTTAAAGAAAAAAATGGATCAAAATGGAAAATCTGCCCAAAAAGTGAAATGTAAAAATTTGATAACCCATTTCCTTTAATTCTTGTGAAATGCCTAAAGTGTGTAAAATCAGTTTTAAGTAACTTGAGGGGTGTAGTTTCTACAATGGGGTATTTATGGGGGTATCCACTATGTAAGCCCCACAAAGCGACTTCAGACCTTAACTGTTCCTTAAAAAGTGGGTTTTGGCAATTTTCTTAAAAATTTTAAGAATTGCTTCTAAAATTCTAAGCCTTCTAACGTCCTAAAAAAAAAAAAATGACATTTCCAAAATGATTTTAACATAAAGTAGACATATGGGGAATGTTAAATAATAAATATTTTATGAGGTCTTACTTTCTGTTTTAAAAGCAGAGAAATAGAAATTTTGAAAATTGCGAATTTGTAATAATTTTTTTGAAAATTTGGGATTTTTTCATAAATAAAGGTGAAATATATTGACTCAAATTTGACTATCATGAAGTACATAGTGTCACGAGAAAAAAATCTCTGAACGGCTTGGATAAGTAAAATCGTCCCAAAGTTATTACCACATAAAGTGAGATATGTCAGATTTGCTAAATTAGGCCTGGTCAGGAAGGGGGCAAATGGCCTGGATGTGAAGTGGTTAAAAAAAACCTGTCACATGGAACATGGTGTCTGTCTGAGCTAAAGGCAGTAGGTTATAGATCAGGAGTTGCTGAGCAGATTGATATAGAGATTTGTGGGAAAAAGTGTGTTATTTATTCATATCTGTGCTCATTCTGGGTTTTCAAGTCCAGGAGACGGTGCTATCAGTGATTGACAGCCTTGCCCCTATGATTGTGTATACAAAGATAGCTGTCAATCACTGATAGGACCACCTCCTGGACTTCAAAATCCAGAATCAGCAGGAATTGAAAGAGTAAATGTCCATTTTGGGGGGGGGGGGGGAATGAGTAGGGGCTGTAATATTGGCCACTTTTGAAATATACTTTACTGAAATCGTACATTTCTATTAGAAAAATAGCTCTAAAGTGGCCATTTTGTGCCTTAGCAATGCTTCTCTGTCTTCTGTTTACTTAACTGTGGAGACTTGCTCAACACTGACTGCTGTTGCCATCACTATCTGTAGAGAGAGGCAGTGATGGCGGCAGCTGTCAGTCTGGAGTATATCTCCACTGTTAAGGAAACAGAAGACAGAGGAGCGCTGCTAAGGCACAAAATGGGCCACTTTAGAGCTATTTTTCTAATAGAAATGTACGATTTCAGTAATTAGAGTATACTACAAAAGTGGTCAATATTACTGCCCCTATACATTACAAAAAAAAAGGGGAATAAGCCTCTGCTTCAATATCGTAATAAGAAGCGTAGGTTTGAGTTTGCAAAAAAGTATGAACAATGGACAGTAAAAAATTTGAAGCGATTTGGAGCTATGAGACGAAAGTCATTAGTCTGGGCTCTGATGGATGTAAATGTGTCTGAAAGAAACAAGGGAAAAGGGGGCAAACAGATGAAATTGAATAAACTGTGATGTTTTGGATACTTGACCAAGATTGATGGTCTCAATGCTGAGCTATATTTGAATATCCTACTCGAGTACTATTGGTATGAAAAGTATAAACCGTGTACCGGGGTGGGTTCCCCAGGATACAGAAAAGTCACGAACAAGGAGAACGACTGTGACACCAGCTCTTGTATAACAAACTTTACTTTACTGAAGAGTGATATCAAACATAACCCCACATGCAAAGAGCAGAAAGTAAATTTACATACACTCAGTCGGGGCTGATACCCTTGTGCTTCACAGCACAGCGCCCCCTGATGTTTGCTGGGGGACACAATTACTAAAATTTTGCCTATGGCAAGCACGAATACCACTGCCTTGCCATACCTGTTATTACCCTAAAGGCGTGGACAATTGTGTGGGATGCGAGGTGCGGGTTAGCCTGCGATGCAGCACAAAAGCTTACAATCCTTTTGGCGAATAGTCCACAATCCTGGCGGCAGCCTTACATAGTAACCCTAACTAACTAACTAGCTACAGGCTGTTTCACAGTCTTTAATATTCCAGGTGCCAATACTAGAACAAGCTGCGTGCACGGTCTGTCTTACCGACCCAGTTCTGCTTTGTCTCCGCTGATGATTGTGAACTGAACAATGTCCTTTTCACATGCGTGTGGCACAGTGGCGTCGCTGCTTCGCTCCTCATTTCCCACCAGTGATATCTGCAGCAGAAATCCTCCAACGACCCGAAGCATATGTCGAGATTGGCGAAGATATGGTTCGATGACAATGAAGTAGAGGTGCTGGATTGGCCCCCACAGTCACTAGACCTCAACCCAATCGAACACTTGTGGGTAGAGTTGAAGAAAAAGCTATATTCGTACCTAAGTGAGTCGACCAGTATGCATCAACATTGAGAACGTGTAAAAGAGACCTTGGAACAGATTTTGGTAGAGACATGCTTGAATCTGATCGAGAGCATAGGATTCAGGCAGTGTTGAAAGCCAAAGGTGAATTTACAAAATACTAAAATTTAGAATTTTAGGAGCAAAACAGTAACAATGCAGTTACGTGACAAGAATGTGCATAACTAGTCATATGCTAAATAGTTGCAAGTCCAATTTATGTATGAGATAGCCAAGATGATTGCCTATAAAATGATGGTAGTCTCACGTTCGAAGCTGTAGTGGATGGTGATCTATAGAGCCTAAAAGTCAAAAGTTCAAAACTTTGTTACACTTTTGCCCGTCAGTGTATACCAATCTCCTCCCACTCACTGCCTGCAGATTATTTAGCATTTTTATAGAGGCAGATTCCTTTTGGACAAGCCCCCTGTTTGACTAAAACAGAAAATCATGTTGCATTCATCTCTTTGTCCAGAACTGTTCTGTTTGCGACACTTGTCCAGTCCTCCTGCCACTGCTTGTTACAAACTGCATTAGTAATGTATCAGTAGATGGCATATGCTGCAGTCAACCGTTGTCCTTAGTGGTCTTCCGTGCAGTACAGTGACTGCAGGGGTCATGTGCAGTACATGTACACTTCACATACAGTGGATGGAGGATGGAGCTGTAAGCACAAAGTTCCACCGCTTTGTGTAGTGGATGGGCCAGGGTACTGCAGCTCAGCTGCTATTCCAGTAAAAGGGATCTGAGCTGTAATATGCCAGTACTAGAAACAAGGTGGCTGACGATGTATGCCTGAAACAGCTGATCAGTGGGGTTCTGGGTGTCGGAACCCAACCAATGTGAGGATAGGTCATCAGTACGTAAGTACCTTAAAACCGCTTTAATGTTGCTAGCAGACTCTGCTCCATTAACAGCTTGGTAAAGCCTGCCCACAGTAACAGTGCCAGCTGCCAGCCAGAACAAATGCATTAACAAAGGAACTAAGGCACTTATTGTGGTCCCTTAATCAGTGCTAACTAGGGTGCTGCATTTATAGTTCTGGCCAGAATCACCCACATTTTCTTTAGACCGACCGCTCAATTACCTCAATTACCTCCAATCCCCCAAGGATCTACCAGTCAGTTTCTGAATGGTAAATCTACCGAGTCACGTCACGTCTATAAGCCAACAAATGTCATCTCATCCATCACTCTTTCTTGTATCTGTCAGGAAGACACATGGTCATTACACAATGGCTGAATAGAGTTCTCCGCAAGCGCCATGTGGCACATAGGAGATTATATGGACATTTACAAGGCACAGACGATAATATCTCTAACTGGAGTGTGTACTCTGTGATTTGCAGACAATACAATCACCTATATACACATCTATATCATGCAGGTGACTGCCTTGTTTGACATCCCCTCCTTATTATATGTCTGCAGTTAATTGGATCCAGTGGAGATAAGTGAAGAAGCTATCTGAATGCAAACAATAACCGGATACTGGAGGAGGAACTCGCATGTATTACCTGCAAACGTGGCTGGGACTGCACATTATGGGGGGAATTTATCATGTAGGTAACATTTGAAGTCAGTTTTGCTTGAATCTGCGTTGTGTGTACTATATTCCACATTTATCAAATGTCTCATGTTTGATAAATTTGTCATCCATACGGCTCCGACGAGGCGAAGTCAGTTATTCCAGAAGTCTTGCGAGGTACAAGTCGGAACTCGGCTTTGGTTCCGACTTGTACCTCGAAACCGAAACTGAGTTCAGATCCAAGTTTTAAAATGGTTTTTCAGTTTAAAAATTCAAATACCGAAGTTATTCACCAAAGTCTCCTGAGACTTCAGGAATAACTAACTTCGCCTCGGAGGCCGTACATTTTAATGCTGTACAGAGATGGCTCTCGGTACAGCATTAATCCAAAGTTTTGAGCCAAGTTATTTTGGATCTAGGATCCAAAGCTCGCTTTGCTCATAACTAGTGATAATCATAGGGAGAGTTGGGTAACAATATGGCCACCATTGCAGCTCCCATGGACATGGTTTATATTTTTAAAATTGCAGGACATTTTAAGCCCCTATTTTCCAACTTTTTTGCATAAGCCCTGTTCATTTATAAAGAATACTCCCTCAACCGAAGGGCTCTAAATCACCAGTAGCTTATACATACCTCCTAACTGTTCCGGATCCAGTGGGACAGTCCCAGATTTCAGTGGCTATCTCGCGGTCCCGGGCAGGGGAGGTATGTCTCCAACCGGTCACATACTGATGAACTATCCTGAGGATATGTCATCAGTATTAAACAATCAGACAACCCCTTTAAGGGACCAGCATGTCACATGCATTTTATGTAGTCCTCGAACACATAGAGATGTTATTTCCTAGTGACGGCTGCACTTTTCAATTATTTTGGAAATGTCAGATGATCTTTTTTTTTTTTTATAGACAATTACAGACAGATCTTTTTATTTTCCCTGCAGTGCTGACATTTCTAAATCTTACCAGGCAGTCAGAGAAAAAGCATAAGGAGTATTGTAGAATCCATCAAATCTCTGAAACATTTCTGACTTTATATAGAAATTGTGAGAGGGAGGATTTTAAAGTGTATTTGTAAAATATTGTGAGCCCTCAGCTGGCAGGATCCTGAAAAATAAAGGTGTTAAACTCTTCAACCCGGTTACAGATGTAGCTGTGCTAAATGAGTCTTTGAACTTTTGCAGATACAAGTTATCTCTGTCACGAGGGTGTCACAACCTATCGCTTACCCTGTTGTGCCTAGGATCAGAAGGTCACAGAGGGTGGCTACGCGCTCAGTTTCTTAAGAGATTGCTCTCTGACCTAGTGGTGAGAATAGATTTCGGTCCAGGTTTTCCTGCTTAGGTTTGCGATCCTTTTTGTCCCATGTAGGAATTTGTAGTTTTTCCTTTCAGCTGTTCTCTGTCAGCCACTTCCAGCTACTATATATTCTACCTACCAGCTTCCCTCATTGCCAGATATAGACCTTCCTTCCAGATCTTCTATTCTGACCTCAGGTGGACATATGTTGCTGTGGAACTGGAGCTTTCGGATCTCTGGTTCACTCCTGTTGTTGTTGTCTCCCTTCGGGGATTGCTTGTGGTGTTTGTGTTGTTTTTCCTTTTCCTGTTGTTACCTTAGGTGTCAGTGGTGAGGACTAGTGCCCCCACCACCCTACTCACTACCTAGGGCTTATTTCAGGGTAAGCCAGGGACGAGGCACGTGAACGGCGTACAGGTAAGCAGCCAGTGCAAGGCAAGCTAGGGGTCACCACTCCTCCCTCTCTCTAGTGGAAGGGTACTCCTCTTCTCTCCCCTCTGCGCCGCACGTCTGTTACCTGCCAACTCAGACGTGATAATCTTCTAATCATAGGATAAGAGATAACTGTCAGATCAGTGGGGGTCCTACTGCTGGGACCCCCATTGATCTTAAGAATGGGGGCCCTGTACCACTTGCAGGCCCCTTGCTGCTCCCCTAAAATGACCGGAGTAGTCAGTCACACATGCACGCGGCCACTCCATTCAGTTCTATGGGAGTTCCGGAAATTGCTGTACTCTGGAACTCCCAATCGAAATGAATGGAGCGGCCGCACACATGTGCCACTCGCTGCCCCTGTCATTTAAGGGGAGCAACAAAGAGCCTGCAGAGTGTACGGGGCCACGGTTCTCGTGATCGTGGAAGTCCCAACAGTAGGACCGCCACTGCTCTGATAACTTGTACCTACCAGAATTCCCCTTTAAGGCTCTGTACACGGCCCAATTTATGTTTGTAAGCAGAGAAGACCATGGCATTTACATGCAGTGAAGTCCTCCACAGTATGGAGATGGTTAATGGCACCGCTAGAACCCAGACTGACTTGTTGATTGCCGGCAGCAGAGCGTGATTACACAGCATGATCAGCTGCCGGCAAATGACGATTTTTGTAACTGCATGAATGATCTATTACCAGAATTTTGCTCTTTTACACCGCCAGATAACTGCTAACGATTGTTTCTATCAAGGCTTGTTAGTGATCATCTGACGGAGAATCGGTCCGTGTAAAGGGCCCTTTAGGTTGCTCTCACACAGTCAGTGATAATGCCTCATTAAATACTTATCCCTTAAACTGTCAGAAATAAACCTTTAAGTCCACATTTGCCAGTCATGCTGCAGAATATTTAACGTGGCAAACCCGGAGAGCCACAGAGAAGTTCACAATGGTAAATCCGCTCAGTGTGCCGTGTCCCACTGCAGAACAGCGATACACTATAAAAATGGTTTAAAATGAATATTTGTATGAAGAATGCATTTCTGTACATGTATGCACTAGGTGTTCATAAGCAATATTCATACCCACCACTAGATGGGGCGGTTGTCACCCTCTCAATATGGTGAGGAGGAGGTTAGTCCAGTTTAGACCAGACCAAACTTGTATCAGAAAGAGTCTAACCAGAAAAGAGAGCAAAAAAAATAATATGGTGTCTGACAGAAAAGCCAAACCTGGATTAGGTGCCAGCCAGGACCAGGCCAGAGGGAACATTGCTGGAAAAGCAGGCCAGAATAAAGAGAGAGGTGCAGAGTACAAGTTCTGTAGAGATAATGGGGGGGTGTCATTTATTCACCTGAAATACGCCTATATTAGGCGTATATCAGGTGCAGGTTGCAGTGCAATGGTTAGCTGCTCAGCAATCTCCGACTTTTCCCCGCTCATGCAAGTTCTAAAAAAGTGGGCGTGGTGTGGGCGGGATAGGTCCGTCTCATTCATCATTAGGTGTACAAAATGGTCTAAATGTAAGCCAGCAAGGAAGCTGGCTTACATTTAGAAGTGGCGCTGGAGATGCTGGCGCCTCTTCATAACTTCGGTGTTCGACGCCCAGTGCAGGGGCTTTATTAAGAATGGCGTCTAAAACTCCAGTCTTAATAAATGACCCTCAAGGTTTCTAAAGAGCACCCACTGGCTCTACAGCATATTTTTTCAGGAGTTTTCTTCTGGTTCCTGGACTACATTAGAGCAGATTAACCATCAGCTGAAGAATATCCACATCCCACAGAGGATACTGTGGATGCGTACATAGATCTCTTGGCTGGATAGCTGATGAATATACCACTTCATGCTGAGAACCGTAACTGATGTGCCTACATGTAATCCTTCAGTAAAGAATCCCTTTTCATTATTATCCTAGTTTAATTATTCTCTGCACTGCACCAATATCCTCAATGACACCAAGGGACCCTGCCTTGCACATCAAAACCACCAACACCAAGGGCACCTCAACAGACACCAAGCAGGAGAACCCCAAAACCAGAGAATGCCCCAAAGGGAGGAACAGGTGAGCCCTTCCTATCACTGCACGATCAAGAGGAGCAACTTATCGAGTGAGTACTATCAGAGGCGGACTGGGAACTTGAAGTGGCCCTGGAAAAAATAAATAAATGCAGCCCCATTTTGTAGGCAGGTCCAAATTTACAGAAGGCAGGGGCAACACAGGTAGAAGAGGACATCAATACCATACTGCAAAATACCATGCCAGCAGAACCAAATAACACAGTGTAGCACAATATACTGCCCCAAAAGTTGGCACTCTGTGGTGCCATCAATAGCTACCATTTTCTGTTTATGGAGTAGGGGGTTTAGGAGGTGAGGTGTGGGCCACAGCAGTTGAATTCAGGAGTGCATGTGCGGTCTCTGGCTGGGTAAATGGGTGCCTGATTCTCACATCGTTAATCCATTTTGAGAGCTCATTATGTAGCTGGTCATCAACAGCGAGGGGGACTTGGGTGGCCCCTGGGATATTGGCCCACCAGTAAATTTCCCTGTAAGATCTATGGCCAATCCGCCCCTAAGTACTATGACCACAATTCTTGCTACTATCTCTCCTCTTCTCTTTCCGTCTCCTGGGCTTGCTGCAGGTGTACTCACCTTTACAATGGTAACGCTTGTCTGGGCCCCCCTCCTTCTCTGCATTGTGGCCTCTAGAGATGATGTGTAGACACATGGGACTGCTGTAATTAGCTGTCACGGTCACGTGTCTAAGGGTGGGTTAACATAATGTTTTTGCCATCCATTTAACATATACGTTGGAAAACAAAGGGTATAAAAGTGCAGCACACAATGTTTTTGTATCCTGCAGGGTCTGGTAAAAACGCAAATGTTAACGTAAGACTAGGTAGGCTTGCCCATCAGGATGCTAAGAAATCTGGGTGACAACCGGTGTGAAACTTTTGATACATACCACTCAAGAGTCTAGCCATTTGCAGGACTGTCTCATGAATTGAGCTGCAAATTGTGTGTCCTATCCTGTCCCTAACATAAAAAGTTGTGTTTGTCATTTTGGTTGGGTTTCCAGCGCAGACAGAGGTGGGACATAAATGTCCAGCTATTTGGGATTTCAATATTGAGAGTCCAGCTTTTCAAGAAACAGATATATCAAGCGAGAATTTAAATCTATACATAAATGTAGAGAGTGAGACACGATGAAGCCCCAATGCCACAGGAAACCGCTGGGCTCCACATCGTCATCATTTCCTCATAAACTATAAATATACAGTAATAGATCCCCTCATAACAAGGTTTGTGAAGGCACTGACCACAAATCACTGATCCCAGCTCTGCTCCGTAATGAAATTATGACAGTTATTGACCTGCCTCTCAGTGTAGAAGTATTACCAGAGAAATACAAGATGTGAAGCCAAGTATATCACCTTCTAGAAATGACTTCCAGGTCAGCTTTTGTCAGATGAGGCGTAAGGGGATTATTCCATGATTAATGTAAAGAAGGAGACTTCATAAAGTACATGACAATCTTAAATCAAGAGCCAGACCCATAGCTCACATGGGTCCAGAGATCTCCACATTTAGTGTTGAGCGAATCAAAGAGCACGAAGTAGACTTCAATCCGAATTGCAGGGAAAAGTTGAATCGCCGCAAAACCGAATTTCCTCATGCTTCATGTTAACAAATCGATTTTTCCCTGAAATGGGTTAAAAAAATAAAAAAATAATACCATACCTTACCTCCAGCGCCATCTTGATTGAAGATCCTGCCAAATCCCGTGCGAGGTGACATATGATGTTATCACAGGCTGCGCAAGACTTCAATCAAGATTGATGACGGACTCTTTACGATCAAAGGGATGAGGTAAGATTTAAATTATTTATTTTTAATTATAGACTTAAATGTTAAAATTAGATGCCGCGATCAGCGGTGAACGTGGCATCCGAGAAGTACAATGACAGGGTGCAGCGTAATTGCCGTTACCTGTCATTGCACCCGCTATTTTTTGGGGTAAAATTCGGCGAAACAGCAAGTCAAATTTTAGAGAACTTTGCTCAACACTATTTACATTAATCGCTCCAATTGTTCTACTAGATTTATTTCAGAGTGGCAGCTCAGAGGCTGTTTTCTATCTCAGAGGCATGTGCCCTTTCTGCTGTAACTATCACAGGTTCTACAGCAGTGCCTCCAAATGGGCAATAAAAAGTGACATTATAAAATCCTCCAGAGGAATGCTCTGCTCTAGCTGTTAGATGAAGTTCTTGAATGGAGGACTCCCCTTTATTAAACAGGGTATTTGTCAAAAGGCTTTTCGAATCAGAAAAGCTCCATTTAAATTGGTTGTCCAGTTTAGAAAACCTGTTTAATATTGGGAGGTCCTCTGTTTAAGATCCTCATCCCTTTGTCACAGTGGAGTATGGTTACAAAGACCGTTCTCTCTATCCCATTTTTTGCACACGTGACCCCCCCAATACTTTTAGTAAGATTTCCCTTTAAGAAACTCATTGCCTGCATGCTCTGGATGCAGGTTATCTTATCTATTGCAGTATTCTCCGGTTGCCATACGCAAAGAGATCCAGGAATTGGCTTCTAATGTAGCTACTTCTGCACCACTTCCAATAAGTTGTGTGTCTGGCATCTTGCCCAGAAAAAAACACTACTTAATTCAGCCGGCGCTCACAGTGCAGCGGATGGTTGTCAGGTTTTGCATTTATCCCCTGTAAAAACTTGTCTCTTTCCTGATGTTGCCCCTTTAAGCAGCCTCAAAACCTAAAACCTCAGCCGCTTATCTATGAGACATACAAAGGTTTTCCCATTTATAAGGAAATGGAGTAGGAAACATATTTTTCAATGTACAGCAGATACGCCATCTGCCTGTTTCAAAGTACAGCGGTGCAGCCAGACAGACCTGGCTGATAACAGAGAGTAATGAAGTCTATTAAAATAGGAAATCTTTCCAAAACCCATTAAACGTAAAGTAATGTGCAGGGCAGTTGAATGCATTCTATTCTTTTATGTTATCAGACTGGCTTAGAGGTGCCACCTACAATACCTCCATAATGATGCCACCCACAAAACCTCCATAATGGTGCCACCCACTAGTAATGAGCAGCACAGGCAATATTCGTATTCGCAATATATCCCCAATTTTTTGCCTAATATTCTAGATCTTCGTGAATTCTGGAAGTGGCGATATTTGCGATAAAAATTTGTCATTAGAATATTCGCGATCAACACAACTGGGGAGTTTCCTATATAGTAAGGGATAGGCAATGTTCCTATTGGTTGCTAGGGATGTTGCTAAGCTCAGACAAAGCTATTGCAGCCCTCTCATTGGCCCAGGAAGCTGGGGAGTTGAGTTTTAGGGTCCAAAGAGACCAGACATGTCGCAGTGAGTCTTCCAGTGAAAGCAGCTTGATTTTTCTACTAAAGATCTTTGTGGAGAGTGTCATGTGCATTGACTGGGTTTGAGGTGGCCCCAACACTGCCCTAGATCCCATGGACACATTGAGGTGTCACCACATGTTGCTGCTTTCCCCAGAGGGGAGGATAAGGCATGGTGCACTCCAATAGGAAATAAATCTAGAGAGTCAGGGTTTTCAGTAAACCAGTGTGTTTGTATACTGGCAGAACTCAAGTGCAAAACAATACAGGCAATTCACTGAGCTGGCTTTTCCAGTCTCCTCCATCGCAGAAGAAGGTTCCATGCTGAGGAAAGGCGTGAGCAAGCTGTCCATATTTCTCTCTCAGAAGGCTGATACCATGGCCAAAGGGCTGGTGGCCCAGGGTCTGTACCACAGTCATTAAATCAGGGTATTCCAGTATCAGCCTCTTCTTCTGGTCACTCATGCAGTCAGGCTGAGTCTCTTTGTCACGACCATGGTAATGGCCGTGACTCCTGAAACGCATGCAGTTGCCTGTGGTCTGGGGTTGTTGTCAATCACAGGTGAGGGCTGAAGTATGTTGCCTCACCTGTGGTTGCCATTAGGTATGTGGCAGTAGAGCAGCTGGAGCTGGTTGCTAGGCTGCTCGCTGTCATTGCATGCGGTTGTACCTGGCAACCTGTCTATGTAGGTGTGCCTTGTGTTTGTTTGTTTAGCACGTTCCCTTTATGTGGCTGTCTTCCCTTCCCTGGTGTGGAAGGGTTAATTCCCTTCCTAGTGTGTGAGAACTGGGTGTAGGTGTGGCTACATGGGCTATTTAGCCTCAGTTGAGAGCAGAAGTCTGAGGGGTACTTCAGCCATGGTCTGCTGGAGTCATCCTCCTACTTATATACCATCTGCCAGTGGGGGCCACCCTTGTGGTCATAAATTTAAGTTTATGTATAAGTTTATGTCACATGTGATGTTATGAAGGTGTGTTTTTGGTATGCTTGTTTATTGCAGCTTATGGTCCTGGGTTCCTGTGTGATGTGTGGTGTGTGCTGTGTCCGTGTGTGTTCTTTGGACAGTAGCGCTTCTGCATGGGCTCCAGGCTTTGTGTCTGTTGCAGGTAGGTGCTATACTTGTTGCATTTACCTGCCATTGCCATAAGTTGTTTATGTTTCCCCTTTATTGTAGCCTGGCCTGTGAGACTCGTGTTCCTCCGTGCCTAGGAGGAACAGGTCGTCATACCCTGCTCCTAGTTGAGGGCCACCCTGAGGGCTAGTAGGGACTTCAAGGTTCCAGAGTATGAGCCCTCCCACCATCAGGGTCAGCTCATACAGCTAGGAGTCAGGGTCAGAGTTAGGGATTTGTTAGGAGGTGACCTGCTCCCTGATCTCTGTCCTGGCCTTGCAGCGACTAACATCTTTGTCATCGCACGGCTGAGGGTTTTCCCCATCCTTAGCCGTGACACTCTTCTACTATACACTGCTCTCTCTTTTCAGACACTTATGGGCTCTGACTGTTATACTTTTATACAGTTTCTTACTGACCTAGAACCTTCCAGTAGAAGGGGTGAAGCTGGAGAAACACAGCCTAACAGAGACAATGTTGCAATTCACGAATGCCATAGACGTGTGTTGTGTCCCAATACAAGTCAATGGGAATAACTAAGCAGTTTTGAAGATGTAAACAACCATCTGCCAGAACTGAACCAGATGGTTAAAAGTTCACTATGTCTGTTTTTTTCCCTGCAAAACTTAGCACGCATAGTCACTTATGACAGTAATGGAAAAGTGCTAGCTTCTCAGTATACAGACTGAAAAGTCCCAAAGTATCTTAGTATTAGCTGGCTGTGCATGAACACTTTCCATAATGGAGTGCAGATAGATATATTGCAATAACAGTGCAAATTAGAATTTTTGGTGGATTGGATGCGGATCCATTCACTTCAATGAGGACGCAAAAGATGCAGACAGCACACCATGTGCTGTCTGCATCTGTATGTCCGTTGCTTGGCCCCGCAAAAAATATACTTCTCCATATTGTGGAAAAGTATAGGACAGTTCTACACAGGGAAGGACGTACTGTTCCGCAAAATGCGGTACGCTACAGCTGGTATCTGTGTTCTGCGGATTTGCAATTTGCGAACCACAAAAACGGCAACTGCTATGTGCATGAGACCTAAACATATAAAATGCAGTTCAACAATCTAAAACAGTATAAGTATAAACAACGGGATAAATCAAAGTGAAAGTTAACCCTTCAAAGTACAAAAAAGTAGTGAGATGATGGCTTTGCATAGCAACAATAGGGACATCCAGACTCCAAAGCAATCTTGCTACAGTGTACTAGGAGAGGAACATGGCCATGTAGGCGCTAAGATCTTTCACTATAAAGTTACATTTATGAATGTCATGGTATGGTGTATCACTGTTGCTCTCAAACAATCAGAATTTTCTGTATGCGTGTTTTAAAAGCTTTACCTAGCTGCTCTGTGATTGGCTGCCAGGAGCAACAATGCTTTTTTCTTGAAGACCATATCTGATTAGTTGTATCCAGTGATGATGAAGCATCCTTGGCTAAACATCTATTCTGCTCGAGCATCTCGATGCTCGGCACATAGCGGTACTCAGCCGAGTATCGCATGTGCTCGAGTGCCATGCTCGAGCCTCCTACCCGCACATTTCGTGGCTGCTGCGCAGCCAATAAACGTGCGGGTAAGTGCTGCCCTAACTGTAATGCCAGTAGCCATGTTGGCTACTGGCATTACAGTGATTGGCTCGCCGAAATGCGTCATCGGGTGCTATATAGCACCTGATGACGTGTCTTCTGCTCATTCTAAGTCAAGGAGAGCTGAGCATAGGAAGGGACAGAGAGTGTAGTGAGTGTAATTGAATATTGTTTTGTACAAAAAGATTTCAGAGACCCAAAAGTCCTTGCGTGTGACAGCGGCAATATATGTTTGTAGCGCAACCTGCGCTAAATTGCTCAGTGTTAGTGAGAGCTGTGCATAGGAAGGGACAGACAGTGTAGGGAGAGTAATAGGAAGATTTTTATACAAAAAATTTTTACAAAAAAAGTCCTTTTAAGGACTATTGTGTGTAACAGCAGCAATATATATTTTTAGCACATCCTGCGCTAAATACCATGTAATAGGCCGCTGCGCTACACCGCTCCTGTGCGCATCCAAAAAATATCTGTGATATCCAGTGTACTTTTTCCGTAGACGGTGTCCGCTGCGGACAGTTAAACTATCCATGCCACATCTCCAGTGTAAAGTGTGCACATCCCTAAAATATCTGTGACATCAGGTGTACTTTTTTTATAGACGGTGTCCACTGCAGACAGTGAGATTAGCTGCGCCACATCTCCTGTGTAAAGTGTGCGTATCCCTAAAATATCAGTGACAGCGGTCAGCTAAGTAGCAGGCACTCAACCATAATGTTTTAGCGGATCAGCTCAGCAGCAGGCCCTCGCATATAATGTTTTAGAGGTTCAGCTCACTTTCAGGACCTCACCTACAATCTTTTAGCGGGTCAGCCCACCAGCAGGCCCTCACCTAACTATACCTAATAGTTAATTTGCGCGCATGTTGCCTTGCTTGGATCTGGTAGCCATAGCTGTTTCTCAGGCTCCCTCTCAGGAATCGAACACTGATCCCCCCTTACCCGTGGTCACCGGGGTTGGCACGGAAAATAACATTGAAAGTTGATAGGGCAGACATTCGAATGGATTGTCACGTGGACGTGCGATCAGCCCCAGGTTATCACCAAAGGGGCAGCAGGCCCGAGCCCATAATGTTTTAGATGGTCAGATCAGCAGGCGCTTGCTCCAAATGTTTTGAGGGTCACCATCAGGCCATCAATCATAAATTTTCAAGGGTGTGTATGATGCCCTCCTTTATGGGTAACAAAGGGTGTATTGCAGTGCAGTAATGTTTCCTAACAATTATTCCTCTGAATCCTCTACAATCGATTTTATCTTCGGTTTTGTGCATAATATTGAGTCTGTAAAAGTGGCGTACTACTCGGACAACATCGTTCCCAGCAGCGACCTGGGTGTCCAAGATGCACCCAGACATCCTCCGCATGCTGTTACCGAACCATTTTGGTGATGTTTCCATCAATTTCTGACCTTTTCCTATGAACCAGGAACCCTCCCCTCTGCAGAGCAGGGGGTGCCTGGTTTAATGGTTGGGTTCTCCCATTGGCTGAGCACCCGAGCATCCCGATGTGTTTGGCCCGAGCACTATGGTGCTCGATCTAAACTACTGTAGTTGTATCTTCTCTTTTGACACATAATTAGCGGATAGTTTAGTATGCAGTGCTGCAGAATTAGATCATTGCTGCTGATTAATTTATACCAATCTTACTATGATTGTAATTTGCCATATTAGAACTTCAGATTAGTCCCTTGTAATAATTATGGCTGCCAGCAGAATTGTGATGCCAACCCCAAAATGATCAGGATCATCTTCTGGATTAAAATGTCTATTGACATCAGTGTCTACATTCATACTAAGTGGAGGTTAAAGTTATATAAGTAGCAGAGCTTATTAAGTTTTTTTATTCTTTTGGGCAGCTTTTTTGTGCAGTCTGGCAAAAACAGGTTGGCTGCACCCCCATAGCTATGCACCTTTCACTTGAAAGTAAAGAATTTACTGGAGGACCGACATCCATGCAATGTACAGACAGCCCATTGATGTGGCAGGTCACCAGTGATTCTTCATCTTCCCAGTCCAATGATGGCACTGCATGGAACTTAACACTTTTTACTGGGTTCTGTAACTTACCATACCACTCAGTTGGAGACCTTTCTATCAAAAATGAATAGCCCAAAGTGGACAACCCTTTGAGATTATATTTAGACCATAGTCCTCAGTAGTATTCACACTATGACATAGCTTGACTCATGGGGACTTTACTCTACACAAACAATTAGGCAATAACACAATCCTTTCCTAACTGATCCAATCTATGGTTTAGAGTTAAAACAAAGATACACCACTTTTGCAGAGCAAAAAAGTCACAAACTGCACTTTGTGACTTTTTAAACACAACTGAAGCATAAATTAGGAGCAGCATCAAGCAGTGCGCCCGGTATTCATAGCTATGTTTTTTAATAAATTTTAAAAAAAAACGCTATGTTTTTAAATACCCCTTAACATTCCTAGAATCAAGAAATGTAAAAATATAATCGCCCTGAAAAAAGAGGTAACAAAAACAATAGGCAACCAATACTTATCCCACCATCTCTCATAGGAACAAAGGCAGGAGGAAAACCCAGTGGTACTAAAATGCTAACACATGAGCTTAAGGAATTTTGGATGCTCTGAATAGTTCATGAGTGATGCAGGAGGTGAGGAAAGTTGATCTCACCACTAGCACCAGATTTCTGATCTTTTCATCAAGATCATAAATCAAGACCATACACAATAGATTAATGTCAGTGGACATGACCACAATCATCTACTGACAGTCTAATATGTTTTGGGGCCTCCCCTTGGAAACAGTTATCATGCATGTTAATGGGCAGGTTAAGGAGATAGATATTGACTGAAGAAGTGAAGGTCAGAGGGCTAAGCCGTCAGCTAAATGAGTAGAGGTCAGAAGAGATAGCTGTTAACTGAACTGAGTTGAGGTAAAGGGAGGGAGCTAATATAGTATAGAGCAGGGATGCCCAACCTGTGGCCCTCCAGCTGTTGAAAAACTACAACTCCCAGCATGCCCAGACAGTCTACAGCTATCAGCCTACAGCAGGGTATGATGGAAGTTGTAGTTTTACAACATCTGGAGGGCTGAAGGTTGAGCATCCCTGGTATAGAGTATAGGCCCAGACTCCATGGATATACAGTTGCTGTCAGTCAAATGAGTAGAGGTTGGGAGAGATTTCTGTTGACCACATCAGTAGTAGTCAAGGTAGATAATTGATGGCCAAAAGAGTGGAAGTGGGTTGAAATGACTAAACGATTGGGGGTCAGGGACGAAAACTGTTGACAATGGGTGGAGATCGGGGAAGATAGCTGTCAACTGCAAGTGTAGGTCAGGCTGTTGACTGAATAAATGGAAGACGGTAAAAAAGCTGTCGATCAGAGAAGCAGACATCAGGAGAGACAGCTTTTGACTGAAGAAGTGATAGTCAGGAAGCTAGATGTTGGCCAAGCAAGTGCAGGTCAAGGTGCTGTTTGTCAAATGAATGGAGACTGGACAAATACAGTTCATAGGAAATGGCTGTGAAGATAGGGAAATAGTTGTTGATTGAAAAAGTAAAAATGGGGAGGGGCAGCTGTTGGAAAAATGAGCTAAAGTTGGGAAAGATAGCTGTTGGACAATAAGTGTAAGTCAGGGATTTATTGTTGACTGATTAAGTGGAGGTAGGGGATGATAGCTGTCAACCAAACCAATGACTAACCAATTATGTTCATAGTGCCCCAGTCACACCCTCTCCTTTTTTTCAGGATATTCTGGCTCCTTTATAAAACTTCAGGCACATTTTTATAAAAGCAAAAAACAATTTATCTTTGTCTTGTCATCCTATAAAGTAGTTTCAGGTGCGGGATCTTGTCTAGCAGATGTCGCTTGCTGTTGAATATAAATCATGGTGACTGTACTGTTATATGTAATCAGTCTCCTGACTTGGATTTGATTACATTTGTTTGGTTCTTTGTGCGGTTATATTGTTATTATTGTTGTGGTAGAGAGCATGTTTATTCTAAATTATGGAGACTGCTGTGGAACACATGCAAGGTCATACCTCTCTATGAAAGGATATGATTGGATAGGGACCTCACATATGAATGTTATTGCGAAATATAAATATTCAGGTAAATTGCCAACAGAAATGAAAACATACTATAAACCAGTAATCTGATCTCCAGAAGTTCTCAGTGTATGACGGGAAGATACCCCTCCTTCCTGGTATGCACCCTTCTGTAGCCTGGATGTCTTTTACCCATTCTTTCCAGAACAGCAGAAATCATCTTCACCCTGTAGGTCCTCTCTTTTTACATTTTAGGACTTAAGGCCACCTCTTCCACTAAACAGTAGAATACCTTAAAGCGCTTGTTCGTTTTGCACAGTCCCTTGTTGGTGAAAGGGTCCACTAACAATAATTTAAAGGTCATACACATAAGAGTATTGTTGGCTGAAACTACTGTTTTTGACATGGTCAGGTAACAATTTAATGTCTATGGGAAGCTCTCAACTCTCCCCTGCCTGATAATGTTGAGGGAAATAAAAATTAAGCAAGTTGAATAGTTTTGTTCCCTCGCCAGAGAAGCCACTGCCAGAGGAGTCTTCCCCTTTTTCTCCCATTGAAAACACCTACATAAACAGTTAAGGGTGTATGTGCATGGGAGGTAAGCAGAGATAGCGGTCAGAAGAACATGCGTTCAGTCAACAGCTAGTGAAGGTGTATGGGTTCCTTTGGACCTCTAATCATTAGCCGTAACAGCAAGTATTCAAGTTCCCTACAGTGCCCCCACAGGAAAAAAAAGTATTACACAACTTCTATTGAAAACAGTGGGCTATCTTTGTAAAATATGGACATGTCCAATCCTCCAGAGTGAGCGAGTGCTCTTTGCAGTTACTCTCCTCTCTGGCTGATTCATGATGGTCACAATCTATTGACAGATTATTCATATAGTGCACACCATGAATGGACTTGGAAACCTCTAATGGGTAAATTCAGTTAAATATAAAAATCTACTCACTTGCTTTCGGGAACTCACTGTATTTTTGTTGCCTTTGCATGAAAGCTTGATGGAATTGTAGGGCTTCCCATAGTGTTTGGAACTCATTCTGCTCAGATCCTGAGGGTTAGAAGGTAATGGGTTCATAAACAAGATCCGTGCTATCAAGCCATAAAGAACTGTGGCCAGGATCAGTGGTATCACATAGAAAATAGTGAAGTCGAAAAAGTAGATAGGAGTATACAAGTTTCTGGACACCCTGTAGCCACAATTGACTTGAACCCCATCCGCAAACTTAACTTCAGTGATGTCGACTAGAAAGAACCACATGACACAGTACATGGAGGTGAAGAGCCACACAAAGCCTATGATCTTCTTGGCTCTAGATACAGTGCAGATAAACTGAGCTTTTATTGAATGGCAGATAGCTATGTACCTCTCCACGGTGAAGGCAGTGATGGAACAAGCTGAGATGTTGATGCCAAGATACTGTAGATAGGTTATGACCAGGCAGCCAACATAGCCATAAACCCAAGAAGCAACCACTTCTGAAATATTGGGTAGTCCTGCAGCAAGTAGGACAATAAGGTCAGCAATAGCCAAGCTGACTAGGTAACAGTTTGTTGGGGTCATCATGTGTTTGGTTCTTAGAACAACCAACACTACCATGATATTTCCAGCTATGCCAACTCCACAGATGAGAAGAACAAGGAAGATGGTGACTACCTGGACTTCTAAGGCATTCTGAGGCATATTGTCCAGAGTGTGGTTGATCCCGGTGGCATTCATCCCATCTAACGATAGTGTGTAATTATCCATGGTTCTATCTTACAAGGTCTTTCTTGGAGACTGGGTTGATGTTAAGAAATATGTAAGCTTAAAGCAGGAGACTTCGATCAGATCCAAGTATTCTATGCAAAAACACAATCATTGTATTACCCACATGGTAGTGCTTAAGCTGGCTTATTCATATATTACTAGATCAGTAGTTTATTCTTTTCAGTTATCAGCTATTCAGGCTCTCATGTTTTTCCGTGGGATGACCCATCCATCCCCATGATCACTTCCTTATTTCTAAGAAATACCAGAAACCTTAAATTAGTTAATCAGCATATAAAATTGTCTATGGAGTCTTAAAGAGTTTATCTTCTTTACTCTTTCAGATCCCCATGTAAGCATTGATCTAAAATTTCGGGGATACCTATTTATTAATTAAAAAGTAGAGCTAAAGCCATTCCTTGAAAACAATTGGCAATTATTAATGTTGTCCTGATTATTTTCCCTTGGTAATATGTGAATTATGGGAACTCTCCATCGTAAGATCCCCCTCAAGGAACCATTCATTTTGTCCACACCAGAAAGTCCCTTTAAGACTTATGGATATCAAACTTACGTGTATATATCTATCTATCAACGCATCTCACTGTCCAGTCTTCTTAATAAAATCATCAGTATGTAAGAAAAATGTATGATATTTTGTATAATAAGCAAATAATGTTAAAGTAACTGCTAGAGCCTAACAAATGTAAAGATACAGCAGAGCTGGGTTTGTAGCAGAAGCATGATAACTTTGTCATGTGGCATCACTTGTGGAGCTATGACAAGGTTTTACATAGGACTGCAGGTGAACCTGCTACATTATCCTAACTAAGAAGTTTTCATGGCAAATTCAAAACGGCTACATCCATGCTTTCCTATTTGTGTGCATGAAAATAATATAAGTCTTTACCATTTCCTTTGGGCTCCTGTCCCGTCTGCTTGGAAATAAGATGTTGCTAGAAGTGATGCTCAGTTTATGTGCTGTCTCCAAATGCTGGTCCTGGTGTGTAGTGACTGAGAGCAGTTTCAGCACCACAGACAGCGATTAAGCCTCAGCCTCCTTTATCCTCCAGCCCGTCCTCTGAATGGAGGGACAAATGACATGCAAAGTAATGCGCTGCACACAATATACACAGCCTCCACTCCACCGCACACACACACGTCTCATTTAACAAGGCACTAAGAGCTGGATCACATAGCCCAAATGCGAGAGCTTAGAGCTCAGCAATGTATCAGCCCTAAGTATTCTACCTTTACCCACTAAAGAGTGCATTCCTGAATACAATACTTAGATGTAGCAGAGCTGAGTTAGGAATTTGGTGCAGTTTTCTAGAGGTTTACGAAGGGATGTAGGCAGACCTCTGTCATTATCCTAAAGGGCTACAGAAATTATTAAATGGAAAATTCAGTTCTACTATATCTGTGTATTTTGGAAGCTCTTGCAAGTGTTCCAATCATGAAGAATTAACCCCTTAATGACTGGGCCACTTTGCAAATTCGTGACCAGACAGATTTTTGCAAATCTGACATGTGTCACTTTACAGTATCTCACATTTTTGTAAATATTTTCTTCTATATTTCCCTGGAACAAAACTGAAGATCTGACAATTTGATACAATGTAAAGTAGTAAATGTACAGCTTGTATAACAGTGTACATTTGGTGTATTCTCAAAATAACTCAACACACAGCCATTAATGTCTAAACCGCTGGCAACAAAGGTGAGTACACCCCTAAGTGAAAATGACCAAATTGTGCCCAGTTAGCCATTTTCCCTCCCCAGTGTCATGTGACTCGTTAGTGTTACAAGGTCTCAGGTGTGAGTGGGGAGCAGGTGTGTTAAATTTGTTGTTATCGCCCTCACACTCTCTCATATTGGTCACCGGAAGTTCAACATGGCATCTCATGGCAAAGAACTCTCTGAGGATCTGAAAAAAGGAATTCTTACTCTAGATAAAGATGGCCTAGGATATAAAAAAAATTGCATACACCCTGAAATTGAGCTGCAGCACAGTGGCCAAGACCATGCAGTGGGTTAACAAGACAGGTTCCACTCAGAACAGGCCTTGCCATGGTCGACCAAAGAAGTTGAGTGCACGTGCTCAGCATCATATCCAGAGGTTGTCTTTTCAAAATAGATGTATGAGTGCTGCCAGCATTGCTGCAGAGGTTAAAGGGATGGGGGTGGGGGGGGTCAGCCTGTCAGTGCTCAGACCATAGGCCACACACTACATCAAATTGGTCTCCATGGCTTTCGTCCAAGAAGGAAACCTCTTCTAAAGATAAAAGCCCTCAAACAGTTTGCTGAAGACTAGCAGACTAAGGACATGGATTACTGGAACCATGTCCTGGGGTTTGATATGACCAAAATAAACGTGTTTGTTTTAGATGGTGTCAAACGTGTGTGGCGGCAACCAGGTGAGGCATACAAAGACTAGTGTGTCCTACCTACAGTCAAGCATGGTAGTGAGAGTGTCATGGTTTGGGGCTGCATGAGCTGTGGGGAGCTGCAGTTCACTTAGGGAACCATGAATGCCAACATATACTGTGACATACTGAAGCAGAGCATGATCCCCTCCCTTCAGAAACCGGGCTACAGAGCAGTATTACAACATGGTAATGACCACAAACACCTCCAAGATGACCACTGCCTTGCTAAAGAAACTAAGGGTAAAGGTGCTGGACTGGCCAAGCATATCTCTAGACCTAAACTCTATTGAAAATCTGTGGGGCATTCTCAAACGGAAGGTGAAAGAGCGCAAGGTCTCTAACCTCCACCGGCTCCGTGATGTCGTCATGGAGGATGGAAGAGGCGTACAGTAGCAACCTGTGAAGCTCTACTGAATTTAATGCCTAAGAGCAGGCATCCTCAAACTGCGGCCCTCCAGCTGTTGCAAAACTACAACTCCCAACATGCCCGAACAGCCTACAGGTATCAGCCTACAGCAGGGCATTGTGGGAGTTGTAGTTTTGCAACAGCTGGAGGGCCGCAGTTTGAGGATGTCTGCCTAAGAGAGTTAAGGCAGTGCTGGAAAATAATGGTATCCACACAAGATATTCACATTTGGGCACAATTTGGCCACTTTTGTTGCCAGCAGTTTAGACATGAATGGCTGTGTGTTATTTTGAGGGCACACCAAATTTAAACTGTTATACAAGCTGTACACTGACTACAATATATTGTATCACAGTGTCAGATCTTCAGTGTTGTCCCATGAAAAGATATAATAAAATATTTACAGAAATGTGAGGGGTGTACTCACTTTTGTGAGATACTGTATGTGGCAATAACTTTGGAATGCTTTTACTTATCCAAGCCATTCTGAGATTGTTTTCTTGTGACACATTTTACTTCATGTTAGTGGTAAATTTGAGTCAATATGTTTCACCTTTGTTTATAAAAAATCCCAAATTTACTGAAAATTTTGAAAAATGTATAATTTTCGGAATTTGAATTTCTCTGCTTTTAAAGCAGATAGTGATACCTCACAAAATAGTTATTACTTTACATTTCCTATATGTCTATTTTATGTTGGCATCATTTTGAAAATGTCATTTTAATTTTTTAGGACAATTTTAGAAGCAATTATTACAATTTTAGAAGCAATTATAAAAAAAAGTTACGAAAATTTCCAAAACCCACTTTTTTAAGGACCAGTTCAGTTATAAAGTCACTTTGTGGGTCTTACATAATAGAAACCACCCAAAATAACCCTATTTTAGAAAATACACCCCTCAAGTTATTCAAAACTGATTTTGCAAACGTTTTTAACCCTTTAGGTGTCCCACAAGAATTAAAGGACAATGGAGGTGAAATTTCTAAATTTTTTGGGGATTTTCCATTTTAACAGCAAGGGTTAACAGCCAAACTAAACTCAATATCTATTATCCTGATTCAGCAGTGTACAGAAACACCCCACATGTGTTTGTTGACTGCTATATGGGTGTACGGCAGAGCTTAGAGCAAATGGAGCATGATATAGCTTCTAGAGGGCAGATTTCTTTGGAATAATTTTCAGGTGCCATGTTGCAATTGAGAACACCCTGAAATACCCCCAAGAAGTGACCCCATTCTGGAAACTACACCCCCAAGAAATTTTTCAAGGCATTTAGCAACCGCTTTGACCCAAAAAGCGATTTGTAGAATTTAGAAATATTTGGCTGTGGAAATGAAAAATTTCATTTTTTACAAGCAAATGTCGCTTTAGGCCCACATTATTCATTTTCACAAGGGGCAACAGAGTAAATTACCCCCACGTCTTCGGCTTACCTGGATGATATTGTAATCCATAAAACAAATAAAAGCAGCCAAACTAGAGCCCGAGAGATTAATTGCCAAAGAGAGTAAAACTAACCCTAAAATGTTCTACAATTATATAAATGTTAAAAAGTACAAATCTGAAGGTGTCGGCCCTTTAAAGTGTAACAAGGGGGGAGTCGCAGAGAGCGACGAGGAGAAAGCAAAGCTGTTAAATATTTTTTTCTCCAATGTATTCACTGAGGAAAATAAACTGTCCGATGACATGCAGAATGCAAAAATAAATTCCCCATTAAAAGTGTCCTGTCTGACCCAGGAAGAAGTGCAACAGCGACTTAAAAAGATTAAAATAGACAAATCGCCAGGACCGGATGGCATACACCCCCGTATCCTAAGGGAATTAAGTAATGTCATAGCCATACTCTTATTTCTGATATTTGCGGACTCTATACTGACAGGAAATGTCCCACAGGATTGGCGCATGGCAAATGTGGTGCCAATATTCAAAAAGGGTCCAAAAACAGAGCCTGGAAACTATAGGCCGGTAAGTTTAACATCTGCTGTGGGTAAACTGTTTGAAGGTTTTCTAAAAGATGCTATCTTAGAGCATCTCAACGGAAATAAGCAAATAACGCCATATCAGCATGGCTTCATGAGGGATCGGTCATGTCAAACTAATTTAATCAGTTTCTATGAGGCGGTAAGTCCTAGACTTGACAGCGGCGAATCAATGGATGTTGTGTATCTGGACTTCTCCAAAGCATTTGACACTGTACCACATAAAAGGTTAGTATATAAAATGAGAATGCTCGGACTGGGAGAAAACGCCTGTATGTGGGTAAGTAACTGGCTCAGTGATAGAAAACAGAGGGTGGTTATTAACGCTACACACTCAGATTGGGTCACTGTCACTAGTGGAGTACCTTAGGGGTCAGTATTGGGCCCTACTCTCTTCAATATATTTAATAATGATCTTGGAGAAGGCTTGCATATTAAAGTATCAAATTTCGCAGATGACACTAAACTGTGTAAAGTAATTAACACAGAAGAGGACAGTATACTACTGCAGATGGATCTGGATAGACTGGAGGCGTGGGCAGATAAGTGGCAGATGAGGTTTAACACTGACAAATGTAAGGTTATGCACATGGGAAGGAATAATGCAAGGCACCCGTACATACTAAATGGTAAAACACTCGGTAACACGGACATCGAAAAAAGGGTCTAGGAATTTTAATAAACAGCAAACTAAGCTGCAAAAACCAGTGTCAGGCAGCTGCTGCCAAGGCCAATAAGATAATGGGGTGCATCAAAAGGGGCATAGATGCCCGTGATAAGAACATAGTCCTACCACTTTACTAATCCCTAGTCAGACCACACATGCAGTACTGTGTACAGTTCTGGGCTCCTGTAAACAAGGCAGACATAGCAGAGCTGGAGAGGGTCCAGAGAAGGGCAACTAAAGTAATAACTGAATGGGGCAACTACACTGCTACCTCTGCACCCCCTATAGCTATGCCCCTGCCTACAGTATCTGAGCAGAATTGGTGATTTTGCTCTTTCTTTGCGCAGAATGTGCATTAATATACCTAAGTTCCCACAAAATAGTCTTGCAGTCATACATAAAGAATAGTGATGAGCAAGTATGCTTGGCCGAATACCTGTTCGGCTCGAGCATCGCTATGCTCGGCACATGGTGGTACTCGGCCGAGTACCACATGTGTTCAAGCGGCATGCTCAAGTCTCCTTTCCACACGTTTCGCAGCTGCTAAGCAGCCAATAAACGTGCAGGTAAGTACTGCCATCACTGTAATGCCAGTAGCCATGTTATAGTGATTGGCTAGCCAGAACGCGTCATCGGGTGCTATATAGCTATATATGATTGGCTCATTGCGAGTCAGGGAGAGCTGTGCTTAGGAAGGGACAGATAGTGTAGGGAGATCGTGATCACAATATATTTCAGTGAATAACGTTTCAAAGACCCAAAAACCCTTTTAAGGACTATTGTGTGTGGTGGCAGCAATTTAATTTTGCAAAGTTGTACTAGAATTTTAGTTTTATACTTTTTTATTTTATAAAATAGCAATTTTTCTGCTATATAGAAGGTGTCTGCAGTGACTTGTAACATCTGTGCAGCAATACCTTCTGTGTGTCATGGGCAGAGATAGGAAGAATATTAGTGAAAACAATATTTTTTTTATCCACATTTTTGCTGTCAACGGTGTAATCCGTGAATTGTGTGATCTGCGCTTCAATACCTTATGTGGTTGTCAGGCCTAGATATAGGGAAAAAATTTAAAATACTGAAAACTAGTTTTCTCCCATAATCTATCCACATTTTTGCTGTCAACGGTGTAATCCGTAAATTGTGTGATCTGCGCTTCAAAACCTAGTGTGATTGTCAGGCCCAGCTATAGTGAAAAATATAAATATAAATATAAACTACATCAGAAAACAGTGTCTGTTCCGCAGATTCCAATAATCTGGGCCTAAAATAGTATCTATATTCTGTGTGTTTCTGTGACATATACTGTCCTGCATCCGAAAACTGTTTCTTTAGGAAAAAATCCCATTAATCTGGGCCTAATATAGTGTTCATATTCTGTGTGTTTCTGTGACATATACTGCCCTGCACCCGAAAACTGTTTCTTTAGGTCAAATTCCAATAATTAGGACCTAATATAGTGTCCATATTCTGTGTGTTTCCGTGACATGTACTGTCCTCTATCAGAAAACTGTTTCTTTAGGGCAAATTCCAATAATCAGGGCCTAATATAGTGTCCATATTCTGTGTGTTCCTATGTCACACAGAATATAGTGTCCATATTCTGTGTGACATATACTGCCCTGCATCAGAAAACTGTCTTTAGCGGACTGTAAAAAAAAATCTGCGCCACATCTAGTCACAAAACCATTATTATGAAGGCAAGCACTAAGGGACAGAGAATTGAGCGTGATGCTGATGGTGCGCGCAGAGGCCGTGGCCCTGGGCACAATAAAAACTGGGCCTGCTGTCAGTGCACTAGAAAAAAAAAAAACACCGTACCCAGCATCATGTCCAACTTAGCTGGGCGGAGCAGGACAACACTGTCGGACCAGTGCAAACAGTTGGTCGGTTGGTTTGCTGAAGCTAATACTTCCAGTCGGTTAAGCGCCACCCTCTCTTCCACCAAGTCCAGTCTCTGTAGCCAAGAGTGTGGTCAACTGAATTCTCACTCTGATCATCCTTCCTCTGACCACACTCGACCACACTCGGATATTCTGAGGAGCACTTTCCAGCACCACTATTACATTTGGCCCTCGCACCCAGCACGCTTGAAGAGGGACCGGAGATATTGTGCCCTGATTCCCAACCTCTTGAGTCTTCACAGTCTCAAGAAGGTGACGGTGGTGAACGGCAATCATTTGTTCATGAGGTGGATGATGATGAGACACATTTGTCAATCACTGAGGTTGTGGTTAGGTCAAGTCAGGAGGATGAGCAGTGTCAGGAAGTGGAAGAGGAGGTGTTTGACGATGAGGTCACTGACCCAACATGGGAAGGTGAAAAGCCGAGTGAGGACAGCAGTACAGAGGGGGAGGGATCTGCAGCACCGCAACAGGCTGGAAGAGGCAGCGGGGTTGCAAAAGGTAGTAGTCGGCCCACACAAAACAGGCCCACAACAGTTACACCGAGCACCCCCATGCGTAAATCTACCTTGCCAAGGGGTAGGTGTTCTTTTTGAGGAAAGTGCAGACGACAAAAGAGTTGTAGTTTGCAACCTGTGCCGTACCAAAATGAGCCAGGGCGTGAATGCAAACAAGCAAACTGGCAAGTGGGCCGAATGCCTGGGTCCAAAATCTGGGTCTATAGGTCACACCACTGCCTCCTCTTCCCCTGTGTTACGCACTGCTGGCCAATCCCCTGTCGAAGGCGCAGGCCCGGATGCCCCTCGCTCTGCACCTGGACCTTCGCATGAACCATCAGCAACAACATCCACTTCCCTGTCCCGTGTGTCCAAATGTCCATAACACAGTCATTTGAACGCAAAAGCAAATACCCACAGGCCATAGCACTATATGCGCAACTTTTGAAATTACCGGCCCTTGAAATGTTGCCATTTGGACTGAGGCCTTCCGCAGCCTCGGCGGCCGTCCCTCGGTACACAGTCCTTAACCACCACTATTTTTCACGGTGTGCCATGCCCGCCTTACACCAGCATGTGTTCCAGAACATCACCCGTGGCCTGACCTATAGAGATGTTGCGAACATAAAATTTTCAGTTCGCGGACGGCGAACGCGAATTTCTGAAAATGTGAACCGCCATAGACTTCAATAGGCAGGCGAATTTTAAAACCCACAGGGACTCTTTCTAGCCACAGTAGTGATGGAAAAGTTGTTTCAAGGAGACTAACACCTGGACTGTGGCATGCCGGAGGGGGATCCATGCCAAAACTCCCATGGAAAATAACATAGTTGACGCAGAGTTGGATTTTAATCCATAAAGGGCATAAATCACTTAACAATTTTAATTTTATTTGAACAACGTGGTTTAAAACATCCAGTGTGTGCATACGATCAGGTATAATGTTGTATCGATCAGGTAGTGTAAGGGTTACGCCCGCTTCACAGACATTGACAGACCAAACTCCCCTTTTAATGCACCGCAAACAGTCCATTTGCCCAACCGCAAACTTCCCATTTGCACAAGGTTGGATACCAAGCTAGCCATGTCCCGTTAATGTCATTGAAGGTTTCTTCCTCAACCCAGCCGCGTGCAACACCAAGGGTCCCCGAAAGGTGAATTTAATAGATTTTTCAAACGGGGAGATGGTTAAAAAAACGCTTGCTCCCTCCCCTTTGTTTGAATCCACGCCAGGGTTACTGCGTCTGCGCCGTGCAATTTACTGTCACACCCGATATGAGTGGTATTTTCTGTAGTACTATTCTCATCAGTTTAATCCCTGTTACGTCCCATATCAGGGATTGCCTTTTGTGAAAAAAAAAATTAGGCCGGGTACCTTCGACTGCCTTCACAGTGACAGACCAAACTCTGATACACCAAACTGAATTGAATTTAGGAACCGAGAGATGGAAAAAGCAGCTTGGTCGGTCCTCTTACTCCCAAGTTGGGGCACTTGCGCGTGCACGGACCAATGTGCTGTGACACCCTATATGAGTGGTGTCTTAACTAGTACTATTCCTATCAGTTTAATAGTTTAATCCCTGTTACGTCCCCTATCCGGGGACGTGTGTCGAATTGATTAATCATTGTCGAATTAACGACATCCTGAAATAATTTTGTTCTGAGCTCTGTACTTGCTTTGTAATGGAATTGATGGGGATTTTTTAAATTGTCTGCATTATTTCTAATAAACTATTAAGAGACTTTATTATGATTTTTTTTATTTTATGTATTAAAAACCCATACAACGTAAAAAAATAAAAATAATGTTTTTCTATGAAAAATTATCCAGCCGATCGCTTTTAGTCTGATCATAATGAAGCAATGGCCTTATCTGGGGTGTGGCAACATTGCCAAAACACTCATAGAGGTTGATAATCGCTTCATTGTGATACTCAAGCCCCTTCACCACAACAAGGTACCGATCACGAAGGGGAATTGACACATGTATGTGCCTTTTTTTTGCTTTGTTTTTGCAGCCACAGTGCAGCACTAGAGGCCAGAAAAATTAGGCATGTACACATGCCTGAAAAATTAGGTATTGTTACAGCCGCAAAAATGTATGTTTTCCAGGCAGAAAGGTGACTAAAACATTGCGGCTTGAACCCTAGTTGGTGGGAGAGAATTCACAAAAGTCATCCGGTATGCAGACATTAAATACAGCAGTGTGGGGACCATTTTGAGGCCAAGGCATGTCATCAGGCCATTTGTTAGTCAAACATATCCCCCACTGTCAGTCCCTTCGGGATCCATGCCTGATTCATCTTAATGAAGGTGAGGTAATCAACACTTTTTTGACCGAGGCAACTTCTCTTTTGGGCGTCCAGTAACGTGGCAAAAAATTCCCAGCTCCGCAGAGGCTGTCCTAGCACCCCGGTCATACAAATACTCGTTGACGGCTTTTTCTTGTTGGAGCAGGCGGTCGAACATTAGGAGTGTTGAATTCCAACGTGTCGGGCTGTCGCAAATCAACCGCCTCACTGGCATGTTTTTTCGGCGCTGGATGTCTGAAAAGTGCGCCATGGCCGTGTAGGAACCCCTGAAATGGCCACACACCTTCCTGGCCTGCTTGAGGACGTCCTGTAAGCCTGGGCACTTAGACACAAAGCGTTGCACAATGAGATTCAACACATGTGCCATGCACGGCACATGTGACAACTTACCCAAATACAATGCCGCCAACAAATTGCTTCCATTGTCACACACCACTTTGCCGATCTCCAGTTGGTGCGGGGTCAGCCACTGATCCACCTGTGCGTTCAGGGCGGACAGGAGTGCTGGTCCGGTGTGGGTCTCTGCTTTCAGGCAAGTCAACCCCAAGACAGCGTGACACTGTCGTATCCGGGATGTGGAATAGCCCCTTGTCTGGGAGCTGGGGGGATTTATTTGATATGCAGCCAGACGCCGCAGCAGAAGAGGACTCAGCCAAGGAGGTTATGGAAGAGGATGGAGTAGGAGGAGAAAAGGAGGTGGCAGTAGGCCTGCCTGCAAGTTGTGGTGGTGTCACCAACTCTGCAGCAGAGCCACGCATTTCATGCTTGGCAGCCATCAGCAGGTTGACCCAATGCGCAGTGTAGGTGATATACTTGCCCTGACCATGCTTTGCAGACCAGGTATCAGTGGTCAGATGGACCATTGCCCCAACACTGTATGCCAGAGATGCCATGACTTCCTTTTCAATCACTGAGTAGAGGTTTGGGATTGCCTTCCACTGTGGTGTCCCAATAGCGACACATTTTTTGAAGGCCTGAGACTCACCCAGCTGGCGGGCTAAGAGTTCCGTCAAGCCAGCTGTCAGACGCCGGGCAAGGGGGTGACTCTGTGACATTGGCTTTTTACGCTCAAACATTTTCTTTACAGACACCCGACTGTGGGCAGATGAGATGGAACTGCTGAAGGTGAGAGGCGGAGTGGCGGTTGGGAGGGGGCAAGGAGGACAGCTGTGGTTGATGTGGCTGAAGATGCTGGACCAGGAGGAGGATGGTGGCTTTGAGCTTGTGTGCTGCTTTTACTCGTCATCATGTGTTGATCCCATAGGCGTTTGTGATGTGCGATCATGTGCCTTCGCAAAGCAGTTGTACCTAGGTGGGTGTTGGATTTCCCACGACTCAGTTTCTTTTGGCACAGGTTGCAAATGGCATTGCTGTTGTCAGAGGCAGACACACAAAAATATGCCACACTGCTGAGCTTTGCAATGACGGCATTCTGGTGGTGGCAACAGCATGCGTTGATTGGCGTGCTCTCTGGCTGACCCCGGGTGCCGATACATGCTGTCTGACTGTGCCACTAGCTACTTGAGACGACCTCCCCCTGCTTCCAACTCGTCTCCTCCTTCTTTCTGTCTCCCCTTCAGAACTTTCCCCCTCTTCTTCTTGTCTTCGAGCAGGCACCCACGTGGCATCCACAGACACATCGTCATCATCACTTCACCACTGACACCTCAGCAAAGGAAGCAGCAGCGGATACAACATCATCATCATCATCATCATCACACTGTACGTCCATGTGTGTAATGCTGCCTGACTGAGACATATCCCTGTTATCTACATCCTCTGGCAATAATGGTTGCGCATCACTAATTTCATCCAACTGATGTGTAAATAACTAAATAACTCCTCTGAGGGATCAAGTGAAGCGGCTGTGGTGGCTGTGGTGGTAGTGGTGGTGGTGGTGGCGGCGGGTGGGAGAGTGGTAACTTGAGAGCAGGTGACCAAAGCTGAGCTGGTGGAGGATGGTGCATCAAGGTTCTTAGCGGAAGCTGTTGAAGATTGGGTGTCCTGTGTAAGCGAGTCAACTATTTTCTCCGAATTTTTTGGGTTCAGGGTGCGTGGCCTCTGACACTGGGCATTATTCCAGGGCCAGTGGAAATCACAGCACCACGACCACGACGGCCCCTGCGGGGTGGCCTGCCTGTCATTTTTTTTTAGATAAATGGTACAATGTGTGCAAGGTACTGTGCCACCCTATATAAGTGGTGGGCAGTGGGCACAGTACAGTCTGTGTGGGCCTGACACGCACAGACTTGCAACTGTGATTATATCACAAAAAAATATTAAATATATATTTTTTTATTTGCAGGGTATTTGAGTGAGTGACACCCTGTAACGGTATGAGTGGAGCCTAGCCAGTGGCCACAATACAGTCTGTGTGGCCCTGACACACTGGCTTGCAACTGTGATTATATCACTGAAAAATATTAAATATAATTTTTTTTATTTGCAAGGTATTTGAGTGAGTGACACCCTGTAACGGTATGAGTGGAGCCTAGCCACTAGCCAGTGGCCACAATACAGTATGTGTGGGCCTGACACACACGGACTTTCAAATGTGATTATATCACAGAAAAATATTAAATATAATTTTTTTTTATTTGCAGGGTATTTGAGTGAGTGACAGCCTGTAACAGTATGAGTGGAGCCTAGCCAGTGGCCACAATACAGTCTGTGTGGGCCTGACACACACTGGCTTGCAACTGTGATTATATAACTGAAAAATATTAAATATATTTTTTTTTATTTGCAAGGTATTTGAGTGAATGACACCCTGTAACGGTATGAGTGGAGGCCTATCCACTAGCCAGTGGCCACAATACAGTCTGTGTGGGCCTGACACACACGGGCTTGCAAATGTGATTTTATATATATATATATATATATATTTTTTTTTTTAATTTTTTTTTTCTGTCACACCCTGTATGAATGGTGTGCACTGTACACACAGTGCTGTCTGTGACTGAGCCTGCAGCCACTCACAAACGGGCAGCCAGGCAACTGCAATATATATATATAGATATATATATATATATATATAAATTTAAAAAAAGCACACTGATGTACCAGCCCTAAAAAGGGCTTTTTGGGGTGCTGTCAGGACGCTGTCCTTTCAGCAGATGAGTCTGTGGACCCAGAACAATGCCCTAGCTAATGCTTTCCCTATTGAATCAGCAGCAGCACTGTCCCTCCTCTCACTGAGAATGCAGCTTCCGAATGAATCTAAAATGGATGGTGTCCAGGAGGTGGGAGGGTCTGGGAGGGAGGGTCTGCTGCTGATTGGCTGGAATGTGTCTGCTGACTGTGAGGTACAGGGTCAAAGTTTACTCAATGATGATGTATAGTGGGCGGACCGAACATCACATATGTTCGCCCACCACGGCGACTGCGAACAAGCTGGCGAATAGTTCGGGCCATCACTACTGACCTATGCAGTCACTGGGAAGGTCAACTTAACCATGGACAAGTGCTGGTGGCTAGGGATGCTACATTTCCCTGATGGCACACTGTGTGAATGTTGTGGAGGGCGAGAGTGAGTTGTACCCTGTGATGGCACAGGTGCTACCCACGCCCAGGATTGCGGGCCCTACGTCCATCAGGGTCTCCGCCAGCAGCTATGTTACTGGCTCCAACCCCCACTTCTCCTCCTCCAGCAGCAGTCAGCCATCAGTCACTAGCTGGAAGCAGTGTAGCACTGCTGTGAGTCAACAGGCCATGCTGAAGTTGATCTGTTTAGGGTACAAACAGCACACCGCTGCAGAGCTGTGGCACGGTATAAGGAACCAGACCGAGCTGTGTCTCTCGACACTCAACCTACAACCAGGCATGGTTGTGTCTGAAAATGGCCGAAACTTGGTGGTTGCTTTGGAGCTCGGCAACCTGACACACATCCCATGCCTAGCCCACGTCTTAAACTTAGTGGTTTAGCGGTTTATCAAAACCTAACACAATTTGCCAGAGCTACTAGTGAAGGCTTGCCGCGTGTGTTCCCATTTCCACAAGTCGTCCACAGCTTCAGCCGGTCTGTCAACGCTGCAGCAGCACTTGCGGCTTCCAGCTCACTGACTGTTGTGCGACGTGAGCACGCGCTGGAACTCTACGTTCCACATGTTGGCCAGGCTTTGTGAGCAGCAGAGGGCAGTTGTGGAAGACCAGCTGCAACATGTTTTGTCGCCTTTCCAGTCAACTTCCACTATTCACAAGCGAAGAGTTGGCATTGATGTCAGACCTCTGTGAGGTTTTAAAAAACTTTGATGAATCCACATAGATGGATAGTGGCGATAATGCTATTATCAGCGTAACCATCCCACTGCTGTGTCTACTCAAACTATCGCTGCTCACAATTAAGGACGACGCTCTGAATATGGCAGACGAGGAAATGGGGTAGGACATTACACAGGGTGATAGCCAGCCCATCCAGAGTTTGTCTTCTCGGCGCGAATTGGACCATGAAGAGGAGGAGGAATAGGAGAAGGAGCTGGAGACAGTTGCCTCTGCTACAGAGGGTAGTACCCATGGCACTTTAATACCATCTGTTCAGAGTGGATGGGCAGGTGAGGAGGAGGAGGAGATCAAGTGTCATCCTGATGTCGACATCAACATCTTGCCTGTTGGTACTTGTTGGAAAATTGCTCCAAAATTTTCCATCTGACAACGCTGGCGACAGAGTCCATACTTCCTTGGCCAACAGTCTGTGTGGGCCTGACATGCACGGGCTTGCAACTGTGATTATATCACAAAAAAATATTAAATATAATTTTTTTTATTTGCAAGGTATTTGACTGAATGACACCCTGTAACGGTATGAGTGGGGGCCTAGCCACTAGCCAGTGGCCACAATACAGTCTGTGTGGGCCTGACACACACGGGCTTGCAAAAGGGGAACACACAGCAGTTCCAACAGAGGCAGGGCAACACTCTTCAAAGCCTGGGACAGTTTCATGACACCCCGCCAGCACCCTCACCCTGATGTGTGGCCTACTGCCACAAGGAGAGAAAAATTTTAGAGGATGGTGAAGGTGTACATAGCAGACCGTGTCAGCATCCTCAATGATCCCTCAGTGCCTTACAACTACTGGGTGTCCAAGCTGGACACAAACTCTACGCTTTTGAGGTGCTGGCCTGCCCTGCCATCAGCGTTTTGTCTGAGCCTGTATTTAGTGCTGCTGGTGGCATCATAACAGATAAGCGTATCCGCCTGTCAACTGAAAATGCTGACAGATTGACTGATATTAAAATAAACAAGGCCTGGATTGACCATGACTTCTCGACTCCACCAGAGGAATACTGATGAACATGAAGGCACTTTGCATGTGTTGTTTTTAATGTAGTTAATCGACTGTATTCCCATGCACCCCTTCCACCACAAACAAGGGTTTATGGTTGAATCTTCCTTTTCTCCTCCTCCACCTCCTCTTCCGTCATATCAATATGCATTGCTTATTCGTCACATATAATGCCCTTGCATATATGGCCTTAGAATATAATTTTTTAAGGGTCCGCTCACCAGCAGGCCCTCAGATAAAAAAAATTTGAGGGTCCACTCACCAGCAGACCCTCACATCAAATATTTTAGAGAGTTCGCTCACCAGCAGGCCCTCACATCTAATTTTTTAGAGGGTCCGCTTACCAGCAGGCCCTCAACTCAAATCTTTTACAGGGTCAGCTCACCTGCAGGCCCAAACCTAAAATCTTTTACAGGGTCAGCTCACCTGCAGGTGCAACTCAATGTGAATGATGCCCTCCTTTATGTGATATACAGGTTGTATCAAAGTGCCTCTTCCTTGTAACTTGCACTTTATATACAATTAAATATACAGGAAAGAATGTTTTCAATCAATTTTTCCTATAAAATCGATTTTTTACTTTGGTTTTGTGCGTAAAACCTTAATTAGATTGTGGGGCTGGTGATCACTTTAAGCCCTTTTAAGCAGCATCAGCAGCAGCATGGTGAAAAAATGAGTGGCAAATTAACATGGTGTGTTGATGGCAGCATGAGGAGGCTACATAGTGGCACAATGACAGAGTCTGGATAAAAGACTGAGGCCACAGATTGTTTAGAAAGATGCAGATGGAAACAATCTGTGGAGCTGTATCACGGTCACCTGCAGATTAATGCAGCCATCAAAATCAAGTTGGATTTGTCGGTTCCACCTCAGATCACCAGCAGGCCAGCACCTAAAAACTTTTACTGAGTCAGCTCACCTGCAGGCCAGCAACTTGAATCTTTTACTGGGTCAGCTCACATGCAGGCCCTCGACTGAAATCTTTTACAGGGTCAGCTCACATGCAGGCCCTTGCATAGAACTTTTTAGAGGGTCAGCTCATCTACAGCCCCTCGCATAAAATGTTTTACAGGGTCAGCTCACCCGCAGGCTCGTACCTAAAATCTTTTACAGGGTCAGCTCACCTTCAGGCCCGCAACTCAAATCTTTTACAGGGTCAGCTCACCTGAAGACCCACAAATCATGCTGCCTTGCTTTGAAGTAGTAGCCGTAGCTGTTTATCAGGCTCCCTCTCTGAAATCGAACAATGATTCCCCGTTACTGGTGGTCACGATGTTAGGTGCATAAAAGAACATCGAAATTTGATAGGGAAGATATCCAAATAGATTGTGGCGTCAAGGGGACATGCGATCAGGCAGAAGTTATCTAGAGTCAACAAAGCGGCAGCAGGGCCTCTCCTGTATAACGTTTCCTCATCCAAAATACCGCAGTGACATTCCCTGTAATTTTTTATTACTCATTCCAATAACAGGGCATCTTAAGAGTCCTGTATTGTTATTTATTGTCACTACCTCCCCGAGTCGGGAGTGGGTAATTGACGCACGCTTGCTGCCTTCCTTTGATTTTTCTGATTTAATAACTTGACCCACCCTCTCCACCTAATAAGGTTTCAGCCATTGACCTCCCTTGGATGTGGTATCCCTTTCTCCCCGTTACCTGTGATCACCATGGGTAGGCGCAGAAAAGAACATCGAAAGTTGATAGGGCAGGCTTCAGAATAGATCGTCGCCATCACGGGGACGTGCAATCGCCTAGAGGTTATCTAGAGTCACCAATGGGCAGCAGGCCCTCGCTCCTAAGGTTTTAGATGGTCAGATCAGCAGGCCCTTGCTCCAAATGTTTTTAAGGGTCACCAGCAAGCCATCAATCATAATTTGTGGGGTGTGTATGATGCCCTCCTTTATGTGTAACTAAGGGTTTTTTAGAGTGCCGTTTCCTTGTAATTTTTGGCAGCCCTTTCTAGCCCTTTCTTTTCATAGGCCTTATGACTGAAGGAGTCCCACTACCTGAACAATTGTACCACAATGTGAAGGAGGCCCACCTTTATGTGATATACAGGCTGTTTTGGAGTGCCTCTTGGTTGTAATTTTTTGCAGCACTTGAATGTACAGGAAAGAATGTTCCCTAACAATTTTTCCTGTAAATTTTTTATTTTTATTTTTTTGGGGTGGGGGGGGTCGGGGCTTGTGCGTATTTTTGTCAGTCTGTAAAAGTGGCGTACAACTCGAACAACATGGTTCCCAGCAGCGACCTGGGAGTCCAAGATGCATCTAGACATCATCCCCATGGTTTTCCAGATCCATTTTGGTGGTGTTTCTGTCAATTTCTGACCTTTTCCAATGGATCAGGCACCCTCACCTCTTCAGAGCGGGGGGTGCATGGTTGCCTCCCATCGACTTCAGAGCGGGGGGTGCTGGTTCATCATTATTAAAGAACACACAAAACCAGAAAACAGCCTGAGCACTGCTACATCTGAAAAGCCCAGCTGTGGTACATTTAAATGTATATACTCTTGATAATCTCATTTATCTGCATGTAGGAATGTGGATGGGCTGGATAATAGGGTAGGAGCGGTATTGATGTGTCAGCCTACAACCCAGCCTACAATGAGGGGGCAATGCTGTATTCGCATGTGTATAGTGGTTGGGTGGGGGCCCAATCAGGTGAAAACACATTGTACCTCTTTGAAGGGAATACAATATACTGGCATTTTGCTATAAGGTGGGGTTTTTCATATACAGCACAGTGCTAGTATACATATGGTTATTTATTGCTACTTATGGTGTTGTTTTTTAACACTAGTTGGTGGCAGGCCTATCTTATTTTGCTATGGGGCCCTGTGAATTCTAGTTATGCCCTTGTCTGTCACTTCTCCACCAGGGATGTCATAGACTGGAAATGTATACTGCTGTGCAGGTAGTGGAACAAACACAGGATCATCTGCACCTGTCACAGTGCTGACAGAGTGATTGCTCGTCTGGTAATATGGTGGCACTAATTAATTTAAAATCTTTTTATCAGTGTCCTGAATGCGATTTGTTTAAAAACTGAAGACACATCCATACAGTGCCCTGCAAAAGTATTCACCCCCCTTGACTTTTTTTTGTATTTCAGTGCCTCACAACCTGGAATTAACATGGATTGTTTGGGGATTTGCATAATTTAATTTACAGAACATGCCCACAACTATGAAGATGTTTTTTTAATTTTTTTTATTGTCAAGCAAACAACAAATAGGACAAAATAACAGAAAAAGTCAATGTGCATAACTATTCACCCCCCTAAAGTCAATACTTTGTAGAGCCACCTTTTGTGGCAATCACATCTCCAAGTTGCTTTGGATAAGTCTCTATGAGCTTGCCACATCTTACCACTGGGATTTGTGCCCATTCCTCCTTGCAAAACTGCTGGATGGTTTGCGCTTGTGAACAGCAATCTTTAAGTCTGACCACAGATTTTCTATTGGATTGAGATCTAGGCTTTGACTAGGCCATTCCAGCACATTTACATGTTTCCCCTTAAACCACTCAAGTGTTGCTTTAGCGTTTATTGCCCTGCTGGAAGGTGAACCTCTGTCCTAGCCTTAAATCACACACAGAGTGGTACAGGTTTTGCTCAAGAATATCACTGTATTTAGCACCATCCATATTTCCCTCAACTCTGACCAGTTTCCCAGTCCTGGCTGTTGAAAAACATCCCTATAGTATGATGCTGCCACCACCATGTTTCACTGTGGGGGTGTTTATTTTTGGGTGATGACATAGCGTTGAAGACATAGCGTTTTCTTTGATGGCAGAAAAGTTCAATTTTAGTCTCATCAGACCAGAGCACCTTCCTCCATTCATTTTGGGAGTATCCCACATGCCTTTTCGCAAACTCACAAAGTGCCTTTTTGTTTTCAGCTGAAAGTAATGGCTTTCTTTTGGCCACTCCACCATAAAGCCCAACTCTATGGTGCGTACGGCTTATTGTTGTCCTATGTACAGATACTCCAGTCTCTGCTGTGGAACTCTGCAGCTCCTTCTGATTGAGAAAGCACTGTTGCTTGCAGTAGCGCCGTGGCCTTCTCTCAGCTTTCCCTAGGCCATGTGATGTCCTAGGTCTCTGTGCTGCCTCTCTTATTAATGCCCTCCTTGCCCGGTCCGTGAGTTTTGGTGGGCGGCCGTCTCTTGGCAGGTTTTCTATTGTGCCATGTTCTTTCCATTTGGTTATGATCGATTTGATGGTGCTCCTAGGGATCATCAAAAATTTGGATATATTTTTTTATAACCTAACCCTGACTTGTACTAATCAACAACAATTTCCCTTACTTGTTTGGAGAGTTCCCTGGTCTTCATGGCAGTGTTTGGTAAGTGATGCCTCTTGCTTAGGTGTTGCAGCCTCTGGGGCCTTTCAAAAAAAGATGTGTATATGTAATGACAGATCATGTGACACTTAGATTGCACACAGGTGGACATCATTTCACTAATTATGTGACTTCTGAAGGTAATTGGTTGCACCAGAGCTTTTTATGGGCTTCCTAACAAAGGGGGTGAATACATACGCACATCCCAATTTTCTGTTTTAAATTTTCTGTTTTTCTGACTATTGTGTTCTGATCCATCACATAAAATTCAGATTAGCAAAACATTGAACTTAAAGATGACCTTTCATCGGTCCAAATATTGTGAACTAAGTATCATGACAGCGGCACCCAGGGATCTCATTGCACTTACTATTATCCCTGGGCACCGCTTCGTTCTCCCGTTATGTTTGGGGACTTAATTATAGTAGGAGGAGACTGCCTTTGTTCTGCTAAGTGTCTCCTTCTCCTAGGCTGTAGCGCTGGCCAATCGCATCGCAGAGCTCACAGCCTGGGAGAAAAAACCTCCAAGGCTGTGAGCTCTGCGCTGTGATTGGCCAGCGCTACAGCCTAGGAGAAGGAGACGCCTAGCAGAACAAGCGCAGACTCCTCCTACTATAACCAAGTCCTCTAAGTCTCCGCCTACTATAACCAAGTCCCCGAACATACCGGAGGACATAACGGGAGAACGGAGCAGCCCCCAGGGATAATAGTAAGTGCAGTGAGATCCCTGGGCGCCACTGTATATGTCATGACACTTAGTTCACAATGTTTGGACCGATGAAAGGTCCTCTTTAAGGCTGTAATGTACCAAAATGCGAAAAAAGTCAAGGGGGGTGAATACTTTTGCAAGGCACTGTAGGACCATATGAGCTATTATACATAAACCAGTAGTAGGTTTACACAAGGCTACTTACAAAACTGCTTCATAATTAGCAATATACTATTACACATACAGTCAGGTCCATAAATATTGGGACACCAACACAATTCTAACATTTTTGGCTCTATACACCACTACAATGGATTTGAAATGAAACAAACAAGATGTGCTTTAACTGCAGACTGTCAGCTTTAATTTGAGGGTATTTACATCCAAATCAGGTGAACGGTGTAGGAATTACAACAGCTTGCATATGTAGTAAAAGTAATGGGACAGAATAATAATCATAAATCAAACTTTCACTTTAATACTTGGTTGCAAATCCTTTGCAGACAATTACAGCCTGAAGTCTGGAACGCATAGACATCACCAGACGCTGGGTTTCATCCCTGGTGATGCTTTGCAAGGCCTCTACTGCAACTGTCTTCAGTGCCTGTTTGTTCTTGGGGCATTTTCCCTTTTTTTTTATCTTCAGAAAGTGAAATGCATGCTCAATCGGATTCAGGTCACATGATTGACTTGGCCATTGCATAACATTCCACTTCTTTCCCTTAAAAAACTCTTTGGATGCTTTTGCAGTATGCTTTGGGTCATTGTCCATCTGCAATGTGAAGCGCCATCCAATGAGTTCTGAAGCATTTGGCTGAATATGAGCAGATAATATTGCCCGAAACACTTCAGAATTCATCCTGCTGCTTTTGTCAGCAGTCACATCATCAATAAATACAAGAGAACCAGTTCCATTGGCAGCCATACATTCCCACGCCATGACACTACCACCACTATGCTTCACTGATGAGGTGGTATGCTTAGGATCATGAGCAGTTCCTTTCCTTCTTCATTCTCTTCTCTTCCCATAACTCTGGTACAAGTTGATCTTGGTCTCATCTGTCCATAGGATGTTGTTCCAGAACTGTGAAGGCTTTTTTAGATGTCGTTTTGAAACTCTAATCTGGCCTTCCTGTTTTTGAGGCTCACCAATGGTTTACATCTTATGGTGAATCCTCTGTCTTCACTCTGGTGAAGTCTTCTCTTGATTGTTGACTTTGACACACATACACCTACCTCTTGGAGAGTGTTCTTGATCTGGCCAACTGTTGTGAAGGGTGTTTTCTTTACCAGGGAAAGAATTCTTCGGTCATCCACCACCGTTGTTTTCTGTGGACTTCTGGGTCTTTTGGTGTTGCTGAGCTCACCGATGCGTTCCTTCTTTTTAAGAATGTTCCAAATAGTTGTTTTGGCCACACTTAATGTTTTTGCTATCTCTCTAATGTTTTTTTATTTTTATTTTTTTAGCCTAATGATGGCTTGCTTCACTGATAGTGACAGCTCTTTGGATCTCATCTTGAGAGTTGACAGCAACAGATTCCAAATGCAAATAGCACACTTGAAATGAACTCTGGACCTTTCATCTGCTCATTCCAATTGGGATTATTCCCATAACACACACCTGGCCATGGAACAGCTGAGAAGCCAATTGTCCCATTACTTTTGGTCCCTTAACAAGTGGGAGGCACATATGAAAACTGTAGTAATTCCTACACCGTTCACCTGATTTGGATGTAAATACGGTCAAATTAAAGCTGACAGTCTGCAGTTAAAGCACATCTTGTTTGTTTAATTTCAAATCCATTGTGGTGGTGTATAGAGCCAAAAATGTCCATGTACATACCTTAAACGAGTCTTCCGAGGATTTTATACTAATGGCCTGTCTTCTGGATAGGTCATCGGTATCTGATCGTTGGGTGTGTGACATCTGGGACCCCCACCAATCAGCTGATTGAGAAAGCACTGTTGCTTGCAGTAGCACTGCGGCCTTCTCTCAGATTTCCCTAGGTCATGTGATGTCAGGTTCAGCTCACCTCCATTGAAGTGAATGCAGATGAGCTGTGATACCAAGCACAGCCACTATTCACTGTATGGCGCTGTGCTTGGTGAGCAGAGAGAAGGTGGTGGTACTACTGCGAATGCCTGTGCCTTCTCAAACAGCTGAATGGTGGGGGGATCCCCACCAATCAGATACTGATGAATATGTCATCACTATAAAAGTCTCAGAAAACCACTTTAACTTGTCTTATTAATGCTAAAATGAAAACTTCTGCTTCTACAAGGATTAACATATCCAAATACACTGTGTCCTTCCTAGAAAGGCCAGCACAAGACCATGATTAATGTGCCATGTGTCTCCCCTAACCTCTGCTTACTTTAAATCTCAATGACCTCAGTCTGTGATAACATCTTGCAATTCCTTTTTCTGTATTTTCAGTTGCAAATTCAGGTTAATGAGACTTCATGGTATATATGTATACAACTGCATGACAGTGATGCAGATATGCTTGGCCTTCTAACTTCATCTTACCAGTTGCCTCCTCACCTGACTTCTGTCCCATTAAATTGGGTGGCCTACCTATCAAAAGAAAAAGGCCATGCGCGAAAAGTATAAGTATAAAAAACCTCATTAACCTGTCTCACTGCTGCTCCATTGCTAGACACTTCAGATCCCTGCAGGACCAGAAAGCAGCTTGGTCTCCTGACCTCTGGCCAGTCACAGGCCCCAGCAGTCACATTGGCTTGTACGCTACATCGATACGTCTCAGCAGTGATATATCATTCAAACCGTGATTGGCCACAGTGGTCATGGGACCAGAAAACCAAGCAGCCGGAAATGAAGCAGCGGCAAGAACATGGAAAAATGAGTGTGGGATTGTTTTATGTTCAGGGGGAAAAGGAAGGACTCCAGAGGGTTATTGGCTCCAAGGCAGGACAACCACTTTAACACGTGAAATACAGTTTGTATGTCAAGATAGCAATTCCTATATCTATATATAATTTATCAAGTCATAAAAACAATAGGAATGGGGCGGAGCTAGCGCCAGAGAAGGACGGCTGTGTGATGTGAAGCTCTGAGCCAGACGATTCCCTCAAAAGCACAGATCTTCAGCTAATTAGCCCAAAATGGTCAAAATTGGAGGCCCAAGGGTCGCTGACACCCAGGAGCCGACCCGATCAGCATCCCAAGCTGGCGATATGGATAAATTTATAAAGAAAGCCGCGCAGACATATGCGGCCAGAGAATCCAAGATGGCGCCGGAAACCTCCGCGCACACCGAAAAGCAAACAGAAAGCTGGAAGCGCTGCTGACAAGGTAAGAGAGGATTCCCCAGGGGCAGAGGCTCTCCCACTTTCCAGATCCTTTCTAAAGGAAGCCCTGATGGAAGCCCTGGAACCTATTAAGTCCGATCTCAACTCCATTAAGGAAGATATGAGACACATAGGGAGAAGGGTGGAAGTACTGGAGGAAGCACATACCGTCCTTACTGCACATCAGAATGCAATCTCCTCCAATCTGAGTTTGCACCAAAAGCACCTGAACTCTCTATATACACAATTAGAAGATCAGGAAAATAGGGGCCGGCGCAACAATCTGCGCTTCAGGGGTGTCCCTGAATCGGTGGGCCCTGATGAGATCCCAGAAACAGTAATGCGAATATGCCTGAAACTCTTGGGCCCAGATTCTACACATGAAGTCAACATAGAGCGTGCCCACAGAGCTTTGCGCCCTAAACCTCAGCCCATAGACCCTCCAAATTTTGCACTTTCCGGCCAAAGAGGCAATCCTAAACAGTGCAAGAAATACCCTCCAATTGACATGGGATGAAAACCCGATTTCTATATACCAAGACCTAGCTCAATCCACTTTGAAAAAACGTTAATCTCTTAAACCACTAACTGACCTGCTGAGGAACAGAAAGCTTATCTATAAGTGGCTTTTTCCATTTGGGCTTTCCTTCTTTCATAATGGCCGCAGGATCTCCATCCAATCCTATGGTGACCTGGATAAAGCCTATGACACCCTGCAAGTTCCTCCGCTTCCTGTTGAAAATTGGGAAACAGTCCAGGACTTTGGTAATATACCTATCCTTCCTTCAGAAGAACCATGGGAGACTCCTCGCACTCAAAGGTCTCATAAAGCCAGAAGAAATCGTCAGGCTCCTTCCTCCAAGCGTTTGTCACTTACTGACGATTGACCAGATAAGCAAAAGTCCTTCTCTTCCTCTCGTTGGATGAGGACTCTCTATTCGCTGGACCCCTGGAGAAAGAAAAGGGTGAAATATGCTTCCCCTGCATGGATGTTTATATACTAAAAATATCTATTTAGTAGTTTCAAAGCACATACATCTATAATGTTTTGTATTCGCAATATTAATATAGGCTTTACCATGCTTGACTGCTTTACATACGTTTCGCTAGGATAATAGCTTCACCCTTCCTACTCCTAGTTCTTGTATAAGTTGGGGCTCCAACCAAAATTTTTCTCTTTACTGAGGGTTTGTCGAGGTTGCTCTTTGATAAGAGAACCACTTTTCCCCCTCTATGCACCTAGAGCTACAAAGCTCTTATTTGTTAGTGCCAACTAGGTGCTGTTTTTACTTTGATGTTACTATTTTTGTTACTAGTTTTCTTTTGTCTTTAGACAGGACTCAGAGGTACATTAAATTATGTAGATTATTACATGCCATGCATTTCCGACTTCAGGAAAAATACTTTTGTCTAGCTCCGTTAACCTGTATTCTGTTTATCACTAGGACTATTGAAAACTTGAGCAGTGGGATACGCATCCTCCCTACGACTCTCTGGAGGCAGCACTTACATCGAGGTGGCACCCTTTCTCTACTTCGGTTGGTGGGTGATACACATCTGTCACACATGTCTTTAGCCTGGTCTGCACCTTCACTTTTTTCCAAATATGCCTGACATTAAACTTGTCTCTTACAATGTCAAAGGATTGAGATCTCCTTCAAAGAGATGCCAGATCCTATCTCTCTTGAACAAGGAGAAATGTTCTATAGTTTTCCTGCAGGAAAACCACTTTAAACATGACAATTACCCCAACCTCTCCTTTTCCAAATTTCCTATTTGGCATCATTGTGGAGCTGGGGGTGCCGCCTCAAGGGGTGTAAGTATTGGTTTCCATAGAGGCTTACCCTTCAATTACAAAGCCCATATCCAGGACCCAGAAGGTAGATTTCTCATTCTTAAGGGCTTAGTGGGTAGTTCATTATATACTTTTGTAAATATATATGCACCTAATGAGGATCAGATTAGCTGGCTTTCCACATTAATAACACTAGTAGAAACCCACAGAGAAGGCATACTAATTATGGCAGGTGATTTTAACTTAGCTTTTAATCCCCTGATAGATAATACGTCCAAGAAGTCATCTGTTTCCTTAAAAGCTCTCAATTTCATGCATTCTAAACTCCAAAACTTAGGCGTCATTGACGTATAGAGATGTCACAATCCTCAGGGACTAGTTTATTCCTTTTATTCTCCAGCAAATAAATCCTATAGCAGGATAGATTATATCCTAATCTCTAAAGAACATCTACAATATGCTCATCCTCTCGGATAGGGGATATAACCCTATCGGACCACTCCCCTATATTTTGTGATATTCATCCACCAAATAGATCTAATAAACACTCGAGCTGGAGATTTAATGAATCTCTACTTGGGAGTGATAAATACAGGACTCAAATAGCCTCCTTCCTTGAGGAGTATTTCATAACCAATAACACCCCAGAAATTTCCCCCCAGATACTTTGGGATGCCCACAAAGCCTATATCAGAGGCAGATTAATTAGTCTCTGCTCGTTTTGATATGGTTCTGGATCTGACTCCAATAGTCAGTGATGTATTGTTGATGTATTGCTCCGAATGATATAAAATAATTGGCATACGTACGCCTTGAAAGAGAGATCACACACAGACTGTCACAGAGAAGTCAGTCAATGCAAGATGCTGCGTTTATTGAGATTACATGATATTTTATAGCAAAAAAGAGGAACTTTATGACTCGGCTAATTTTGATGATCTAATTGTCACATTACTAAGTCCCATGACAAGGTATCACATTATCACTCCATACTTTAGCAATGTCAGCACTATGTCAGCAATTTCAATATCATAAAGTGTTTAGTAAGGGATTATTAAGGGAGCTGGCTGCTACTTCAGGGGCCATCTTGTTTGTTAAGCAAACTGTTAGATATAATACAAGCAAGTATACATTTGATACTAGATATATGATATATGATTCCACAACAGTCCCCCCTTGTAGACTTGATTGTAGACTTGATTGTAGACTTTCCCTAAACCTAGCGAATCCCCTGGCATACCATTCGTATCCTCTTCACCCACAGTGGCGACAACTTATCCCTTGTGAATAAGTTCCCGATTGAGCGGACTTCTGGTAATACCCTGGGATTCATTTGTCCCTAATTCTCATCATCTCTTGGATCTTCAGGTCTGGGTGGAGGAGCTTCATCCGCGGGAGTTGGAGAAGGCGGGGGTGTCGGGAATGCAGGGGGTGTCGGGAATGCAGGGACGACATCCACATCTATTGCGGTGCTAGCCATTTGTTCATAGAGAAGTAGTATGGCTTCTTCAGCAGGCTTCTTTCTGTTGGTGATACGGTTAATGCAGGAAACAACAAATTTGATAAATATGTAGATTACCATCAATATTAGGGCTATCTGTAATATTCCCTGAATTATTCCCATCGTCCATCCACTAATTCCCTTGAACCAGTTACTGGGATTAAGGAATGAGAAAGTGTCAGACCACCATGTTGACTTATCTGCACTGTGAGACTCTAGCCATTCATCACGTATCTCACTCATCTTTTCCAAACCAGCTTTTACTTGTAGATTACCTTGTGGATCGATATAATGGCAGCATGCAGTACCTACTACCTGACACATACCTCCATCCTTTGCAGTCAAGTAGTCTAATACTAAAGTGTGTTGATTAGTGACTATGATGAGCTGATTCTGGACAACATTAGATGTATTCATCAGTTTCATAATTTCCCAAATCTGATCATCCAAGTAGTCGGTAGCCATTACTAGCTTGTCATATGTTTGTGTAAGCATAGGATAGATTAATAGAGTACTAAAGAACTTGTTGGCACCACTCATTTCCACAAGATGGGGTTTTCCATTTGGTCTAGGAATGTTATCTGCGGCTCTTTTATATAAGGTGTGTTTGGGGATAGCATTGACATTTAATTTTCCATGAGGCAGTGTAAAAGTGGCTGGTGTGAGCCTAGCAATTGTACATAAACCTTTGAAATCCGAAGGGAGCCATTTATATGCCCTGTGTCCACATACTAGGTATATATTTTTTGGGACCGAAACCACTGTGCTATTGAACAAACGAGTGATTAAGTGGGCTAGTTTGATACCTTCTGCCAGTTTTTGACCCTTTTCTTGACCCTCTGTGGTTTCACTAGTCATCCCTATTGTCAAGTCCTTTACACTGCGCCGGGCGCAGGCCAGATCACCACTTGCTTCAGCATATATACCAATGCACTGTACTGGACTGTCTGGGTTGGAATCATTACAGCCTGATCTGTTATGGGAACTGAAAACCATACATACCATGGGTTTGTACCTGTAGGCAGTAACAGTGGGTCCAATTTGGGAAGCAGGATACATTGCTCCACATATAGTCATTCCAGGGCATATTGCTATTCTGAGCTGAGGGTCCTGTTCTGTTTATCATTAGCCATGGGGACCCATCCCATGCTACTACTATTAGGGAAGCTTTTATACAACACTTGATGATGTTTGACAAACTTATTGTCCCACCCGTCATCATCCATTTCCGCCGGGGGAGGAATGTATGCACTGGTGAGTGTCATCAGTGCTAGCAGATAAAAGAAAATCATTTTGTTATTTCTGAATCTGGCGGGTTCCTTATCCTTTTGCAGTGAGAGGCGTGGATCCAGGTGGATCTCCCTTCGAGCTTTACAGAAGTTGGAGTGGTCAGTAGTACTTGGTAAGGCCCCTCGAAGCGTGGTTCTAGGGTACTTCTGACGTGTTTCTTGACCACTACCCACTCTCCTGGTTTCAGAGTGTGGCTGCCTTCTAGGGAGTCAGGATCTGGAATGGAAGAAAAGACTTGTACATGGATGTTAGACAACTGTTTGCTCAAAGCTATCACATACTTTGCAACAGATTCATAATGCATTTGCAACTGTTGAGGGAAGTACAGCCCCATCCGGGGTCCCGACCCAAACAATATCTCATGTGGAGTCAGCTTATGGGGAGGTTTGGGAGTGTGTCTGACTGCAAAGAGTGCTATTGGTAAACACTGAACCCAATTGAGCCCTGTTTCCCTAGTCATTTTCAGCATTTTTGACTTTAATACCCCATTCAGTCTCTCGACTTTGCCGCTACTTTGGGGTCTGTAAGGGGTGTGGAATGCCAGGTGTGACCCTACCATCTTCCAGACCTCTTGGGTTAGGTTAGCAGTGAAAGCTGGGCCCTGATCACTCTCAATGACCTCAGGTACCCCGTACCTACAGGCAGTTTCCTGTATCAATTTTTTAGCAGTAGTTGTTGCTGTCTGATTCCTGACGGGGTAGGCTTCTGGCCACCCAGAGAACATGTCTACCACTACTAACACGTATTGAAACCCTTGGCACATTGGCATCTGGATATGATCAATCTGGATCCTCTGGAAGGGGTATAAGGCTTTTGGGAGACATTTTTTGGGCGTGGGCTCAGTCCTACCTGGATTGCATTGGGCACAGATTAAACATGACTGGACATATTTCACTAGTACAGGAGTGATTCCTGGGGCTACCCATATTTTATCGATGAGCTCTTTCATTATTGTCTTAGATTGATGAGTGGGCCCATGGGCCACAGAGGCTATTACAGGATAGAGTGCTCTAGGCAAGCACACTTTCTTCCCTTGTGTCCAAAGTCCGGATTCTTCTTCCAGGGCTGACTCCTTTAGCCAGGTTTCCTTTTCTGAGCGGGTGGCTTGCTTCTGCATCTGTTTCAGTAGATCCCATGATATTTCTTGTTGCTTGACATTCGGTTGTGCTAACATGATTTTATCTGGCTGTGCTCTTTCCTCTTCCATTGCTGCCTGTTTGGCTGCTTGGTCCGCCAATGCATTTCCTTTGGCTTCTGGTGTGTCAGCACGGGTATGTGCCTTTACTTTGATTACTGCTACTTTGGTGGGCAGGAGTACTGCAGTCATCAAAGCCTCCACTGCTAAAGCATGTTTAATTGGGGTTCCTGCTGCTGTAATGTAATCTCTGGCCTTCCATATTATTCCGAAATCATGAACTACTCCAAAAGCATATCTGGAGTCTGTGTAGATGTTAGCAGTGGAGTCTTTTGCTATGAGGCAGGCCTCAGTAAGAGCTATGAGTTCAGCCTCTTGTGCTGACTGGTCTGGGCGCAATTGCCTTGCACACAGTACTTCATACTCACTAGTAACTGCCATGCCTGTATGGAATTTCCCTTTGTCATCGGCATACCTTGAACCGTCTACAAAGAGTGTCCAGTGAGGGTTTTGCAAAGGAGTATCCTGTATTGATGGTGGAGTTCCTACTTCAGCTTCCATCATTGTAATGCAATCATGTTCTTGTTCTTTGTAAAGAGAGTCGGTTGAGGCCCATAGTTCTTCTTCCTGAAGATCTTCTTCAGCACGTAGATCAATAAAATCTGCAGAATCTCCATCTGCAGTACACTCCCCCCTTGGGAGAGGAAGGAGTGCAGCAGGATTGAGGATGTGGCATCTCTGGATGGTGACATTATCTGGCAGAAGCAGGCTACACTGGAGCCTGAGGTGGCGTTGTGCAGTGAGGTGTTTAGGTTGTGTTTGTTGCAGGATAGCTGAGATGTCATGGGGAGCCATGATGGTGAGTGGGTGTCCCAGGACGATGTCAGCTGTAGCGTTCAGGAGAGAACTAGCAGCATGAACGGCCCTGACACAGGAAGGGGTGGCTCTGGCTACAGGGTCTAGACGTTTTGAGAAGTAGCCTAGAGGTCTACTACGACCTCCATGGCTCTGGGTGAGAACTCCAGTGGCATGACCCTGACGTTCCATGACATAAAGGCGAAAGGGAAGCTGATAGTTAGGGATGCCAAGAGCTGGGGCAGTGACAATGATTTGTTTGAGAGATTGGAATGCTTTTATGGCTTCTGCAGTCATTTGGAAAGGAACAGTAGCAATACGGGGTATGCAATCAAATAGTGGTTGCATTAGAACGGATGCATTAGGGATCCATGGTCTACAGTATGAAATGAGTCCCAGAAAGGTTTGCAGTTGGTGAGGGGTATCTGGCAGTGGGATGTCTGAGACTGCTTTCTTTCTGGCATCCGTAAGATGCTTACTGCCTTGAGAGATGCAGTGACCTAGGAAAACAACTTTTGGAAGACACAACTGTAATTTAGAACGTGAGACTCTGCATCCAGCATCCGCCAGGTAGGCAAGAAGTGAGGCAGATGAGTTCAGGCAGACGGGGTGTGAGTCAGCACAGAGGAGTAAATCATCCACATATTGTAAGAGTTCCACCTCTGGGTGATCTGCTTGCCATGGTTGTAAGATGGATGCCATTGCTTTGCTAAAGCAGGAAGGACTATTATGAGCTCCTTGAGGCAACACCGTCCAGGTGTATTGTTTTCCATCATGTGTAAAAGCAAAGAGAAATTGGGAGTCTTCATGTAATGGGACAGAAAAAAAGGCATTTGCTAGATCAATGACAGTAAAGATAGCAGCCACAGGAGGAATGCTAGCCAGCAAAGTGTGGGGATTTGGTACAATGGGGGTTTCAAAGACCGTAGCCTCATTAACTGCTCTGAGGTCTTGTACCATGCGATATACAGGAGGCTGTCCCTTCACACTCTTCTTTTTAATTGGGTATAAGGGAGTGTTACATGGTGAGGTGGTAATTTTAATAGCTCCATTTGCAAGAAGAGCCTGTATCTGGTGGGTGATAGCATCTCTCTGGGAAATGGAGAGAGGGTATTGTGCTTTATAAGGCAGTAAGTTAGGATTCTTCAAGGTTACAGTGACTGGTGGGACTTTGAGACGCCCAATGTCTTGGGGACCTTTGGTCCAAAGGGTATCAGGGATGAGGTGCAAAATGCTTTGCAGCGAATCCCCTTGTTCATGTGATTCAAGTGACTGGGATTTTAATGCCATTAGGAGGCAGGTTTCTTCAGGACTCAATGCCGTACCTAGAACAACTGTACCATTTTCCTTGAACTGGATGTTGGCACGTATTTTCTGAAGAAAATCTGAGCCTAATAGGTTATAAGGACATGTCTGGCTTACAACAAATTGTGACATTACTCCAGTGGGCAGATGTAACTGTGGAGATTGGCTTTGGGATTTAGTAGAGGGAGTAATCAAGAGAGGCTTAGTAACAGGGTTGTGCTGGGTGACCCCTTCTAAACCAGAGCAGGGTAAATGCATATCTGTGAGCCAGGAAGGGAGTATGGCGGTCTCACATAACACACTGCGGGCTGCACCAGTGTCTACAAGGAATGAGAGTTCCTTCCCTGCCACATCGAGGGTGATTCGAGGGGCGGGGCCTGCAGGAGGGGCAGAGACTGCCATACACGGGGTGTCCCCTCCCAGCAACACTGGTTTGCCAACGTCCTAGTGGGATGGAGCTGGCCATGGAGGAGGAGTTCCTCTTTGGCTCTGATCTGCTGGCCACAGATGTTTGGAGCGACAGTTTCTCTTAATGTGCCCTGGTTTGCCGCACCCATAACAGACACGGGGCGGGGGTCTTTCCTCTCTTTCTTCTCCCGTCATGACTGCCATGACTGATATGCGGGATTTCTTTGTACTACTCTCCAGCCCTTTTGCAACTTGTTCTAAAATTTCCAATGTTAATGATTTCCATTCTGGGCGACAGGTTACAAGAGCTTTGTTCAGATCTGGCCTAAGGCCATCTACAAATGACCGTGCTAGGAGTCTTAAGTGCACAGGTTCATTTGGACTGAATCCCATATCTTTATAGTTTTGTTTAACTCTTTGTACAAACTTTTCTACTGACTCTGCTTTATCCTGCACCATGTCTTGCAGGGTCGTGGACTGCTCTGCTAGTCTGTCTTTCGCCCACTTATATAATTGCTGAATGAAATCACGGCCAGATTCTGAATCACGAGTGTCATAATTTGCTCCAGGGAGTTCTGGTTGGCGTATGTGATCCATTATAAGTGAAGAAAATTCACCAGTTTTATTTTGCACAATACTTTGCAAGTCTGACCAAGTACACCCGTAGGTTTGATAAACTTGTGCCAATTTTCTATAAAAGGGCATAGGGTGTGTATCTGGGTCAGGCATGAGGTTCACTATGGTGAACAACTGCTGGGGGGTAAAGGACACATACCTAGGTGGCCCGACTGGGCGAGTGTTCAAGTATATTTCCCTTAAGGCTTCAAGATTTCCTTGTCCTATGTTATGGATCTCTCTTTGCAGCTCTGTAATTTGGTTTTGAAAAGACTCATTCATTGCTCTTGCTGCACCCTGCTGACTACTTAAGGTAATATCAGAAAATTGTCCAAGGTGCGGTGGGGGGCTGCGATATCCCGGGGTTTGTGCTGCAGTACCAGGTGCATAGTCCACTGTCTGCTGTGAGTCTTCCCCTGCATCTTCCTTTTGTTTCTCCCCATCCTCATCTTCCTGATCTACAGCACCACTTCCTCCTACCATTATATGAGCTGGAGCTATGGGCTGACTGGGTAGCATGTAGGTGCCGTCAGGATTTACAAGTGGGTATATAGCAGTGACTTGTGGCATGACAGAAAGAGCAGGGTTTGGGGAGATTACAAGTCCAGCCTTGGGCGTTGGCTGAGGACAAGATGGCGTCACTGCTGGGACTGGTGAGACGTGCTGGGGGGCTAAAAGAGCATGATTATGTGGGCGTGGAGCACCACAGGCTAAGCACGTATCACGGGGGGCAGGGTTCTGCTGACCACAATGTGTACAAGTCCAACTTCCCCTTTTTCTTTCAGCTGCGCCACTGTTATAGGGCGGTGGCTGTTCCTGTACTAAGACTGGGCCAGGCCGATAGTAATGGAGTCCTGATTTTTCATCAAACATTGCTTCTCCTTTTGTCTGTTCAAATTCTTTGCTACAGTCCAGCCATATCCTGACTGTATCTATCAACTTATCATCATTCAATTTGCCTCTTTTCTCAGTCAACAATGTCTGCCACACAGCAGAACACAACACACCTCCTTTTGCAATACCATAATTCTTTTCTAACTTGCTTAGTCCTTTGACATAACCTTTTCCTCTCCGGTCCGCCACGTACTGTTCAGGTGAACAATAGCCCTTCGGGACACTATTTCGGTTACCCATCTTTTCAAAACAACACGTTCTGGAGCCTTCAACACTTTCTGGAGCCTTCAACACTTTCTGTCTCTGATAGTTGGATTAGCACAGACACTGACAAACAAACACCTTGAGCTTGAGATTAACACACCACTGGGTTATCAGCAAGCCGTCTCCTTCCCTTCTACTATTTCTTGGGGTTACACACCAGGGTTACCCCTCAATGTAGGCACTTTAGGAGACTTCTATTGTTCTGTCAGTCTATGCCTCTCCTTTCTCCCAGAGACCAGAGAAACCAACCATACACAAAAAAATAATAAAACACAATACATCAAGCTTATCAATACAATGGGGTTCTTACTTTCATGCCCCTGAGGATGCCTCACTGTCGGTGCACCCCTCCCTAGAACAAATATGGATAGACTAAGCCAAGGGACACAGAATAGGTAAGATGAATATATTTTCTCACCTCTTATTACGGGCCGCGGTCCCGGTGTCCGTTGGCTTGTCTCTCTGGGTCCAGTCTCTGGGGGTACGCCAGCAGGAGGTCCAATCCTCAGGCCCCACGTTGGGCGCCAACTGATATGGTTCTGGATCTGACTCCAATAGTCAGTGATGTATTGTTGATGTATTGCTCCGAATGATATAAAATAATTGGCATACGTACGCCTTGAAAGAGAGATCACACACAGACTGTCACAGAGAAGTCAGTCAATGCAAGATGCTGCGTTTATTGAGATTACATGATATTTTATAGCAAAAAAGAGGAACTTTATGACTCGGCTAATTTTGATGATCTAATTGTCACATTACTAAGTCCCATGACAAGGTATCACATTATCACTCCATACTTTAGCAATGTCAGCACTATGTCAGCAATTTCAATATCATAAAGTGTTTAGTAAGGGATTATTAAGGGAGCTGGCTGCTACTTCAGGGGCCATCTTGTTTGTTAAGCAAACTGTTAGATATAATACAAGCAAGTATACATTTGATACTAGATATATGATATATGATTCCACAACAGTTTCTTAAAAAAGAGTCTTAGAAAAAGCTTTCCACCCTACTGTCCAAAATCCATACATTGGAAAAAGCCCATAAACAATCCCTACTTGCCTCACATCTTGTGGAACTTACCTCCCTCAGAACGTAATTGAAAAATTTTCTCAATGAGAAATCAGCAAAATACTACCTATCAGCTCAACAAAAATTATTTGCTCATGGTAACAAAGCTTCTAAATTTGCAATGCAGAGAATTAAACAGAGGCGTATTTCCCGTTATATCCTGAGCATTAAATCTCCACAAAATACTCACCTGTTTGAAGCACATGAAATAGCTGAACAATTTAAAAAATTTTATGAGACCCTATATAATCTCCCTCCCACTACACTTCCAGACCCCATACAGGATAGGAGGTCCAACATCAACTCCTTTTTATCTTCTTTAAAACTGCCATCTCTTTCCACAACCCAAAGAATATCTATTTCCAAGCCATTTACCACCGCTGAGATTGTAGTCGCCATTAAATCAACCCCTAAAGGTAAATGCCCGGGTCCAGACGGGTTACCCATAACATACTACTCTACATTTAAAGATATACTTCTCCCTTTTTTGCTCCCAATTTTCAATCTCGCCTTAGAAAAACATCCACTTACTTCGGACATGACTAAAGCTATTATTACAGTCATCCCTAAACAGGGCAAAGATCCCACTTCATGTTCCAATTATCGCCCTATCTCTCTATTAAATGTGGACCTTAAACTGCTATCTAAAATGTTAGCTACTAGATTAAAAAAGCCTCTTGCCACATCTAATCCACCCTGACCAGGTCGGTTTTGTTAAAGGCCGTGAAGGAAAGGATAATACCACAAAGGTACTAGATGCTTTATTTTATGCCTCCCATAGATCCTCCCCCCTAGTATTGATTGGCACGGATGCCGAGAAAGCTTTCGACAGAGTGGACTGGATCTTTATTTCTTCGACTTTGTCGAAATTTCAATTACCTGAAGCATTTATAAATGAGGCCTTTTCCATGTACTCCCACTCTTCGGCATCCGTGTCAGTCAACGATACTTTATCCTCCTGCTTCCCCATAAAGAACGGGACAAGACAGGGTTGTCCACTTTCCCCCCTTATATTCGTCCTAGTGATGGAGACCCTACTACAATCCCTTAGACAAGATCCAAATATCAAAGGTTTGAAGGTAAGTGGATGTGAATTCAAATTGTCAGCTTTCGCAGATGATTTACTGATTCTCACGACCAACCCACTTGTATCCATACCAGTAATACTATCTAAACTTAGTCTTTTCGGTTCCCTATCCAATTTTAAGGTCAATGCCTCTAAATCCTAAATAATACATATGGGCCTCTCTCCGACCACTCTCATAGCCCTCCAGACTAACTCCCCCTTTAATTGGCGTACCCAACAACTGACGTATCTAGGCGTGAAACAGTCCCCACATCTTACGGATTTATTTAAACTCAATTATAAACCCCTTTTAGCATCCTTAATCACACAACTAGAAACTTTAGACTTCCCTTATTTGTCTTGGTTTGGGAGAAAAAACATTATTATGTCATTAGTAATACCTAGACTTACTTTTTTGATGCAAGTGCTCCCTATTGAGATCCCCAAATCTTACTTCTCCTCTCTTAACAAACACATTCGCAAATATATCTGGCAGGGGAAAAAATCCTGTATCTCTTCTGAGACTCTTGCTAAGCCCAGAGCCAGAGGAGGGATTGGACTTCCTGACCCTGAAATGTATATGAAGGCTATCCAGCTTTCAAGAGTCGTAGACTGGGTTAGAAACCCCCTACATAAATCTTGGATACTCCTAGAAAATGCCTTTTTACCTTCTTCCACTCGAGCCCTGATTTTGGTTGACAGATCTCCTCCAGCTCCTAACTCTATACCGAACCCCTTGATTCGTAACACTTTGAAGGTCTGGAGGTGGTTCTCAACCAACTTGGGGGCTTTAACACTTCCCTCTCCCTTCACCTTTATAAAATATATCATCGCCTTAGCTCCTAAAGAATTGAAAGACAGCTGCCCTTCTTCGCTCAGAAATTCGGGGTTGGTAGTTTCAAGTCTGTTCAATCAAGATGGAGGTATCCTTTCTGATCATGACATTTGTGAACTACTTAAGATTAATATTCAGAACCCCTTTGTCTTAAGCTTTATTAGAACTTTCTTGGTTTTATAAGATGATTGGCAGCTTAACGTACCCCCTTAAGCCCATATCGACATTATACAGTCAGCTTAAGTCTCCCCCGTCTTTAATCAATCCCGCTGTCATTGGTCTTTGGGAAAAAGATCTACAACGTAAATTGACATCCTCTGAAGTACTGAAAGTTCTGATTACCCCGCACAAGATTTCAAGGTGTATTCTAATACAAGAGAACAGCTATAAAATCTTGATGCGCTGGTATAAAACCCCAGATAAAACTTTCTTTTACAGTTCCAGCTCTTCAGATGTTTGTTGGAGATGCCACAAGGAAAAAGGCTCATTTATCCACATATGGTGGTCATGTGAATTGATTAAACCTTGGTGGTCAAACATCTTCAATATTGGTAATCAGATCTGTCGGTCTTCCTTCCAGTGCAACCCTGAGACAGTCATACTCTCTTTGGGAATTGGGAAAGCGAAACTCTCACAAATCAACCCTTTTTTCCTTCATGCTGGCAGCTGCCAGATTAGTGATACCTAAATACTGGCTTCTCCTGATCTCCCTAGCCTAGAGCAATGGACAAAACAACTTGACCAAATTTATAGATTAGAAGAAATTTCCCACTGGGAGTTACGAACTAGACACGTTTTCCTCCTGATCTGGACCCCATGGAAAGAGTATAGGAAATTCTCTTAATTCAGATTTCCTTCTTTGAAGGTGATTCATTTAGCCTCTTAACTCAGAATAACATAGAGATCTTGTCATTGGTCCAGTGATTAACAGTAGTACTATATTATAGACACACTTATTCATAGTATTTTCGGATTGCTTACATAAATAATTTGAGTTATAGGTACCTCAGTTATTCCTGTCTTTTCCGGACCTGGATGGTCCCTTTATTGTTAGTTTTTATTTTCTTTTTATTTATTTATTTACTTATTATTTACTTATTATTTTATCACTAATATTTTCTCAATGTCACGATATTATGCTTGTAAGATGACCTTATTATCTGGCCTAATATATTGCTTGAGATGTATCATTGCAATGTGCCAGACTTTTGATGTATAAGTATACTAAATGAAAAATAAAAATTGTCAATATAAAAAAAAAAAACAATACGAATAGTGGACATTGACTGGAAAAGGTGCGGTACTATTGCTATAGCTCTTAGCAGGAAGAGGGCTGTTGGTGGCTAAATAGAGGGGGGGATCTCTCGTTTAGGATGTCCATTAGTAAGCTGTTCCCCTGGTCCCGGCACCCTGTTCAACGGTGATCTTCTGCCAGTGTTTCCTTCCAGCCCTGGCCACAGCATGCTTGCTGCTTGTTTCCTGCAGCATTTCTTTAAGGGCCGACGCACGTCACTTCCTGTATTTTATGGGTTGGATCATGTGACCTCACCAACCAATCCTAGCCCTCTTGCACATATATAAGTGGCTCAGTCCCCTTCCCAGATGCCTCAATGTCAAGGTCCTTGTGTCCTGCTAAAGTTCCTGATATCCGCTTGTGTTCTTGACTTGTATTTGTGTTCCTGGATTCTCAGGTACCTCCTGGTCTGTCTCGACCAGCTGCCTTGTGTACTTATCCTCCTCAAGAGGTATTGACCTGGTGTTCCTCTTGGGAAAGTCTATTCCCAACATCAGGGGTTATGTGAAGATCAAGGGGTTCACTTAGACAACGCCCTTAGAGGAGGTAGGACACATGGCACAGTGGGTTCACACCTGCTGGTTCGTGACACAGGTCACTGGAGATCCTAGCTGAAGGACACTTTGTGATCAGCCTATTTTGGGGAATCTTCCTATACAAAGAGATTGTAAAAAGTGTCTAACCCCTTTAAATATCTTTTGTTTCTCATACAAAAGAGCTGTGAGAAACTCTAGATAAGTATGGAATAAATGAGATATAATTGTATCTTCCTGACCTTCACGATTGATTGGATCTAGTCACTGCAATAAGTTCTGGGATTGGTGTAATACTACCAATGTGTAATAGTACATGTATTCCAGATATACCATCAATCAGCTCCATAATATGAAATACTTGGTCTGCGGCCATTTCAAGCAATTTTCAATTACTGTGTTTTTGCAGTTGGTACCGGCCGAGTGTAATGATTATTTGCTCATGTACAAAGCCCTGGGCATTTTCAAACAAGCAGACATGGAAACAAAAATATTGAAATCATTTAAAAAAATGAATTAACCCTCCAGGGTTTGAGACAATGGGTTACGCATTGTTTATGTCTGCAACAAGATAATTTCCTTCATGTCCATTTGTGTCTGTCTTGAGAACTTTAAAGAGCCAGCAAGCTTAAAAATATAAGATGACTAGAGATGAGCAGATTTACCAATTTCTATTAGTTCAGCCACCAGATTGAATTTGGGCCTAATCAAAAGTGCTTAGATTGCTCTGAAAAGTAGTAAGAGAGTAGGGCCTCACTACACTGCTTTAAAATATATGGTAATGATGGTATCCTTCCTACAATATGCCATCATGGCTGAGCTGCCTGACAGCAATACCCACCAATATGTACTATATGCAAGTGCCAGAGTGTGGTGTGTAGTGAGGCGAAGGCACTATCCCTGAGAGAACGTCTGCTGCTGAGGGAAACACAGCTACTGAGGGAAACTCAGAGATTGATATATAGAGAGTACTGTTTATAAAGAGTACTGACAGAGCGGGTTTGGTTCGAAGTACTGAATATATCATAAGTTTTTTGGATACACCACAGGTTGCTCTATTGTGTACCTGCCAAGCATCCTAGCCTATGCTGTGTAACCGCCAACCTTCAGTGCCTCTTGTGAGTAAAGTTGAAGTGTCACTCTAGTGTCTTCAGTCTACTAATTACTGCTCTATTCCTCTGGGAGAAGTTCTCAGTCAAACCTCTTGCCTTTAGAACCCCTGTCTTGACCATCTTTTATCATCATCTAAGCAAACTTCACCTCCATCGGGTGTCATGGCGACACTCCATGCCCGCTGCCATCCTGCTATCTTTGTCGGGCACTCACTTAGCTTCTGCCCGATGCTGACCACCAGACACTTGTGTCCTATGCTGCAGGCTGCAGGGTGGCTGCTATGTCTCTTTCTATGTGTGTATAAGTGTCTATTCATTGAACTTTTCACCGTAGCACTGCAAGGGCTAACCCCCCTCTTGCTCTTTGTTAAGCTGTTCAACAAATAAGCTCATCAGCTAGCTCTCCTACAGTATATACAGTATGTTATGCTGTTTGTTCCACCCAACAATACAGCCCTGATCAAAAGTTTAAGACCACTTGAAAAATGGCTAAAAAATCATATTTAGCATGGCTGGATCTTAACAAGGTTCCAAGTAGAGCTACAACATGCAACAAGAAGAAATGGGAGTGAGACAAAACATTTTTTGAGCATTCAATTTAATGAAAACAACACATAAACTGAAACAGGCTTTTTTTTCAGCTGATCAAAAGTTTAGGACCACACCTCCAAAAACAACTAAACCCCCCCAAAACAGAAATCCAACTTCCAAACATAAACTCAGTAATAAGTAGCTCCGCTGTTATTGTTGATCACTTCAAAAATTCATTTCAGCATGCTTGATGCAAGCGTTTCCATGAGGTGAGTGGGAACATTTCAAGTGGTGAAGACGGACGCACAAAGGCCATCTACTGTCTGGAACTGTTGTCCATTTTTGTAAACTTCCCTTGCCATCCATCCCCAAAGGTTCTCAATTGGATTTAGATCAGGGGAACACACAGGATGGGCCAAAAGAGTGATGTTATTCACCTGGAAGTAGTCCCTTGTCCTGCGGGCATTGTGTCTGTAGCGCTGTCTTGTTGAAAAACCCAGTTGTTACCACACAGACGAGGGCCCTCAGTCATGAGGAATGCTCTCTGCAACATCTGGACATACCCAGCGGCCGTTTGACGCCCCTGCACTTCCTGAAGCTCCATTGTTCCACAGAAGGAAAAAGCACCCCAGACCATTATGGCGCCCCCTCCACTGTGGTGCATAGAAAACTTCTCAGGTGGTATCTGCTTGTCATGCCAGTAACGTTGGAAACCATCAGGACCATCAAGGTTACATTTTTTCTCCACCTTTGAATGCCCATGTTTGGTGCTCTCTTGCAAAGTCCAAACGAGCAGTTCTGTGGCGTTCAAGGAGACGAGGTCTTTGAAGACGTTTTTTGTTTTTGAAGCCCTTCAGTCTCAGATGCCGTCTGATGGTTATGGGGCTGCAGTCAGCACCAGTAAGGGCCTTAATTTGGGTCGAGGATCGTCCAGTGTCTTGACGGACAGCCAATTGGATCCTCCGGCTCAGTGCTGGTTACATTTTTTTGAGTCTTCCACTTGACTTTTTGTTCCATAACCCTCAGGATCATTTTAAAAATGCCAAATGACTGTCTTACTGCGTCCCACCTCAGCAGCAATGGCGCGCTGTGAGAGACCCTGCTTATGCAGTTCAATAACCCGACCACGTTCAAAAAGGGAGAGTTTTTTTGCCTTTGTCATCACAACGTGTGACTACCTGACAGAAAAGGACAATTAATCCACATCTTTGCACAGATTTGGCCTTTTAAAGGCATGTGGTCCTAAAATTTGAATCAGCTGAAAAACAGCCTGTTTCAGTTTAATATTTATTTTCAATTAATTGAATGTTCAAAAAATGTTTTGTCTCACTCTCATTTCTTCTTGTTGCATGTTGAAGCTCTACTTGGAACCTTGTTAAGATCTAACAATGTAAAATATGATGTTTTGCCATTTTCCAAGTGGTCTTAAACTTTTTATCAGGACTGTATATTCTTTTTGACTTCACTTGCTTGCTAGGCCCTGAAAAAGAGCTATAATCCATTTGTCTGTCTGTGTACCGACTTCTGCCTGTTTCCTAGATCCTGATTTTCTGCTACCTGATCTGATCTTTGCCTGTTTACCATACTGACTCTGAGCCACCTACTCTGAGCGCTGGACTTTTTCACTGGTTAGTGCATTCTCCACCTGCCCTGCCCTCTGAAGGTTTCGTGACAATGTGTATTGCCTAATTCCTTGGTGTTTTTAAGACCAGTGGATCAGCAGCCAACCATAATAAAACTATTTCAAGAGGTAGCCCCCGATGGCTCATCTGCAGTAAAGGCCAGATCCTTGTATAGGGGTTAAATGGTGAAAACCAGGGGACCACCAGGATGACAGCCTCAGGTCTAGCCCAAAATCAAACCGGGTGGTTGGCACAGTGGGAACACACTCACTGCCCATAACAATGAGGTGAACCGGGATAAGCCATAAGTATCAAAGACATTTATGATCTTTACCTCTTCATGACCATATTTCAGTTTTGGAAGATGCTTTTATTTAACTAAATTAAGATAACAATCCTCATTAATCCCAGGCATCATAGGACTCCCAGAGTGGAATTGCTCTGCATTAGCTCCTAATTACTGACTAACCAGGAAAAATGTTTAAAAAAACATTTGTAATAAAATTGCCAGAGAATTCAGAAAGATGAGTTCTAATAACTATTATTGCTTTTGGCAAACTGTGAAGCGTTCCCACACAGTTATCTTACTTATACATTTCTTTGATACAGATAAAACTTCTGAGAAATTTAGCAAAGTGACTCCAGGGCAGTAATGAAAATATAAAGCGCTATCAAACTAAAGAAACCCTCCCTCTACAGAGGAAACATTAAAGGTATTGTCCTTTTATGTCCCCATCCAGCATTACCTGTGAAGAAAGCCATATACACCTGCTGCTTGTCACTCCATTTTGGCTCCAAGGTTCTCTCCACTGGACTTCTGGTCACTGTCTGTCAACCTCCAATGACTGGCCTCAGTGATGACATGTCCATAAATGGCAGAAATAAATATGTAGGACCAGCACACAATGGTCCGTACTTCTAACCGGAAGATGCAACAGCCCCGCACCAGTCGTGAATCCAATAAGCCAGAAAATGTGTAGAAATCAAACAGCGGTGGCAGCATCTCCCATTACTTCATCTTTATTAGGACTTCACAGCATACATAAAACTGAGCAACATTTCGGCTGTACACCACCCTTTGTCAAGAATAAAAACAATGTAACACATATGCATATAAATACTAAAATCACGGTTCACGCCCTCTTGTCAAAGCCAATCGAGACTCACTCTAAGCACACCCATATATCTCACTACCTATCCTTGCGTCAATCTTAACCCTCCTTTCATTAGAGTACCATACTTCAATTACTCATCACCTGTGCTTTTCCTTCACCTTATCGACAATATGTTTCTCATTGTGGTCTGCGTCCTCCATTCCGTACTGCGCATGTCTCGGCAACAACGGCTCTACTCTAAGTCCCACACGATTGTCAGGAGCGAGATCCAGCGATAGCTGAGGTCAGCTGTCAGACGAACGCAGCAGCGCAGAGATCACGCCCACTGCATCGCGCAGTCCCAGAGCTAAGCATTGTGTTGCCACGGAGATCCCACAGCGCCAGTGCACCAGACCTGGTGGGATCGCCATGGTACTGTAATGAAAGGAGGGTTGAGATCAATGCAAGGATAGGTAGTGAGATATATGGGTGTGCTTAGAGTGAGTCTCGATTGGCTTTGACAATAGGGGGTGGACCGGTATTTTTAGTATTTATATGCATATGTGTTACATTGTTTTTATGCTTGACAAAGGCTGGTGTACAGCCGAAACGTTGCTCAGTTTTTTGTATGCTGTGAAGTCCTAATAAAGATGAAGTAATGGGAGATGCTGCCACCGCTGTTTGATTTCTACACATGTCCGTAAATGGCATCACTGCTGAAGCCAGTCATTGGCTGCAGTGGTGCCGTTGACCCCGTCCATGCAAAGTTGATAGATGGGGACCCCAAATCCAGCAAAAAGAGCCTGGCAGCCGTAGTTGGGAGCAGGTGAGTATAGATTTATCCACAGGTACCTGTGGCTAGTTTAACCTAGACAACCCATTTAAAGTGGTTGTGTAAGATTGCAGTATTCACTTAAATGGCTTTCAAGGCACTAAGCTACAATATCAGAGGTTGTCTATGACTAGGAATGGAGCCGCTTCTGGAAAAAATAAAAAGAAGGCCTCCATTAAGTTAATATACCACCTTGAAATCCAGTTTTAATCTAAATATGTCCAAAAATAAGTGTAGTTTAATTTACTAATCTATCAAAGTTTTCTGATATGGATCATCTGCATAGACAATGGAATTAAATCATAAAATTCTGTCTACCATAAATCGCTTATAAACGTATTGGATACTGCTTATACATTGAACTCAGTAACAAAACAGTATTCTGTAAGCTCCTAGGCTCCCTCTTGTGGTGTAGGCAGACAGAATGCATTATTTAACTCCATATCTATCTATGTTGGGGATTTTTAGCTTTGTTTTAGAAAAAAAAACTGAGCTGCTCTGTATGAAACCTAAATTAAGATATGCATCAGGGCATGATATGTTACAACATGGACATTCACTTTAAGATTTGGAATCTAAAGCATTCTCCCAAAGTGCTCCCAATTCTTAAAGAAAAGTCAATGGCTAAATCTGCCTCCAAGGTCACCTAGTTTGGCAGACATTAATGCTCCTGTCAATGATGTTTCAAAACTTTTCTTGATTTCCAGTGATATTGTCTTCTCCCATCATTCCTGCTGATGCAACTTAAAGTGGCCCTGGAAAAAAAACCTAAAAGTGGCCCCATGTTGTAGTTGGGCCCAAATTGACAGAAAGTGAGGCAACAGAAGTAGGGGGAGTTAAACAATACCAAAGTGCAGAACAAAATACCACCCCTGCAGAACAAAATACCACAGTGTAGCACAAAATACTACCTCAGCAGAACCAGGTAGGCTGAGAGCATCAGATCTTGATGTATCTGGCTGGCAGCCAAAAGGAAGGATCAGGTGGCCCTCTGGTCATCGGCCCACAGGGAAATTTCCCTGTAGGCTTTAAAGCCAGTCCACCTATGTGCTGATGTACAGTAGAGTACCTGGAGATTGTTCATGGTGGACAGAACTGTCCCAATATTTTGGAGAAATAAAAAAGTGAAAACTTGTCAAACAGTAATACATTTTACTGGTTTTAATTTATACGTATGGGGGAGGGGGAGTTATATTTATGTCTTTGGGTAATGTTAATTAAAGTACCAATCAGGTACATTACAAGTAATGGCTGAACACATAATGCTGCATTTTTTAGACTAAGATTTTAATTACTAGAGCAGTAGCGTACAAGATCAAAGACCCAGGTATCTTGCAACCCATTATCAACAACCCTCTTGAGAGAGAGAACACATCTAGAAATTAAAGCCAGTAACATGCACATGTCAGAGAGAAGGTTGTCATGGCATCCAGATTACAAAAATGAGTCTGCTTGGAATCACCCTCAAAGACAACTCAAGATTACCATGAATATATAATGATACGGTCTTAGTCAGATGCTAAAGATTATCTTTCCAAATATATACCGTATTAATTCCTTTTATGGAACAGCCTCTTAAATACAGTCATGTGAAAAAATTAGGACACCCTTTGAAAGCATGTGGTTTTTTGTAACATTTTTAATAAAAGGTTATTTCATCTCCGTTTCAACAATACAGAGAGATTAAAGTAATCCAACTAAACAAAGAAAACTGAAGAAAAGTCTTTTCAAGATCTTCTGTAAATGTCATTCTACAAAAATGCCTATTCTAACTGAGGAAAAAGATAGGACACCCTTGCCCCTAATAGCGAGTGTTACCTCCTTTGGCTGAAATAACTGCAGTGAGACGGTTCTTGTAGCCATCTACCAGTCTTCGACATCGGTCTGAGGAAATTTTACCCCACTCCTCAATGCAGAACTTTTTCAGCTGTGAGATGTTTGAGGGGTTTCTTGCACGTACAGCCCTTTTCAAGTCACCCCACAGCATCTCAATGGGATTCAAATCTGGACTTTGACTTGGCCATTCCAGGACTCTCCATTTCTTCTTTTTCAGCCAATCTTTGGTTGATTTACTAGTATGTTTTGGGTCATTGTCATGTTGCATGGTCCAGTTCCGCTTCAGCTTTAATTTTCTAACTGATGGTCTCACATGTTCTTCAAGCACCTTCTGATACACAGTAGAATTCATCGTGGATTCTATGATGGTGAGCTGACCAGGTCCTGCTGCAGCAAAGCAGCCCCAAACCATGACACTTCCACCTCCATGCTTCACAGTTGGTATGAGGTTCTTTTCTTGGAATGCTGTGTTTGGTTTACGCCAAACATGTCCTCTGCTGTTGTGTCCAAATAATTCAATTTTGGACTCATCTGTCCAAAGAACATTATTCCAGAAGTCCTGGTCTTTGTCAACTTTATCTCTGGCAAATGTCAGTCTGGCCTCGATGTTTCTCTTGGAAAGCAAAGGTTTCCTCCTTGCACACCTCCCATGCAAGTTAAACTTGTACAGTCTCTTTCTGATTGTAGAGGCATGTACTTCTACATCAACAGTAGCCAGAGCCTGCTGTAGTTCTCGAGATGACACTTTAGGGTTTTTGGAGACCTCTTTTAGCATCTTGCGGTCTGCTCTTGGGGTGAACTTGCTGGGGCGACCAGTCCTGGGCATGTTGGCAGTTGTTTTGAAAGCCCTCCACTTGTAGACTATCTTCCGGACAGTGGAATGGCTGATTTCAAAATCTTTTGAGATCTTTTTAAATCCCTTCCCAGACTCATAGGCTGCTACAATCTTTTTTCTGAAGTCCTCTGACAGCTCTTTTGCTCTCACCATGGTGCTCACTCTCACTTCAACAGTCAGGAGCACACCAAACTAAATGTCTGAGGTTTAAATAGGGCAAGCCTCATTCAACATGCAGAGTAACGATCTACTAATTATGTGCACCTGGTGTGATATACCTGTGTGAGATCTGAGCCAATTTAAGAGGGAATACATGTGAGGGTGTCCTATCTTTTTCCTCAGTTAGAATAGGCATTTTTGTAGAATGACATTTACAGAAGATCTTGAAAAGACTTTTCTTCAGTTTTCTTTGTTTAGTTGGATTACTTTAATCTCTCTGTATTGTTGAAACGGAGATGAAATAACCTTTTATTAAAAATGTTACAAAAAACCACATGCTTTCAAAGGGTGTCCTAATTTTTTCACATGACTGTATGTGTCTTCCAGATGGTTTTGCTACCTTTTTATTCATATACATTTATTACATTTTGTTTAATGCTTTGATCTCAACCTTATTAATTAGTTTGTTGAGAGCTATTGGTAAATCGAAGATCATTACATTTGGAGAGAGAGCTTCCAATGGAAGATGCACTTACGTGCTTCAAAGTCTAGCAAGGTGGGTTGTATTTAGTCTTGCTGACTTACAATTGGGAGGCTATAAGGTCATAGTATCTAGATATTTTCCTTTGAAGGAATGTTTAGCCAAGAGTGTAAACATGGTGTCATAGTAGTCAAGACAGATCAAGAGTAATAAAAAAGAAAGAGTAGATGTGGACCTACAAGAGAGAAGTCAAAGTCAGGAGCAGGGGTGTAACTAGAGGCTCCTCTTGCCCCTCATCTGCCATGTACCATTTATATTGCTGGTGTATTTTTATATGGAAGAGGCACCTATGGGCCCCTTCAGACAACAGGGCTCAGGTGTGACTGCCACCTCTGCAGTCCCAGGTTTACTCTGGAACAGGATCACAGGAGAGGGTAGCAACTCGTAACCAGGAGCAAGAAGAGGGCAAGTACTCAGAAGCCAGAAGAGGATAGGGACTCATCAACAATTTAACAGGAACAACCACACGGAAACACAGGGGAGGGCAGGGATTCTTTATCATGAGCACAGGAAAGTAGTGTCTCTGGGCCAGGTTGCTGGTGAAGGATTAATTTTATTTTAAAGTACATCCGTTTTTTACCTTTTCAAATTAATGTCAAATAAGTTGTTGGCCTCAACTGATTATTTATATAGAGAGTACAGTAGGTCTCATTTCTTAGTCTTTAGGAGAAGTTAAAGAAGTTGTTTGGTCCTAAATCAAAAATTATTTTCATGTGCTACTAGCACTCCTCACCATGGATATATATGCATCCAATACCTGTTTTTCACGTCTGTGCTTTCCTTTCCCCTGTCTGGGCATCAGACTATCCAGGGCAGATATGTTTACCTTCAGTGCTTCCTGTTTTCTTCTGCACCTAAATGTACTGATAAACAAGCCTGGCTACACTGCAGAGTGATGAGTCACAAGCTGACCCCACGCCGACACTGCTGAGTCTGTAGGCGCGATACCCAATACACCTCCTGTGGCCATCTTACTACACCCACACATGAATCCTTTCTAAATGACATCACTGAAAGTCCACATACTCTTCCCTCCCTATCTATGAGCACAATAAACAGCTTGCATCATTGCGCACATCAAATCACATGTGTATCTCATTCTATAATTTGTGATACTGTCTGCTATGGCTGTAGCATAGTCTGTTATGTGCGATAATAATTGCTTAGCTGTGTATCTAATCCTATCTTGTATGATACTGTCTGGTGTGGTGTAGTCTACTGTTCCTATATCAAAAATTCTCATGTGGTCATGTGGGATACTGCCTACTGAAGTGTGTATCTAAAGCCTCATGCACACAACTGCCTCTGTTTTGCCATCTGCAAGTTGTGGATCCGCTGAATCAAAATATTGTCTGTGTGCGATTCACATTTTTTAGGTCTGCATTTTGAGGACAAGAATAAGACACGTTCCATGTTTTACAGAACTGACATATGGATGTGAAAAACACACGGATAACGTCCAAGTGTTTTCCATGTCTGTATGTCAATTCTGAAAAACATAGAACATGTTCTATTCTGGTCTTGAACATGCAAACCTCAAGCCCATAGAAGTCAAAGAGTCTACAAAAAATAATAATGAAATACACAGTCCTTATTTAGCGGATCCACAACTTGCAGACTGCAAAATGGATACAATGATGTACATGAGGCCTAATCCTATCTTTTTTGATCCTGCCTGCTGAAGTGTTTATCTTGGCTTGTTATTTGTGGTACACCATGTTATACGTTCATGATCAGAATGAGATACTCAATTTGTGTGTTGGACGCATCTCCCAGGCTGACCGCGACTCTTCTGACCAGAACTGACTGTATCATAGTAATTTATGATACAGCCAGTCTCTTATCTGATAGTGGGGTAAATACACATGATGATGTGAGTGCACGACAACTGCCCCGCGGTCCAATCTGGTTGTATCATAAATTACTATGATACAGTCATTTTGGGTCAGGGAAGCTGTGGTCGGCCTGGAAAATGTGGCTGCCACATTGACTATGATTCCTGGGCCGATCATGGTCTTTTGCATAAGCCAAAGAACTCATACAGCGCCCCTATAACAGTGACATTCACAGTACTCCCCATAACAGTGACATTCACAGTGCTCCCCATAATAGTGACATTCACAGTGCTCCCCATAACAGTGACATTAACAATGCCCCCCTAATAGTGACATCTACAGTGCTCCTATAACAGTGACATCCCCAGCGCCCCCATAACAGTGACATCCACAATGGCCTTAAATGACATCCACAGCACCCCCCAAGGTCCATCCACAGTGCCTCTAAGTGCCATCCACAGTGCCCATTTAATGTCATAATCTTCCATCCACGGGTTAAGGTGAAGCCTAAGTTTTGAACTTGGGCCAGAGAACCCCTGTAATGACTTCTATTTGTATACTTACATGGTAGCATATCCACTCATCCATTTATATACATCATGGGAAGAAATCTTTTCTAAAGAGATCTGAATAATTGTTGCTAAGTGCACCGAGACAATGGACTTCGCATGTCAGCGTTACCCAGGAGGGCTTCAATCTAGCACATCAAAAGGCTTTTTATGAAAGAAATAAATTGGAGAGTGTTTACAATGAGATAAATTAAGACAGAGCACAAAGATTTTTAAAATGCAGTTGTATAATGTGGCTTTTAATGTGTTACAGTTTGGATAAAGTCAAATGCAGCTCTGCTACTGCTATCAGTAAATACACTCATTGGCAAAAAAAATAATAATAATAATATTGCACCCAGATAGAAATGTCGGATTGGTGTGAAACTCAGAAAGTAGTTATGTCTCAGGCACATAAATGATTACGGGTGTGGTCTGATTAGACAGAGGGTCTGGTCACAAGATGGCATAAAGTGCTTCCCCCGCTTCTTTATAAAAATGCTCTTAGAGGCTACAATTGATGAGAGATCGTCTGCTAGACATGCTTCCATGATGCACTCAAAAACATTTTTCCCAGCTGACATACTTTGTGAGGGGGACATCATTGGACTGAGAGAAGCAAGAAGGTCATTTTGACAACTGACCTAGCAGTTAGGAGATTTTGGGAGCAGTGGTTATGTGAGGGCATATACAGTACACATGCAAACAGGTTCCAGATGGCTCCAAGAGACCACCAGTAGAGAGGATCGTTTGATCTACTGACAAGCACGAGCAGTTCCCACAGTTTCATTGTCCACCGTCCAAATACAAGTGGCACCATCATTGCATACCCTGTCTCTACTTGGACCATTTCCAGAGCTTAGCAAATATAATTTTGGTGTCACGGTTTCATGCCATTGACGGACAGCCACCGCTAACTTAGTGTCGCAAATGAGAAACCTGGATTGCTAGGGAATGGAACCATATCATCTTTATTGATGAATCCAGGTTCTATTTGTGATCCAACAACTGCTGTATTCGAGAACAAAAGCTTAAAAGTGAATGTTTTAAACCTGCCTTTGCTGTGGAGCAGGGGCTGGAGCCCCGGATATTTTGTCCAGTGCCCCGAATGTTTATGCTGGTGGGCATAGGCGAATTGAGGTTCTGTCAGGGCTGAAAGCGCTATACTTACCTCTTCCTTCCTGGTCCTCGGCGCTCCACTGTGAAGGCTGCGAACAGTGTGAGGCTGCGCTGTGACCTCACACTGTGCGCGCCCACACAGCAGACTGTACAAGAGGATTACTGAGTGGAGACTATTAAGAGTGGCAGCACATGGAGCAGGAGCAGTAAGTGTTTTATTTTATTTTATTTGGGGGCTGATGATATGAGGTTACTGGGGGGTCTGATGATATGAGGCTGCTGGGGGGCTGATGATATGAGGCTGCTGGGGGGGGCTGATGATATGAGGCTGCTGGGGGGCTGATGATATGAGGCTGCTGGGGGTGGCTGATGATATGAGGCTGCTGGGGGTGGCTGATGATATGAGGCTGCTGGGGGGGCTGATGATATGAGGCTGCTGGGGGGCTGATGATATGAGGCTGCTGGGGGGCTAATGATATGAGTATGCTGGGGGGCTGATGATATGAGGCTGCTGCTGGGGGGCTGATGATATGAGGCTGCTGGAGGGGCTGATGATTTGAGGCTGCTGGGGGTGGCTGATGATATGAGGCTGCTGGGGGGGCTGATGATATGAGGCTACTGGGGGGCTGATGATATGAGGCTGCTGGGGGGGCTGATGATATGAGGCTGCTGGGGGGCTGATGATATGAGGCTGCTGGGGGAGCTGATGATATGAGGCTGCTGGGGGGCTAATGATATGAGTATGCTGGGGGGCTGATGATATGAGGCTGCTGCTGGGGGGCTGATGATATGAGGTTGCTGGAGGGGCTGATGATATGAGGCTGCTGGGGGTGGCTGATGATATGAGGCTGCTGGGGGGGCTGATGATATGAGGCTGCTGGGGGGCTGATGATATGAGGCTGCTGGGGGGGCTGATGATATGAGGCTGCTGGGCGGCTGATGATATGAGGCTGCTGGGGTCTGAAGAGGGGCACTGGGGGTCTGAGGAGGGGCATAGGGGGGCTGATATGAGGCACTGGGGGGCTGATATAAGGCACTGGGGGGCTGATATGAGGCACTAGGGGCTGATATGAGACACAGGGGCGCTTATCTGATGTCTGATTGGGGGTTATTCACATTGGGGTCTGATCTGAGGTCTTATTAACATTGGGGGTCTTATTGGGGCTGTCAGATGAGGTTTGATTAGCATTGGGGGTCTAACCAATCACAGCGAATAGTGTCACAGCCAGGGAGAAGGTGAGCTTTTCTTTTTCTCCCTGGCCGTGATGCTCTCTGCTGTGATTAGTTCGCAGCACAGCCAGGGAGAAGGAGACGCCCATTGAGAAACCCTGGCATCTCCTCCTCCCTGTACAGATGCTCAGTATTAACATACTGGGTGGGAAAACAGCAAGGTCGGCCCCTAGAATTATCAAGTGCATCTCCAGTGGTAATATTTCACACAGACAGACAATGTTGTACTGCCATTTAGAAATTGTATTAACCATTCCTTTCTCATGGACTATATTGCAAGACAGAGGACAGACACCTTTAAAGGGGTTGTCCAGGCTCAGAGCTGAACCTGGACATCCCTCCATTTTCACCCCGGCAGCCCCCCTGACAGGAGCATCGGAGCAGTTCATGCTCCGATGCTCTCCTTTGCCCTGGGCTAAATCGCGCAGGGCAAAGGCATTTTTCTGAGTTCCGGTGACGTACCGGGGCTCTCTATGGGGCTGACAGGAACCCCGGTGACGTCACCGGCACTGATGGGCGGGATTTGGCTCTGCCCTAGCCAGTAAAACGGCTAGGGCAGCGCTAAAGCCCGCCCCTCAGAGCCGGTGACGTCACCGAACACACTGCCGGGCGGAAGTTACCGCCCGGCAGTGTGTTATTGTAAACACAAGAGCCCGTGCCCTGCGCGATCTAGCGCAGGGCACTGGAGCGCATCGGAGCATGAGATGCTCCGATGCCAGGCTCAGGAGGGCTGCCGGGGTGAAAATAAGGGTATGTCCGGGTTCAGCTCTGAACCCGGACAACCCCTTTAAGTGAGGAGGCATGTAAGGGTCAGCCCCTAGAATTATCAAGCGCATCTCCAGTGATATTTCACACAGACTGTAATGCCTTCCTCCAGCCACAGGAGGCTACTGTGTCTTTAAAGAAAGAAAGAAAGAAAGAAAGAAAGAAATGTTGTTGATTCCAGAGGATGTAGGAGGAGTTCAAGTTTCCCGGGCTTAGAGAGGCAGCTGCGTCCTTTCCGAGGTGTACAGAGAGAGTCTACTGTTGTGGGGTAGAGCTGCAGGGACTATAAAGTGATTTTTTTCCTGGCTGCTGTGGGACAGGTCAACAGAGACTGCAAAGTGTGTTCCAGAGGAGCAAAGTGTTCAATTCAGAGACCTGTGACAGGACGAGTTACTCCTGTCAGAGCTGGACTAAGTGGATTCCTTCACCTGCACTCTAGAGAGAGAGAGAGAAGAAAGGCCGCGCTGGGACAAGCAAGCGACTGGATCAGGAGCCAGACAGCACCTGACTTCACGTGCCAGACCAAACAAGCAGCTACCTGCAGAACTGTGAGTGTTCACTGGTGCTAATCTGTGGTAGGGCATAGAGCAGGGAAATTTAGGCAGTGCGTTGTATAAACGTGCCCTGAGTAACAGGGGCAAACAGGAAAATATTAGAGGAGAGTAGCCTGCATTTTTATGTGTTTGCTGTTTGGAGCGCATTTATGTGGATGCAAAGTTCAGTTATCCTTCCGTGTTAACACTGTTCCTGTCATTTGTCGATTGCTCCTCTGGTCCATTGGCACAATACTGTTAATCTGATTTTATGGCTGTTATATTTTGTTCTTTAATAAAGCCGGTATCTGCTTCAGCCTCCTTGTCTGCTGTACAGTATTTGAACCCTGCCCTGCGGTCTTTTCCTCATCTGACCGCTACAAGTGGTGCTGCGAGCAGGGTACAGTCACAGAGATGGAGGTGGCTGAAGGCAATGTGCATCATGTTAATGTGAGTACCTCAGGCAATAGTGGAACCCCTGCAAGGGCCCTCCCTATGGGCACGCTGTTTAACTTTCTGCCCAAAATTGTTGGCCAGAATATGTCACTGTCAGACTGGGTGACAATGTTACAGAGCACTGCTAGGACTTATGTCAATGTCAGCTCAGAACTACAAATAGAAATCGCTTTGTCCACTCTAGAGGATGAGGCCCGAAAAATTGTGTTCCAACAACCAGCAGCCACGTGCAATACATTGAAAGAGATTGTGCTATTCCTGGAAGAAATATATGGTGAGACAGCTAGTGCCGGGCACCTCCGGACAAAGTTATTTTACCGGATTCAACAGGAACACGAAGGGGTCTCACATTATGCGATGGCGCTACAGGAAGTATTGGCCGAGGTACAGAAAAAAAGAGGCAGACGGAGTAATCGGCATGGGACCTGTGAACTCTACAGCACTCCTCTGAAACAGGCCCTGCGGGAACGAGTCAGGGTGGACCCTACCCTAACCTTTTGAAAAATATTGGCAGAGGTTGTGGCGTGAAGCAAAGAAGAAGGTTATGCCTCTGGAGTGATACGGACCCAGGCCGCCACACCCCTTGGGGTTACAAAGAATGAAGAGGTCCTGGTCAGGGTGGTACTAGACCTGCAAAGCTCCCTGAGTGCTATGCACTGAAAAGTTGATGCACATGGAAAAAAACAGATAGGATTATGCTATACCCCTGAGGCTGCCCCGTGGTTTCCTACACCAAAATATCCTCACCCTAATTTACCTTCTCACCAAGTTCCTCAATATCCTGAGGCCAGTCAGTCAAGTCCTAATGGCACTCTCCGCACTCAGACAAAGAGAAGGCCATCAAGAGACACAGTGTTGGCAGTGTGGAAATTGCGGACACTTCACCAGAGGGTGTCGGAGTGATCCAGCTGAACACCCAGGACCACCGTTAAACTTCCAGCCCCCCAGTGGAGAGCCAAGTTACCCAACATTGCTCCAAACATCTGGTAGCAGGGTGTCCCATCATAACAGTCAAATTTGAAGGCATTCCTGTCGACTGGTTAGTGGATAACGGGTCACAGGTCATGACTATGCCTGAGTCATACTTCAACCGTTACTTTCAAAAGCTGGCCAAGTCAGAGCGGGAGACATTGGTCCGGGTAACAGTGGATAATCAACAACAGATCCCTGTCACGGGAGTCGTGTGGATGAATGTTCAGCTATGTGGTCAAGAAGTGAGGAGAAAAGGTATCCTGCTGGTCCCCAAGATGTTCAAAGAGGATGTACCTGTGATAATGGGCGTGAATATCCTGCGAGACCAGATCATGTTCACTAAACGGGGCCCGGGTTGTTGGAAGCAAGCAACTCCTGTACAAACCCACCCAGAAAGCATCTCAACGGTTGATCCGATTCTGTAGGACACAGAAGAGTGTCCCAGCACATCAGTCTGTGGGAACTATCCGAGTGCCAGGAAGAGCTACCCTCACCCTTCCTCCTGGTTGGAAGACTGTACTGACACTGCCTGTGGGAACCTTCTGCAACTTTGAAGGTATGGAGGTGATCATTGAATCAGTAGGCCTAAAGGAGCTAGGCCAAGATGCCCTTGTGGCCCGGACACTGGCAATGGTCCCGAATGGACAAGTACCTATAAGAGCTGTGGATCTGGGATATCTAGAAGTCTCCTTGATGCCAGAACTGGCTTGTATGTGCCTATATTGAGGAGAAGTGCTGAGTCGGTGAGAAGTGACTCTAGCTCCGGTAGGTGAGACTGTTTGGACCCTGGCAGTTACTGCCAGCACAGAAGAGGCGCTGACCCCAGAATGGAATGGGAGAACCATTATGGACCAAATGGAGATAGATGTGAAGGCTCTCAGTTCGGGCCGCTTGCGTGCAGTTGAAACCATGCTGTGGAAGAATAAGACTGTGTTTGCCCACCATGCTGATGACTTTGGCTGCACAGATTCTATCATGCATGAGATACCACCGGGGGACACTCCTCCAATTCAGGAGAGATATCGGCAGATTCCGACCAATTTGTACCAGGAAGTGAAAGACATTGTTGAAACAGATGATAGATTCCGGAGTGGTGCGGGGTCGCCAGAGCCCTTGGGCAGCCCCAGTGGTGCTTGTCAAGAAGAAGGACGGCACTATTTGATTTTGTGTGGATTACCGGCGGTTGAATGCGTGCACCGCGCAAGACTCATACCCTCTGCCTCACATCGAGGAGTCTCTGATGGCTCTAGGATGGGCAAAATACTTCTCTACACTGGATCTAGCAAGCGGGTGCTGGCAGGTACCGCTGGTAGAGCAGGACAGGGTGAAGACAGCATTCATACTCCCCATGGGACTATTGGAATTCAACAGGATGCCATTCGAGCTGTCTAATGCCCCGGGCAGCTTCCAGTGGCTGATGGAGAGATATCTGGGAGACCTGAATTTTGAAGCCACTCTGATATACCTGGACGATATTATTGTGTACTCTATATCCGCTACTTTTCAAGAACACATACTGACTGCCCTCCAATCCAGGAGGTGCTGGATCAGGGGATGCTATCCTCGAGCCCCACGTTGAGCTGGCAACTGTTTTGGATCTGATCAATGGTCAGTAAAGTTGATGTGCTGGTCTAAATTATAGAATAAGGTTTACAGGCCTAGAGTGAAATGACACTGACACACGCAGGTGGGAGTCAACGCATATCTCTGGTTTATTGCGAAGCTGTAGACAGTTATATGTTGACAGGAAATGTAACAGGAAGATAAGGAGGAGGCAGTGTGGCATATGTCTTTTACTAAATACTGCTTGTTATGTATGTTCTGTCACATCTGTGTGCAAGAGAAAGTTCCCCCCTCCCCCTTCCAGATGGGGGAAGCTGCTTGCTTGAGATGACCAGAAACAGTCTTGAAGCACATAATAAAGCAGAAAGCAAGATTCTTGTTATAGGTATTGGCTGGGTGCTTGGCCGCCATTTTAACTACAGTATAGTTCTCAACAAGTATCCATTTTGTATCAATAGTCCCTAACACTGGTACAAGAGAAATGTCCCAGAGGCAAGTTAGGCGAGCGTTGGGAAGTACAGCCATACAAAGTGATCAAGAGAGTGCACCCCAATGGTCCGGTCTATGAAGGACCGGTTGAAAATGAGGAGTTAGCCTCAAGGACTCTACATAGGAATATGCTACGGCCATGCCATTCTGAAGATCCCACACCTGCTCAGAGGACAATTCTTTTTGTCCCGTCCTCAGACTTTATTATCCCCGATGAAAATGATAGTGAAGACTGGTGGGCTGTTCCTTATACTGAGGAAAGTTCCCAGGCTGCAGATGATGAAGCTGAAGATGAAGCTCCTGCCACAGAACCAGTAACGGCTCTCAATGAGGAACCCTCAACCACACCTGAATCTCCTACTACAGTGGATGACTCCAGGTTGGCAGCTCCCAGTGGGGAGAGTCAGGTCTTAACAGATAGTCAAGACCTCCAGAGCTCTAGTAGGCTTACTGCAGGGGTTCCACCAAACAGGTACGTTGCTGATGAGTTCATTTGGTCCACCTGTATGTATTGTGGACAATGTTGTACTGCCGTTTCTCATGGACTATATAGCAAGGCTGGGGACAGCCACCTTTAAGTGGGGAGGCATGTAAGGGTCAGCCCCTAGAATTATCAAGCGCATCTCCAGTAATATTGCACACAGACTGTAATGCCTTCCTCCAGCCACAGGAGGCCACTGTGTCTTTAAAGAAAAAAAGAAAGAAATGTTGATTCCAGAGGATGTAGGAGGAGTTCAAGTTTCAAGTTTCCCGGGCTTAGAGAGCTGGAGGCTCCTGGGACAGAGCTACACGGACTATAAAGTGATTTTTTCCTGGCTGCTGTGGGACAGGTAAACAGAGACTGCAAAGTGTGTTTCAGAGGAGAAAAGTGTTCAATTCAGAGGCCTGTGACAGGATGGGTTACTCCTGTCAGAGCTGAACTATGTGGATTCCTGCATCTGCACTCTAGAGAGAAAGAAGAAAAGACCACGCTGGGACAAGCAAGCGACTGGATCAGGAGCCAGACTGCACCTGCCTTCACATGCCAGACCAAGACAAGCAGCAACCTGCAGAACTGTGAGTGTGCATCGGTGCTAATCTGTGGTAAGGCATATAGCAGGAAACTTTAGGCAGTGCGTTGTGTAAAAGTGCCCTGAGTAGCAGGGGCAGACAGGAAAATATTAGAGGAGAGTAGCCTGCATTTTTATGTGTTTGCTGTTTGGAGCGCATTTTTGTGGATGCAAAGTTCAGTTATCCTTCCTGTAAATTTATGTAAACCTGTTAACACTGTTCCTGTCATTTGTCGATTGCTCCTCTGGTGCATCGGCACAGTACTGTTAATCTGATTTTTCGGCCATTATATTTTGTTCTTTAATAAAGCCGGTATCTGCTTCAGCCTCCTTGTCTGTTGTACTGTATTTGAACCCTGCCCTGTGGTCTTTTCCTCATCTGACCTCTACAGTAGCAGCATCATCAGGTAGGTGGCAGTACCCGGCAAAGAAAGGTATTTAATTGAACAAAAAAAATAATCTATAAAAGGTCCTATTTACATGGAACTGTGTGTTGGAGGTGGCTGGGGAGGGTATGATGTTATTTACAAGGGAATGTATGTTGGAGGCGGCTGTCGGAGGGATTGATGTCATTTACATGGAACTGTATGTCAGAAGGGGCTGGGGAGGCAGTGATGTTATTTACATGGGACTGTATGTCAGAGGGGGATGGGGGAGGCAGTGATGTTATTTACATGGGATTGTAAGTTGATGACGGCTGTGGGAAGGACTGATGTTATTTACATGGGACTGAATGTTGAGGGGGCAATGTTATTTACATGGGACTGTATGTTGAAGGTGGCTGGGGGATTGATGTTATTTACATGGGACTGAAAGTTGAGGGGATGATGTTTACACAGGATTGCATGTTGAAGACAGCTGAGGATGAGGTGATGTTATTTACATGGGACTGTATTTTGGAGGGGACTGTCGATATAGAGGAATTTTATTTACATGGGGCTGTATATTGGAGGGGGCTAGAGAGATGTTATTTACATGGAACTGTATGGTGGAGAGAGGGAAATAGTGTTATTTACATGGTACTATATATTGGAGGGTCTGAAGGGAGGGGAGTGATGTTATTTACATGGGACTGTATGGTGGAGGGAGGAATATAACTACAGGGGGCACTTCAGGGGACATTATAAATACTGGGGGCACTTCAGGGTTTGCATTGTAACAGTTAGGGGTTCTACTAGGAGCACTATGGAGGCCTTATTACTACTTAGGGGCAGTGATGGTCAGTTTGCAGTGTTCGCCAGCAAACACATGTGGGCTGCCATCTTTAGTAAGGTAGACTCACTCGTCCGGCGATGCATAGGTAAGCCCTTACCTGTGCCTGTGGCTGGAGCCGGTCTGAAATCAAATGCAGTCACCGGAAGCAGGCATTTCCGAGACGAACTTGATGAAGGCCCATGGCGGCTGTTCTCGGAACTGCCTGCTCCCGGTGACTGCATTTGATTTCAGACCAGCTCCCGGCATAGGCAAGGGCTTACCTGTGCATTGCCGGTCGGGTGAGTCTACCTTACTAAAGATGGCAATCCGCATGTGTTCGCTGGCAAATACTGCAAACTGACCATCACTGCTGAGGGGTCTGTAGAGACTTTTATTACCAATGGGGGAACAATAGGGAGGCCTTATTTCTACTGGGGGCTTTGTGAGGGCATTATTAATACTGGAGGGCTCTTTTACTAATTGGCGCAATCTTGGGGAGCGTTATCACAGTTGGGGGCACTGTAGGGACAGTATTACTATTGGGGGCATTCTTGGAGAGCATTATCACTGTTGGGGGCACTGTAGGTGGCAGTATTGCTAATGAGGGCATTCTAGAAGGGAATTACTATTGGTGGGACTATGGGGCACACTATTACTATGGGGGGCACTTATTTTTCTTAAGGATAGTATTTGGGGTATTGGAGAGCACAGACAGCAGCAGGATAACACTGTTGGGACTCGAGGTTGGGGCATGATAATAGAAAAGTGAGGAAGCTAAGATGTCTGTGTGTCACAGTCTGCAGAGACAAGGCGCGCCTGAAAGAAGTTGTACGAACCAAATGGAGATGATGATGACAGAGAAGATCTACATCGGAAGAGACGTCACCTGGGAGGCACTGGATGTGGGAGGTATGCACTGCTGTATAGCAAGTACAGGAAAACGCGGTGTGCAGGGGAGGGTAGATTTAGAAAACTGGGCGATATTCTTTGGGGCTTGGACCCCAGATCTTTTGAGACCCTAGCAATGCCCCTGGTAAAGACTATGGAATAGATCTCAGATTAGATCTTGTACATCTCTGTGTCACTAGCAGAAAAGCTTGGGTTTTCCAAGGTGCTAAAGTTAAATCACAAATAATATAGTGGTTAGTAGATTTGGCAACTTAACTCCCCCATCTTCTCAGCCTCTCTTCACTCAAATGGGGATTATCTGCAATACTAAATACAGCCAATGGACAAGAGTGTCTCACAGTCCTTATTGTGAATAGCATTGTACGATGCTGAGCAATTTGATATATAGTTTTGTGGGGGGAAAAATTATACGCCTTTTTAATTCAATTAATTCACTGTTCATTCTCAGACCTGGGCATGCAGGCTGGAGTGATTTTTGCCCCCATTATTGTCCCCTCTAACAGAGCTCTTCTTCCCATAGATGTATTGAAAATATTTTAACATACCTTCACTGCTGCATCTGACCGGGCTTGCTTGTTATGTTAGTTAGGGGCAGATTTCAGCAATTATTCGTTTTGCTCTGATACTGTTATAATTTTATTGTGTGGGTTGTAAATGGGAGAGAGAGAGAGATGAGATCCTATAATATGAGCTTTTACATAGCATTCTGAATTTCTATATTTGGAGTCTTTGTGCCTTTATAATGTGCAGCTTTCGGGAAGTGCTTTATGAATAAAGTATAGTTAGAGTTGTTACCTCTGGGTCACCAGCTGAAAGCTAACAATAGCAAAGAATCATTGCATCCAAAAGTGTCAGAGTAATTGGCCCTGTTATATATAAAACCCTAGGCACTTACTGGCCTAGAATAGTAGAGTATGTATTATTGTTTTTAAAAAGGTTGACCAGGATTAGAAAGCCATTTTTTCGATTCGATTTTGTGTTCGGTATTGCAGTTCAACCCAAATCACTTGCAGGGGGGGCAGTGACCATTTGCTAAGTGTCCTGGGTATATGGCCATAGGTGACTCCAATTTCAATGGTCAGTTATGGAACACCTTAACATTTACAGTGTATGCCTTACTGTGCCTTACCATGTTGGGAAATAATGTGCCCTTCAGTCACTCCATTTAGTGAGTGAGGCTTCTAATTAGCAGCACTGTGGCAAAGACTTAAAGAATATGTACACCTTTTTTAATGTTTACATGTTAATCATTTTTATAGCTGTGTGACTGGTACTTTCACTTTCACTTTGTGCCGGTCATCAATAAACCTTATCTTTAAAATACTCAGAGGTCATAAACACTTATTTAGGCCACATTTGCTTAGTAAGATAAAAACAAAGCTATAATGAATGTTAAGAAGGTCAAAGAGCAGAGATAAGGAGTCCGTCAGCTCCTGGTCTGATGGAAAAGTCTGAAAATCCAAAGGATGCTACTAGAGCATTTCAGCTCTGTACAGAAAATAAGATGCCATATTTTAATAAAGAACAATTTAAAGATTATTTTAAGCTCAAAATGAGTACAGTGTAATAATAATACAAAAATAAAAATTGCCCACAAAGGTATAGATAGCCTTTAAGGTTCTAAGTCTGCTACTCAAGGCCTTGTTTCTGGAAGTGGAGCTCACTGACTGTTACCACTGGTATACTTTATAGCTGTCAATGGGGGTACTGTTACTCGCAATGGAGCACTGTGATTGACATTAGAAGCAATTCCCTGAGGAGACGGAGCGGAGGATGAGAGTGATAGTGGTTCTATCTGCAAAAGTCCATCGCAATGGCTGTCCTCACAATGTCGCTCACAGCAGTAATGTCTATGGCTTTTAATAGCAGTGTACCTTGCTGACTCCGTTTGCTTGGCTGTTAAAGATCCTGAAATCTCCAGCTCTGGCCTCTCTCTCCTTTCTAGTACTATATTATTATTCCTAGGCCATGTGACAACACCGCACATCGGTCACATGGCCTAGTTACAGCTCAGCACCATTGAAGTGAATGGTGCTGAGTCGCAATACCAAGCACAGACACTGTATAATGTACGACGCTGTGCTTGGTAAGCTGCCAGGAGATGGATGTGCTCACCAGAACCCTGTTGAGCGTAGCGGCTCCCTGAAATAGCTGATCAGCAGGGGTGTCAGGACTCGGACCCCCGCAGATGTTATAATGATTACCTATCCTGAGGACAGCTCATCATTATCAATTCCTGGATAACCTCTTTACTGCTAGGATCCTCAGGTATTTATGCACCTGGCCAGCAGCCACAGATGCCTTCCTGAACTCAACTGTATCACCGTCCTCAGTATGGTGATAGGGCGGTATTTTTTGCTGCATTGTAGTATTGCTGGCACATTTTTTTTCAGGGCTACTTTATGTCCCCCGCTGCTAGTGGCTACCTCAGGTTTGATTAACCCCATAGAATCCATACAAAAACCATGCTGTTAACAGGCATTAACCAATTTGCAAGTACCCCCGACTCAGGGATACTGCTCTGTCACTAACACTATTAATGTAACCTATTTATATAGAGCTGACATATTCTGCAGTACTTTATAGACATTAGCATTGCTTTCCAATGGAGCTCACAATCTAAGTTCCCTATTGGTATGTCTTTGGAGTGTGGGAGGAAACAAGGAGAATATACAAACCCTATGCAGATGTTGTCCTTGGTCCACTGAGCCACGGTGCTAGCACACTATTGTTGGCAATTGGTGCTGGTGTGATTCTGGGCATCATTTCTGGCACTAGGGTCTCGTGGCTGGCACTGTGTCTGCTTGTGAGCTCATGTCTACATGTACGTTTTCGCTTTAAAAAAAGTTGACCTATCCTCAAGATATGTGATTAACATCTGATCAGAGGGGAATCCAACTTCTGGCACCCCCACCAATCAGGTGCTTGAGGAGGCAACGGCACGTTGGTGAGTGTTGCAGCCTACTTGGAGCTCACAAAGCAAAACTCCATACATTGTATAGCGGTTGTGCTTGGTATTGCAGCACAGGCACATTCATTTGAATGGGACTTAGCTGCACATAGTCCATGTGACCGATAAACGTGACGTCACTGCAATACTGTGGCATTTTGGGGATGCAGCGAGTTGGGCCCCCACCATTTGATATTGATGACCTATCCTGAAGACAGGACATTGATATTCCACTCCCAGAAAACCTCTTTGACCTTGACACATGGAGTTTATCTCTCACACAGAGTAAATACTGTACGATCACATTGCACATGATAAATTGCTTTGCAGAATGCACAGCTCTGATCATACATCCATTTCTTTCATGCCATTTGACCCCAATTGTATCTTCTGGCTCCAGATGCAATTGTTTCAAGGCTATAATTTAATCTCAGTTGTGTTGCACAGGCCTAGAATTTGGACTTTCTACCTGATACATTTAATATTGTACTTTCAATTTACTGAATGGGTAAGTTGATTTAGTATAATGTTAGCTTTATTGGGCGTTTGATGAAAAAACGTGCACAATTTATATGACTGTTATTTTATGGATCTTGTGAATATAATAAATCTTGATATTTAAACTCAGTTGGCAGTATTTCACCATGTCAGGTCATCTCTACATTCATTCATAGGAGACTAGAGCATCGACGTGTGTGAGAACCAAAGCAATATACTTAGGAATTACATCGGAAGGATACGCTTTGTTTGCTCTGTATGTGAACATAACTCAAGTTTCAGCAGTGCGATTTTCTTCTTTTATATGTATGGGCCATTTGTGAAAGGTACCCACCTTACAATAAAAACCACAGCGCAAAGGCAGAACATTCAGTGGCATAGCGTGGGGGGGAAGGAGGCATTGCCCCGGTCGCAAACTTTTAGGGGGCACCTGCAGGGCCGCACCGCTAATTAGGCAAAGTGAGCCGATCGCCCCAGATGGCGCGGCACTGCTCACAAGTGGGACGCGGCTGCAGGTCACAGGGAGATGAGCGATTCCATTGTGGAAGCGCTCATCCCTATAGTCATCTGTATTGCCGGCCTCAGGAGAGTGATACAGATGGATGTGCTGCGGGGCAGGGGAGGGAGAGGCGTCTCCCTTCCCCGTTCCTCTGATAGGCTGCAGGCACTAGATCTGCAGCCTATCAGAGGCCAGTGAAGGCGGCGCGATGACGCCATTGCACTGCCTGAGCCGTACAGTGCTGGACACAGGCCGGAAGAGGCCTGCATCGCATTGCTGCCATGGAGGTAAGTATAACATAGTACATAAGGCCGAAAAAAGACCATCCAGTTCGGCCTGTCATCCTGCAAGTTGATCCAGAGCAAGGCAAAAAAAACAAAAAAAAAAAAACCTGTGAGGTAGAAGACAATTTTCCCCACTTTAGGGGAATAAAAAACTCCTTTCCAACTTCAATCAGAATAACTCCCTGGATCAATGATCTCTCTCTAGTAGCTATAACCTGTAATATTATTACACTCCAGAAATACATCCAGGCCCCTCTTTATTGTACTCCTCACCGTCACCATCACCACCTCCTCAGGCAGAGAGTTCCATAGTCTCACTGCTCTTACCGTAAAGAATCCTCTTCTATGTTTATGTACAAACCTTCTTTCCTCCAGACGCAGAGGACGTCCCCTCGTCACAGTCACAGGGATAAATAGATGATGGGAGAGATCTCTGTACTGACCCCTGATATATTTATACATAGTAATTAGATCTCCTCTCAGTCATCTTTTTTCTAAAGTGAATAACCCTATTTTTGATAATCTTTCAGGGTACTGTAGTTGTCCCATTCCAGTTATTACTTTAGTTGCCCTCCTTTGGACCCTCTCCAGCTCTGCTATGTCTGCCTTGTTCACAGGAGCCCAGAACTGTACACAGTACTCCATGTGTGGTCTGACTAGCGTTTTGTAAAGTGGCAGGACTATGTTTTTGTCACGGGCATCTATGCCCCTTTTAATGCAACCCATTATCTTATTGGCCTTGGCAGCAGCTGCCTGACACTGTTTTTTGCAGCTTAGTTTGCTGTTTATTAAAATTCCTAGATCCTTTTCCATGTCAGTGTTACTGAGTGTTTTACCATTTAGTATGTACAGGTGACTTGCATTATTCCTTCCCATGTGCATAACTTTACATTTGTCAGTGTTAAACCTCATCTGCCACTTATCTGCCCAAGCCTCCAGTCTATCCAGATCCCTCTGTAGTAGTATACTGTCCTCTTCAGTGTTAATTACTTTACACAGTTTAGTGTCATCTGCGAAAATTGCTATTTTACTGTGCAAGCCTTCTACAAGATCATTAATAAATATATTGAAGAGAATAGGGCCCAATACTGACCCCTGAGGTACCCCACTAGTGATAGTGTTTATTTTTTTTATACATTATGGTACAATACTGGTTACTGGCACATGATTGGGAGGCCACCTACGGGGGCACTTGTTACTGGCACATGATTGGGGGTCATCTATGGGGGCATTTCTTACTGACACATGATTGGGGGGCCATCTATGGGAGGCACTTCTCACTGGCACATGATTGGGGCTATCTATGGGGGCACATCTTACTGGCACATTATTGGCGGGACTTTTTACTGGCACATTATTGGGTGGCACTATGGGGCACTTCTTACTGGCACATTATTAGGGGCATCTACTGAGGCCACAAAGAAGGAGTATTTTATATGGGGGGCTCTGTATAAGGGCAGAGAGGAGTACTATGGGGTCATCTACGAGGGCACTAACAAGGGGTATTTTATATTTGCACTGTCACATTATAAGTGACAGTAACTGGGGGGCATTATGATGGGCTTTATTACTACTGGGGGTTGTGAGACAGTGACTGGAAAAGTAGTAGAGAATCGTTATATTTCGCCTAGGTTTCTTTCATATACAATGTACAAGTCTACAGTAGGTGGATATCTCAACTAGGAAACCTGGGTGAGATATCAGAAATCCAGGAAAAGATGGGACTTTTGCTGAGGACTTTGGAAAATGGTGTTGTTGGGCCTGGATTTTAATGGAATGAGGATGCAAGTTGGTAGCGGGGCTCATTCCCTTCCTGTCCAGAACAGGTTTCATATAGAGCTCTCCACCAGGTTAAGGAGCTCAGCTCATTTCTGGGCTATAAAGGTTTGCACTATGAGCATGTCTGGGTGGGGGACTGGTTGAACTGACTGGCTTTCACCATTGCTGCTGAGGTCTGCTTAAAGCAACAAAAAGGACACTGAGTTTATTTTGAATTGTGTCGTGTGGCTGGTAGTAGGCCGCCTGTATAGAAAGGGTAGTTTTATGTTTAGTTAGTGCTCAGCTGAGCAGGAATTTATTTTGTATCTTTGCCTGAATGTAAAGGCCTTATATTTTTCTTGTGGATAATAAGAAAGAAAACAGGCAAATCCCTGTGTGAACTGTGTCATTGTGTCACTGTCTCTGACTGCTGTGCCTACCACTATTGAGCTGACCCCACAGGGTCTAGGGGGAACATGATTACTACTATGGGCACTATGGGAGCATTATTACTTCTGGGTCACAGTGGGGACATGTTGGGGGCACTGTAGGAGCACTATTATTACTACTATGTGTGCTCTAGCAGAGAATTATTACTATTGGTGGGACTTTTGGGAGCACTATTACTGTGGGGGCACAGCATTTCCTATAGAGTACAAACACGGCCACCACTGCTGGATTGCAGGGTGGTCTGTAACCATGGAAACTAGCAATGTATAATGTGATGGAAAAATGAATCAAGACAGCAAAGTAAACAATATGGATAATAACAATGCATTAGTAAGTGGCTTGTATTAACTTTCTCTACATGATAAATTACATTTGCTGAAGTGAGACAACCCCTTTAAGGACCAACCCAACTTTGGGGTGGTGTTTTTCCCTCAGTGCCTTAAAAGAGCCATATCCTCATTATTTTTCAGTCAACCTAGCCACATGAAGGCTGCTTTTTGCTGAGAATGAGATATGCTTTTTAACAACACCAAGTTATGGTACCTATAAGGTATGTAGAAACTCAGGTGGAATGGGAAAAAAATGCAATTCTGCCTGTGATTTTTGGCTTATTTAACATCCGAGTCATGTCTCAAGGTCTATTTAAAGGGACTTATAGGATAACTACCTTACATCTGGTGGCATTAGAGGCCGAGTTTGCTAAGAGCTCCTTTGCATCTCTGTCACAGCAGTCATATAACGCCCAAAGCGCTGTGACCACTGTAGGAAGGCGCAAGGGTCCGTCATTGACGGAAGGTACGTGTCACCGAGGTTCCTGGCCTCGGTGAGATAAGAACCGGTTATTTTATGTGTCAGCCGCAGCTAGTGCTCTCTGACACAGTTTATTCTTAGTGTGGCTGAAAAGCCGATCCGGGCCGGTTATTATTGGGAGCAGCCAAAGAGCAGGGTGGGTAGCTGTTCCCCACGTCCAGGCCAGGTTTTGTTTAAAAACCCAGCCAGCAGCTCAGCTGGGGGTGGTATGTTCCTCCAAGTAAAAGTGGAGTTGTGAAGGCTCTGTGTCTCTGGGAGCTGCATGAGAGCCACCAGCTGGAAGCCAGGACACCCTAAACCCTGCTGTGGATATTCAGGTGACGTGTTTGTTTTGAGTTTTGTGGACTTTGGCCGTGTGAAATAACATGAGGAATTTCTGTGGTGTGAATTAACACCAGGACTCTGCCAAGTGTTTGTGTTATTTTTTTCCCTTGCCTCTACCGTGTTTTTGCCTCTGTACTGCGTCCGCTTACCCTGCCTACCAGAGCGAATCCCTACACCACTGAAACCACTGTGACAACTGAAACCTGTGATTGATTGAAGCAGTCATGGAACTAAGCCTCTTTCTGGTCCTGTGAGGGCCAGAAGTAGCCGAGAGTCGGTACTATGGACAGGTGAGTGGCTTTTTATGTTCAGGGGTACAGGAGAGGACCCCAAGTGTTGTTGGCTCCAAGACTGGACAACCCCTTTAACTCTATTTTGTTGGTCAATATGATTACATTGATACTAAATTTATGTAGTTTTTGTTATATTTTACTAGTAAAAAAAAAGAAAGAGAAGAAAAACATTGCTTTGTGTCACCATATTTTGACAACCACAAGTTTTATTCTTCTGTTGATAGTCATGTGAAGTCTTGTTTTTTAATGGGGTGAGCGGTAGGTTTTATTAGTACCATATTGGGAAACATATGACATTTTGATTTTGGCATACATACGATTTTTTAAATCTTTTTTTTTTGTGCTAAATTGCTAAAACTTTACAGACCCATAAGTTCTTTTAAGGACTGTTGTGTGCGGCAGCAATAACTTTTTTTAGCGCATCCTGCGCTAAATAGCGTGCAATAGTTAGGCCGCCGCAGACAGCGACATTATCTGCACTACATCTCCTGTGTAACGTGTGTGCATCCCAAAAATATCAGTGACATCCAGTGCACTTTTTCCATAGACGGTGTCTGCTGCGGACAGTGACATTAACTGCTTCAGACAATCGCTGGTTTAAGGACCGCATTTTTCACCCTCTAAGACGCACTGGCCCATAAGATGCACCTAGGATTTAGAGGAGGATATTAAGAAAAAAATATTTTCCGTTGCAGCTCAGGTCAGACCAGTAATCAGACCTCAGATCAGCCCCCCAATGCCTCAGATCAGCCCCCCATATCAGCCCCCATCCATCAGACCCCGATGTCAGCCATCATGCCCCCATGTCAGCCATCATGCCCCCATGTCAGCCATCAGCCCCCCATGTCAGCCATCGTGCCCCCATATCATCCGTCGTGCCCCCATATCATCCGTCGTGCCCCCATATCATCCGTCGTGCCCCCATATCATCCGTCATGCCCCCATATCATCCGTCGTGCCCACATGTCAGCCGTAGTACCCCCATGTCAGCCGTAGTACCCCCATGTCAGCCATCATCCCCCCTATGTCGGCCATCATCCCCCCTATGTCGGCCATCATCCCCCCTATGTCGGCCATCATCCCCCCTATGTCGGCCATCATCCCCCCTATGTCGGCCATCATCCCCCCTATGTCGGCCATCATCCCCCCTATGTCGGCCATCATCCCCCCTATGTCGGCCATCATCCCCCCTATGTCGGCCATCATCCCCCCATGTCGGCCATCATGCCCCCATGTCGGCCATCATGCCCCCATGTCGGCCATCATCCCCCCATGTCGGCCATCATCCCCCCATGTCGGCCATCATCCCCCCATGTCGGCCATCATCCACCCATGTCAGCCATCATGCCCCCCCCCCCATTAAACACAGGGGCGAATACAAAAAAATAAAAAGTTCATTTTCCGCCCCACCATCTCTTCGCCCTAAGGCAGCCGCTTGGTCTGCCTTATTATAGCATCGGCCCTGGCTACATCTTCTGTGTAACAATTGCACATCCAAAAACTATCAGTGACATCCATTTTTCCATAGATGGTGTCTGCTGCGGACAGTGACATTACCTGGGGTGCATCTCCTGTGTAACTTTTCCACATCCAAAATACCTGCGACATTCCCTGTAATTTTGTATTAGCCGCTGCTGACATCAGCAATAGTTAGGCCGCTGCAGACAGCGACATTATCTGCGCTACATCTCCTGAGTAACGTGTGCACATCCAAAAAATATCAGTGACATCCAGTGTACTTTTTCCATAGATAGTGGCCGCTGCGGTTAGTGAAATTACCTGGAGTACATTTCTTGTGTATTTCCACATCCAAAATACCTGTGACATTCCCTGTAATTTTATATTAGCCTCTGCTGACATCAGCGACATTATCTGCGGTATTTCTCCTGTGTAACTTTTCCACATCCAAAATACCTGTGACATTCCCTGTAATTTTATATTAGCCGCTGCTCACCAGTAAGCCCTCACCTACAATCTTTTAGAGAGTCAACTCACCTGCAGGCCCTCGCATATAATGCTTATGAGGGTCAACTCACCAGCAGGCCCTCGCCCATAATGTTTTACGGGGTCAGTTCACCAGCAGGCCCTCGCCCATAATTTTCTCAATGGTTAGCTAAGCAGCAGGCACTTTCCCATAATTTTTACGATGCTTAGATCAGCAGCAGGCACTCGGCCCCAATGTTTTAGAGAGTCAGCTCTGCAGCATACCCTCACCCCTAATGTTTTAGATGGTCAGCTCAGCAGCAGGCCCTGGCCCGTAATGTTTTAGAGAGTCAGCTCAGCAGCAGACCCTCACCCCTAATGTTTTAGAGGGCCAGATCAGCAGCAGACCCTCACCCCTAATGTTTTAGAGGGTCACCAGCATGCCCTCGCCCATAATATTTTAGATGATCAGCTCAGCAGCAGGCCCTCGCCCCTAATGTTTTAGAGGATCACCAGCAGGCCCTTGCTCCTAATGTTTTTGAGGGTCACCAGCAGGCCATCAATCATAATTTTCCAAGGGTGTGTATGATGCCCTCCATTATGTGATATACAGGTTGTATCGGAGTGCCTCTTCCTTAAAATTTTTGGCAGCACTTGCACTTTATATACAAGTAAATATACTGGAAATAATGTTTCCTAACAATTTTTCCTCTAAAATCGAATTTATCTTCAGTTTTGTACGTATTATTGTCAAATAAAAGTGACTGTAAAAGTGGCGTACTACTCGGACAACATCGTTCCCAGCAGCGACCTGGGAGTCCAAGAAGCATCCAAGCATCTTCCCCATGCTGTTCCTGAACCATTTCGGTGGTGGTGTTTCCATCAATTTCTGACCTTTTCCTATGAACTAGACACCCTCCCCTCTTCAGAGCAGGGGGTGCCTGGTTTAATGCTCGGGTTCCCCCATTGACTTCCATTGTGCTCGGGTGCTCGGTAGAGCACCTGAGCATCCCGAAGTGTTTGACCCGAGCACCCGAACACCCTAGAACTTTGGTGCTCGATCAACACTACTGTACATCTTTTTATAAAAGTGGCAACTGGGGAATAAAATCCTAAAATTTTTACACAAGCAGGCATGTGCATTCTGACTAGTAATTTGTAAATTGATACAACTATGTTCTTGTCATTTGCAGCTATGCCCTTTTAGATGCACTCCATCTTATCCGCCTTGGCAGCAACTGCCAGGTTAACATATTAATGACTTATCCTCTATCCTGTCTCTTCTGAACCCTGCAGTGTTCACAAACTACTGTTTACAACCACATATGGGGTGTTGCTGTAATCAGAAGAAAATGGGAAGCATATTCTGGGGTCCTTTTTCTTCTGTTACCTCTTGTGAAAATAATAAAAAACCCTCGAGCTTATGCAACATTTTATTGGAAGAAATAACATTTTTCATTTTCACTGCCAAGTGTTTGTAAAATCTATGAAAAGCCTTGATAAATTCCTTGAGGGGTGTATTTTCCAAAATGATGTAACTTTTTGGTAGTTTCCACTGTCAGAGTACCTCAGGGTCTCTTCGAATGTGACATGGCACCCAAAAACCATCAAAGCAAAAACTGCCTTCCCTTCTGAGCCCTGTGTTGTCCCCATATAGTGGTTTTTGATCACATATGGATTTTTTCTGTAAACCTGCAGAATCAGGGTAATAAATATTGAGGTTTGTTTTGCTGTGAAACCTTGCTGTGATACAGGAACAATGGATTAAAATGGAAAATCTGCAAAATAAGGAACATTTTAAAACATAACCTTAAATTTTCCTTTCTTGTGGAATGCCTAATTGTTGTGGAACATCTAAAGGGTTAATATCGTCAGTTTTGAATAATTTGAGGGGTATAGTGTATATAATGGTGTCATTTATGGGTTGTTTCTATCATGTAAGCCTCTCAAAGTGACTTTGTATCTGAATTGATCCTTACAAAAAGACAGTTTTAAAAATTTACTTGAACATTTTAAAAATTTCTTCTAAAATTTGAAACTTTTTAACATCCTAAAAAAATAAAATGACACTTACAAAATGATGCCCACATAAATAATACATATGGTGAATGTTAATTTGTAACAACTTTATGAGTTGTCACTATCTGTCTTAGGCCTCTTGCACACGACCGTATGTACTTTGCGGTCCGCAAAGAACGGATACGGATGACAGCCGCGTGCATTCCGTATTTTGCGGAATGGAACAGCTGGCCCCTAATAGAACAGTACTATCCTTCTCCGTAATACGAACAATAAAAGGACATGTTTTTTTTTTTTTTGGGCGGAACGGAAATACGGAATGCACACGGAGTACCTTCAGTTTTTTTTTTTTTTGTGTGGACTCATTGTAATTAATGGTTCGGTATACGGTCAAAAAAAGAAACTGAATATAAATACGTTTGTGTGCAAGAGGCCTTAAAAGCAGAGATATTCAAATTTAGAAAATAGCAAATTTTTCCAAATTTACTATCATTTTTTTTATACATAAAGGTAATCTTTTTTCCTTGAGCCTATGACAGCACCCTTGGATAGTGTCCGTCCCCTCCTCAGGACAGGAAACAGGAAACCACAACCAATTTAAAAGGAGGGATCAACCCCCTACACGCCAGTACTATTCCAAGAACTAAGGAAACACAAACGTCTCATAACAATAACAACTTTTCTATACTTATAAATCTTTATTTTTTTTATATATATATTTTTAAATATAATTTTTATTTTTTATTTTTTTTATTATAGGGAAGGGAATTAAGCGGGTGCTGTCATAGGCTCAAGGAAAAAAGATTATCTGTAAGCAGTGTTCCCTCTAAGATTTGGCAGTTGCTGAGCGGGGTCGGCTCAGAGATGAGCAATGCTTAGTCAAAGGTGGGCGATGGGACAATCAAACAAGAGATCATCGCCGACATATTGGCAAAACAATAACTCTAGCCTACTAAGTAAGACAAGATAATTACTGGAGTGGACAGACAGTGTGAAAGAACCGCACACAAAATGTCTCCTGCGGAGTGAAGAAAGACCTTGCGCTAACCTGACACTGGCTAGGACGTCTAACTTATACATCTTCTTGTATATAGTGATATGGACCATGTTGGTATAACCTGGGCATCTCCTGTATATAATTATATATGTACAGCTGGTATAAGTTATACATCTTCTTGTATACAGTGATATGGACCATGCTGGTAGAACCTGGGCATCTCCTGCATATAATTATATATGTACAGCTGGTATAAGTAATACATCTTCTTGTATATCGTGATATAGAGCACGCTGGTATAACTCGGGTATGTCCTGTATATAATTATATATGTACAGCTGGTATAAGTAATACATCTTCTAGTATACAGTGATATGGACCATGCTGGTAGAACCTGGGCATCTCCTGCATATAATTATATATGTACAGCTGGTATAAGTAATACATCTTCTTGTATACAGTGGTATGGAACATGCTGGTATAACCCAGGCATCTCCTGTTGTATATAGTTATATTTGTGGTCCTGGCTACGGCGCGAAGCCTGGTGAGTGAGACTGAACCTAATCTAGCTAAGGTGGCTGGTGGTGTGCCTGTAGCCACATGACGAGGGTAGGCCAAATAAAAGGGGGCAAAAATACAAGTAGGAATGGTTAGGGTACAATTGTTTATTGTGGATAGTGGTATTACAGAACTAAGTCAGAGAAAGCTCTGGTGATTTCGGCTTTTGGATGCGGGGTATTACGAGAAACAGGAGGACTTCCAGCGACCCATTTTGCGTATGATGTGGGCCGGATCCCCATGTTTGGAGGCGGCTCCGATCCTGAATGAATGGCCCGTGATGGCCTGGGGGTTGAAACCTAACCCTGACGCGAGGCTGCGTATGTGTTTGATGAACTGCGAGGACGTGAGTGGCCGTGACGGGAAAGGAAGGAGAGGGCTGGCGGGAGCCCGGTTGCCCAGGGTGGTTAGTAACCTGTTGAGGATGGCCACGGGACACCAGGAGTTGGTGGTAGAGAAGTATTCTATGCACACCGGGGGCCCGGTTTGTGAGGTTTTGGAGACTGGCAAGGTGAAAGTGAAACGCTCGTGACTGCGGTGAGTTGGTTTAGTGCGGGGCCTGTGTTGTGAGGAGAGGTGCCGGTGAATTCCCTGGGCCGAAGAAAGCCGTAGAAACTTAGGTAGAGGGCGGCTTTGACGATGCAGCTTCTGAAAGGGCCAAAAGGACTGCCATCTAGGGAAGATGAGAGTTTCCTGAACAGGTCCCGTGAGATGGGTTGCCTGGAGGGTTCGGATTTGTGTGACCTCTTTTGAATACCCCGCAGTGTGGCTTTAATGGTGTGGGAAGAAAAGATTGAGTTGCTGTCTGGATAACGGATCATGAGGTGATGCTGGACCCCTGACAAATACGACCTGATGGTGCTGAACGAAAGGTGTAGGTCTTTGTGGCAGTATGCCAGGAAAGCCATGATGAATGTGGTTTCAATTATGTTGCCCCTGGGATGAAGGTGACAAAAAAACCTCAAAAGCTTTCCAACCTGACTGGTAATTCCTTGTGGAGTTTTCGGACAGGGACTTGCGGATGAGAGATTGAGCCATGAATAAGTGCCTGTCTAGTCCAGGATCAGGGAGCCGAAATCCGGGGGGGAATCCCAATTCTCTCGGCTTGTGGCATGACCTGGAAGAAGAGAGTTAGATTTAGGCGTCTGCTGCGACGTTCCTGATGTCCCTGGATGTGGGTGCAAGAAATATGGAAATTGTATTTGAGGGCTAGCCAGGTGAGTTTGCGCAGGAAGCGCATGACCTTTGGAGAGCTGGATCTGCCTTTTGCGATGATGTCAACGACCGTGCGGTTGTCGGTGATGAAAGCCACGCTGCCCGCCCCTACCTGTAAGATCAGTTGAATGGCTTCATCCAGGGAAGAGTAGTGCATTGAGTATTCTTCCGATGGGATCAAGGAGTTGAGACTCGGGACGCTGGATGCATGAGGCGCTGACAAATCGTAGATTAAACAGTTTTTTATTGGTGTTTTTTTTGCTGACCAGACTGATGGCGCTCACCCTGTAGACCTGGAAGGGAGGGGTGGGAAAAGGGCCTATGATGAATCCCTTCTGCAGCTCGACCTGCAGAAGAGAATCGACCGAGGCCGGGTGCTCCATGGCCGACATGAGATTGGGGGCCTCCCAGGAATCCCGAGGCAAGGTGACTAGACCGGTGTGGAAGCCTGTGGAAAAAACAGATTGCAGGAAATCGACGAAGGCGGGATTGTGGTGGGTTTTGAGAAGGGAGACAAGAAGGGGGACATTAATGTCGGATAGTCAGCTTTTAGCCGAGCGCTGGGAGCAGGAGGACTGGGGGTGGGCCCGGAAGCAGGTGGAACATATGTGGAGCGCCTTGCATTTGCTGTAGTTGCAGAAACTGGTGTTGAAATTGTTGCACAACTGATTTTTACCCAGGTACACAATGGGGCGACCTAATTTATCCAGGAGTGGACCCGGCTTCTGGGGGGCTGAAGTGCTGGGACTGCTGTTTGGGCTGGGAGGTGACATGGAAGTTTGGGCATCAGTCAGATGCGTGCAGAACTGACTGGCAGTTGTAACAATATGGGGACCTGAGACCGGCAAAATGTCTGCAGAATAGCTCCATGTCTAGAGAAGCCCAGTTGGTGAAATGCTGGAACTGGGCGAGGGCTGCGGCTGCCTTCGCCGAAAATGACCGATGATAGTCGTAGTAAGCGAATCCTCCATATTTGTACCTGAGCTCCGTAACCCTGTACAAGTATGCGTCCAGCTCCTCTCTTCTAGCTGGATGTGCCAAACAGATGATGTCCCGATAGAGTCTGAACGCGAGCACGATCTCTGGGATGGAGAGTTTCTTGTTCAGGTGGGTGTCTTTGGCCTTCAGAACTACGGACACATAACCGCATGCGATGGTTCATGGCAGTCATCTGATTCATGATCATTCCGGATGGAATTTAATGATATTTAAACCAGAGCACTTGACAGGAATGTTGTACCGGTTTTTGAGATAAAACGAAAATCTTGTCGCGGCTGTTGCGGGTGACCTTCAAGCCGCTAGAGACTTCCTTCCATCACAAAATGCATGGTTGCCAACACTTCACTGAAATGAGTGATGGCAATGCCACACAACGCTGCCGCGACTTTGGATGCCCGGTCAAGATCCAGGGTTGATATGATGATACGACAACTCGAAGCTGGCATCTATGCAGCGGTGAATGACCTCAGACAAGGCACAAAATTGGATCTTGTAATTTGGGTAAATATAAATGGAATACAACTGTATTTAGGCAAGTAAGACACACTGTATGGCACCTGCGACCAATGGTGCAACTTCAAACAACTGTTAACAAATGCAGCACCAAAGGGGTTCCTCGGGACCACGAAGACAGGCGTCCCTCTGAAGTAGTGCCCTGCCCGTCCACAGGTCGCGTGCGGTACTGACAGTGCGGCCGCATGACAAGGGCGAGCCATGGACGAGCGTGGGCACCCCCCCCCAAGGAGCCACCAGGCATCCATGACCACGGACAACCCAGCAAAAGGGGCAGCAGAAATGCATTCAGCTGGTGATCATCAATATTCTGGACTATGGGACAGGCCAAGGTTAATGTGGCCTCCGGAAAGGCAACTGTCTCACACAGATAATCAGAGCTGAATTGGCCACGTTAAGTTGCCGGACAGCAGGGCTGTGCGTGTCAGGGACATTCAGCTCTGCTACATCTGAGACTTGTGTTTCTCTGCCCATGGGCTAATGAGATTGCAGATCAGTGGGTGATGGGACGGTGGTGTGAATGAATGAAACTGTTCCGCAACTTCCACGATACTTTGGAAGTACGGCCGGAGACAGTGGCGACAGCTCCCGCCGACTTCCGGCTCGCCGCAGTGGCAATCACGTGATGCGCTCCATGCTGGAGTGCATGACGGCGAGACGGAAGCGGCAGGAGAGGCAGGTGACCGGGCGGGGTGCGGAGGTACTGGTGGAGGGGCGGACGTGACGGAAGCTGGGAGGGGGGGGGGGATGGAACCGGAGAGGAGAACTTACCTTGAAGGTGGCGGTTCTGGCCTACAGAAGCCGCTGCACGTGCAGGCAGCCTTTAGGCCGGAAATGAAAATGAAAGGTGCGGCTCCTCCTACCAACGTCAGGCGAGAGAGGACGTGCACCAGGAGAGCTGGGCGGCGGAGCTTAAGAAGCCCCTTACGCCCCTCCCACAAAAGCAGGCTGGATTCAGCCTGCTGAATATGTTACTTTTTCCTCCATTTTCCTTGGCTGAGACAAGCAACATTGCCAATGCAAAACCTGAAGGGAATGCAATGCTGTTCCACAAAGACTCACTCTAGCCTCTCTAAGATGGCAGCACCAACCAGCATTCCCTTGTTTTGCATTGGCTAGTCTGCTGTGATAAAACCTCCCACACAGTACATGCTGTTTTCATTGCTTTCTTAGGTAACACAGACACAGCTCCTGCTGCCCACATGAAGGACTTATCACTATCAGGCTGGGCCAGAGAGACGCATTCACTTCACGCACTCTAGCCTATAGGATTAAAAATAACTAAGATTGTTTAGTGTTCTCCTCTACTACTGACATAGTCTACTAGTGCCACTATTGTCCCCCGCTGTTCTCCACTTCTTGTCACGAGTTAACACTCTAGAAATACCAGGAGAGACCAGTTCAGCAATCAATGAGGGTTTCTAGGATTTTACTTATTGTAGGTAGCCCATAAGAGAAACTCAGTCTCACTCTAGCGTGTGCCTCTGGCCTGGCTCTAAGATGGCGGCGCCGCCGCCACTCCCGCACGTTACTGCCCGCTGCTGCTCAGTCCTCCTCTCCCTGCTAAAAAAAAAAGGAGGAGGCAGAAGTAGCGCGGCAATACGTGGTAGCTGGTAGGCGGCAGTACCGCTGTGCTGAGCCGCAAAAGACTACGAGGAGTACATCGGCGCCGTCACGCAGATGAGTCTGACGACAAGTGCTGGCATTTTGCCAGCAGCGTTAGCGAACTTAGCGACGCGCTGTAGGCTGAGTGAGCGGGCATTATAAAATTGTGAGCCCACCCGCGCAGCTTAGAGGGAACACTGCTGGTAAGTGTAATCACATATTTCCCCCCTCGCCTATGACAGCACCCTTGGATCTATAAGCGAGATCAGATTAGGGAGGGACAACTGCCTTAAGGACCTTATGTCCAAATACTAGACTCATTAGAGTGTAACTGAAGCCTGTAATGCCTAAAAACGTGTGAGGAGAACTCCAGGTGGTAGCTTTACAAATTTGCTTCTATGGAGGTGGAGGCCCTTTTTGCCCAGGACGTGAAGACCGCTTTGGTAGAGTGGAGGCGGGGAAATTCCCTTGGAGGAATACGCTAAATGAATAGCCTGCATTATCCATCTAGCTATAGTCTGGGAGGAAGCAGCCAAACCCTTTCTTTTGCCCTGAAAGAAAATGAGAAGCTTAGAGGACGATCTGAAAGGTTGAGTGATCTCCAGGTACTGCAATAGACACCTCCTAACATCAAGACAGTGGAATTCTGACTCCTTCCTATGTTTTGGAGAGGCACAGAATGAAGGTTAGATGATGTCCTGAGAACGATGATAGGAAGAAGACACCTTCGGTAAAAATGAAGGAGCTGGTGAAATTATCACACAACCCTCCAAAATATTAAAATACGGCTTTTCAATAGAAAAGGCCGAAATATTACTTACTCTCCTAGCTGATGTAATAGCTAGTAAAAAGGCCAATTTTAACCTTTATGGAGATCTCCTGAATGGGTTCAAAGGGATCTGACTTAAGGGCAGAAAGTACCAGGCTTAGATCCCATGGTGGAATATTAACCTTATGGACTGGAGCTAACCTTGAGACTGCTGTTATAAATTTTTTTATCCAAGGGTGCTCAGCCAGCTTGAACTCAAAAATAGCACTTAAGGCTGAAATTTGTACCTTTAAAGTACTAGGCCTAAGTTTCCTCCTCCAACCATCCTGTAGAAAATCTAACACTAGAGGTAAATCGGGCGCTTCCAGTACATTTACTGGTTTATTTGCGAAAATACAAAAGGCCCTCCAAACACGTAAGTAGATCTTGGACGTGACTCTTACGACTTGCCAATAGAGTGCTGACTACCTCCTCTGATAACATTTTCTTCCTTTCAAAATCCAGGCAGTCAAATGAAGATTCTCTACCGCTGGGTGAAGGATGGGACCCTGAGCTAGAAGTCCCGGGAAGACTTGTAGAGCCCATGGAGAGGCAACTGACATTCTGCAGAACCAGGAAAGCCAAACCCTCCTGGGCCAGAAGGGAGCTATCATGATGACTATAGCACTCTCCTCCCTTATCTTTTTCAGGACTCTTGGCAATAATTTTAATGGGGGAAAAGCATAAAGAAGTCCCTCTCTCCATGATTGAGCTAGAGCATCCACCGCTCTTGGATGCTCTTCTAGAAAAAGAGAGAAGAACCTCTTTACCTTCCTGTTGATTTTGGTGGCAAAGAGGTCTGTCACTGGAAGACCCCATAAGGCAACTATCTTGTTGAAAATCTGCTGCTCCTTGATGCAGACGATGGCGGCTTAAGAGGTCTGCTGTCACATTGTCCCTTCCTCTCAGATGTACTGCAGAAATTGACAAAAGAGAATCCTCTGCCAGACAAAGATCTTTTGACAGAGGGACATTAGACTTGGGGATCTGGTACCTCCCTGTCTGTTGATGTATATCACTGGAGTCTTGTTGTCTGAATGCATTTTTACATTCCTGCCTCTTATTACTTGGAGATTCTCCTTCAAAGCTATCCAGATGATGTATAGCTCCCTGAAATTGTGAGATTGGGACTGAATCTCTGGATCACAAGATCCCTGAAGGAGGGATTTTTTATGGGCCCCTCAACCGTAAGGACTTGCATCCGTGGTCAGGAGTAAGACATCTTGTCTCCGCCACAGAACTCCCCCCTGGAGGTTCGATAGATTCATCCACCACTCCAGCGAGGAAAGTGTCTAGGGCGATAAATGGATAAAGGACTCCTGTCCCAGACTTCCAGAATCTGCAGTTGGAGTGGTCTCCAGTGGAACTGGGCCCACTCCACCCCCGGAATGACAGCTGTCATAAGCCCTAAAACTGACATGGCCTGTCTTAGGGAACGGACTGATGGAAAAACAGGTACTGAACTTTGGATCTGATCAGACAGGCTTTGTGAAGGGGAAGCAAACACATCTGTGATGTGGAATCTAGGGTCATTCCTAAAAAGATACATACCTGACTCAGAATTAAACTGGACTTCTCTATGTTTAGATCCCATCCTAATCTGTCCAATATCTTCCTGAACCATTAAATCTGCTCCTCCAGCTGTGTGAATGTCAGAGAGAAGGAGAAAGTCATCCAGATATGGAATAACGACTAAATCCTTCTCCCTCAAATGGACCATCATCTCTGCTATAAGCTTTGAGAATACCCTGGGGGCCTGTGACAACCTGAAGGGGAGCGCCCAAAATTGCATGTGCAGGACCCTGTCCTCCAACTGAACCGCTACCCTTAGGTACTTTTGATGACTGGGATGTATAGGGACATGGTAGCAGGCATCCCTGAGATCCAGGGATGCCATAAAACAATTTGGAAACAGATTTAAAATCACGACTTGATAGTTTCCATACGAAATCTCTCGTACACTAGAAACTGGTTCAGAAGTTTCAAATTTATTATTGTACAATTGGAGCCGTTCGGCTTTTTTACAAAAAAGAGGGTTGAATAAAACCCTTTAGATCTTTCTTGCACTGGGACTTCCAACAGAACATTCTTTTCTAATAAGGAAGTTACCTCTGAAACTATGGCTGCCTGTTTCTGAGGACTTGAACGATAATCTGTTATAATGAGCCTTTCTGGCGGCAACCTCCTGAAATTTTATCTTGTAGCCCTCCCTTAGGATGGATATTATTCCATGTGTTGTTTGATATCTTTTGCCACTGTTCTGCGAAGTGAGCAAGCCGACCTCCTACCGGGGTCCTGGCATCATTGTGGCTGCTTCTTTGATGCCTCTGCTCCAGAAAAAAGATATTCCTTGGACCTTCTGGTAGTCCCTGAAGTTTGCCTAGACACCTCCTTTCTCCTATAACCACCCCTATTTGTCTGAGAACGGAAGGGTCTCTTAGGAGGTTGCTGACTAGTGGAAGGGACCCTTTCTTTCTGTCTGAGGCCTTCTCAAGCAAATCATCCAAGACCGGGCCGAACAAAAATTCTCCCTGACATGGAATAGCGCATAGTTTGGCCTTGGAGGTAGATTCTCCCTTCCAATCCTTCAACCAAATGGCTCTACGTGCTGAATTATATAGAGCAGAAGCTCTAGCAGAAAATGTTAACGAATCTGCCGACGCTTCGGCTAGAAAATCGATGGCACTAAAAATAGTGGGAAATGAAGACAACAGCGCTCTCTAGGGGTTCCTTCCTTTATATGATTCTCTAAATCTTTCATCCAAATTTTTAGGGATCTAGCCACAGAAGTGGCCGCAATGGCAGGTCTAAAAGCTCCCGCCGTAGCTTCCCAGCTCTTTTTTAAATACATTTCCGCACTTCTATCCATGGGGTCTTTTAGGGAGCCTGTGTCTTCAAAGTGAAGGGCCGCTTTTTTGGAAATCTTGGCGACTGGGGCATCTAGTTTGTGGGCCCTATCCCAACAAGCAGAGACTTCCTCATCAAATGGATATTTACGTTTTAGGAAGAGGAATAAAAAATTTCCTATCTGGTTTACTCTATTCTCTATTGAAAACAGCAGCAATATTTTCATGTACATCAAAGCCCTTCATTTTTCTTGGACCCAGGCCCTCAAACATGGAGTCCCGTACAGACTGTGGTGCCTTATAATCATCTAACCCCCATGGTGGCTCTGACAAACCTGAGCAGAGAGTTAATATTCTCGGGCTGAAAAAGCGGTCTTCACGCTACATGATCATCAAAGGATTCATCTGATGACAGTCTATCTCCCTCTTCCTCCAATCCTGACAGTAATTCGTGATCGCTGGAGGGGGGGATAGAGGCTGCTGCAGAGGTGCTGGGGCAACCTTCTAAGAGGCTGTTAACCGACTCCTTCACTGACTGCTTAACTTCAATCCCGGATCATCTGTTTTAGACTGGTCATAAGAGACGGGGCCTCATCCTCCAATAACTTGCTTACACAGGTCTGACAGGCTTTCCCCAGCCCGAGGTTAACTTTTTCTTACAAATAGCACACCCTCTATCCTTAGATCTGGAGACCCTTCTACTCTTCTTGTTGACCTAAATACAGAAAAATAGCCCCATAAGAAACTGCAATCTTAGAGTTCATGGGGTATTTAACCCTCTTACCCCACCATGGTACCAAAGATTTATTGGCTAGCAGTATGAGCTGGCTGAACTCTGCCGGGCGGCTCCCCCCACCTCTGGTCTACAGCTTTGTGCTTCCTCCTACTGCCGGAAACCGGAAGTGCGGCAAATGCCGGCAGCCGAACATGCGGACACGGCTGCAGAGGTCCGCGCGTCCAGGAGGCATGCAAACTTCCTGAACCGAGAAGGGACAGGAGCGGGAGGAAGAGTCAGAGGCTCAGGCTCTGCAGTGGCTTCCTCAGAAGTCTTACGCCGCCGGGTAAGCCCTCCTTATAATTCAATACACGGGGCGCCCTCAACTCCTTAGATCCTCGTGGCTGTGGAAATCCAACCCTGTCCCTTAGGACAGAAAACAGAACTTTTGTGTAGGGTGTTGATCCCTCTTTTTAAAGTGGTTGTGGTTTCCTGTTTCCTGTCCTGAGGAGGGGGCGGACACTATCCAAGGGTGCTGTCATAGGCGAGGGGGAAAAAAAAATAGCTGAGATAAGTAAAAGTTTTCCAAAGTTACTACCGCATAATTGACACAAGTGACACGTCAGATTTACATAGACTTGTATTGACGTGTAATCTAATACTTCAGAAGAGCTTGTCCCACCTTGGATGGTTTTAGAGCATATTTTAAAGTTAATAGCAATTCACAAGGAGCTGATAACATGAGAACTAGATATTTATGACTTATAAGACATATTACAAAGTATCTTTTGCTCACCTACAATATATTATTGATTTATGCAAAGTTGTGTGAAAAGTTAAGGCTATATTACACAGGCTAATGCAAACTGAATGAGGATGGAATGATTTGTTCCTCCTTCTTTCAGTTCTATTCATTATTGGCAGCACGATCAATGAATGAGCGGTAGCTAGTCCGCATTGTGATTGGCTGCTTGAAGTGAAGAGCGGCAGGGGTCATATTCAAATTTGTGATATTTCGCAAATATTTTGTAGAATATTCGTCATATATTCGCGAATTTCTATATTTATTATATTCTACATTCTTTTTTTTTACGTAAAAAATTTAAATTTAGGATATTTTTAAAAATATCCCATGTCTCTACTCTTATTTTTGAGGACAGTCAATAGAATATAGTGCTATATATCTGTTTTTATAATATTCGTCATTTTTTACACCTGAACACATCATTCCTCCCTGCTTCTTGCTTGTGGGCCAATGAGTCATTGGCCCACAAGTAACTTAAGCAGGGAGGAATCATGACTTCAGTTGGAAAAAAAATGACGAATATTCTAAAAAACTAATATATAGCACTATATTCAATATAGTGCTATATATTCGTAATGACGAATATTCCTCATTTTTTTCCATCTGAAGTAAACACATGATTCCTCCCTGCTTCTTGCTTGTGAGCCAATGATGTCATTGGCCCACAAGCAAGAAGCAGAGAGAAATCATGTGTTCAAATGAAAAAAAATGACGACTATTCGATATAACAAATATATAGCATTATATTCAAAATATTCGCGAAGTGCCGATACTCGAGATTAAAATTCGCTATTCAAATATTCGCGCTCAACACTATGCTTAATTATACCAGCCAAAGCTTTAGTGACCATTTAGGGCTAATTTTACTCTCTTCAGCTACGGGTCTCTCTGTCTACAGCTTTGCTGTCTTTATCTGTTTTTAATATTTTTTTTTTCTTTGTAGCTATTTAGTAGTTTAAATGCTTTCTTTTTTGTTTATTGTCTCCTTTTCATTTATTATTAAGGCTATTGCTTTTTTTCCTGCTCCGAATTATTTTATTTCTATATGGTATATACCTCTCACAATGGAAATTTAGGATATTTTTATAAATATCCCATGTCTCTACTCTTATTTTTGAGGACAGTCAATGAGGTTAAGACCCCTTTCACATGAGCGAGTATTACGCATTGCGCCCGCACAGAATCCGGACCCATTTATTTCAATGGGGCTGTGTACATGTGCATTTGTTTTCACGCATTACTTGTGCGTTGCGTGAAAATCGCAGCATGTTCTATAGACTACATGCACACGATTTGTGTTTTGCAGTCCGCAAATTGCAGATCTGCAAAAAAAAAAATGATAACGTTCGCATGGCATCTATTTTTTTTGTGGATTCATTGTAATAATGCCTATCCTTGTCTGCAAAACGGGCAAGAATAGGACATGTTATATATTTTTTTGCAGGGCTACGGAACGGACATACAGATGCAGATAGTACACAGTGTGCGGTCTGCATTTTTTGCGGACCCATTGAAATAAATGGGTCTGTATCCTATTCGCCAAAAAAAAACGGAACGGACACGGAAAGAGATAACGTTTATGTGCATGAGGCCATATTCAGCGATTTTCATGCAATGCTGGCCCCATAGAAGTGAATGGAGCTGCGTGAAAATCGCATCTGCAGTGGGACCATTAGGCCCCTTGCAGACGATTGTGTCTGGATTAGTTCCGGATGTGTTGCGGATGCGTTCAGTGAAAATTGCGCAATTTCACAAACAAGTTCATTAAGTTTTGTTTGCGATCGTGTTCAGTTGTTCTTTTTTTTGCGTGGATGCAGTGCTATTTAATTAGTTTTACACGCGAGTGATAAAAAACTGAATGTTTAAAAAAAAACTGCAGAGCACATTTATTTTCCTGTATAACATATATTGGCTGTATTTTGCATGCACGTGGTATTAATAGGCCATATTCACAGCCTTCACTAGATAGGGCTGGTGTCACCCTATCTATATAGAGAGGGGAAAGATTTTAGAGACAAGGTAGTCTAGTCTTGGACATCAATGGAAGCACATGCAAAATGTGGGAGCTGACAGTTTAGCCTGTCCTGGAACAGGTACCAACCAAGCAAAGCTAAAAAAGAACATCTAAAAAAGCAGAAAAAGAAAGGCATGACTAGTGTCCTGTCCTTGTTACCACGTGTACCCCTGGGGTGTATATGGACTTGGCAGGCAGATAAACACCCTCCTACTACTCAGTAAATTGAGACCAGGTAATGATCTGTAGCTTTAATGAGCCGAAGTAAGTTGGTGTGAAACTGTGAACCAGTAACATAAAGAATGCAATAAGTACATGAACTGCAAATATACATATCATAGAATAGCATACAACATGTCTGCAAGGGGTAGCTGACTAGGCCCTTACTTTACATCTGAACTGCTAACTAGCTGCCTACACAGAAATACACATAATGCATGTCTATAGCTAGTAATAATCACATAGGCATGAAAGAACAGCAAGAAATAATGCCTTACCGGCTATGCAGCCTATAGTAGAAGTTTAGATAATCTTGTACAGCAGAGCATGTGAAGAAAGATGGCAACTTCTAGAAGACTACTCCCCTTCTTGTAGATAAGTGAGGTCACAAAGGGGAGGAGTAACAAGGAGGCTGAACATACACAGAGAACAATATGGAAGTGGTCAGAAGATGGCGCTAATTGACCATGTTTTAATACAGGACAAACCCTATATGAATTAATTAGCACACATTTATGAGAAACTGTATGGAGACATGACAACTAGTGTATTGTCAATTCGTTCTCCCTGCCCATACCCCATTTCCCCAATAAGACACAACAACATAGGTGGATTTTATTGGCCAGAGCAGCCATTTTATTATTAAACATAAATACCATAAATATTAAATAACAACTTACCCAAGGCCTTCCCACCTGAAGGCCTGCCCCCAGAACCTTACCAACCTAAAACCTGACTTGAAATCACGGGGGGGTCCTTGAAGCCCCGCAAACCTGAGAGTTAACTTCCCCGCCCCTCCTTCAAATTACCTCTAGCCATTAAACGCCAGCTCAAAGGCAGAACCAGTAATCATGGGCAACAACGAGGGCAGATACCCGCCATACGCCACTCCATAAACCAATCCTTGGGGAGTCCAGAGCCTCCTTTGGCTCCCTCCCCACCACGCCAGAGCCACCATAACCACTAACTCCAAGGACAACCCACCGCCCACGACCCAAGGGGGGGAACACCTCACCCCCTTGCGTCCCGCCACACCAGCAAAGCCACCTCAATCCCATCCTGCAACCCTGCGTACCTCAAATCAATGCCCACTGCATTGAGGTGCACCCCATCACTTCTCCAAAACGCCCCTTCCCCTGCGCCTCACGACAACACCGCCATTCCTTGCCACAAAACGGCCCACCGCCCTATTAACCTTTATCCGTGCCTTGTTTAGTCTTTCCACTGACCTGGCCTCCCTCCAATGCTTCCTCGGCACAATGTCAGCCAAACCGTCACCCACAGTCAAAGCAGATCAAACTTTATATCTTTTGTGAGCTCCCGGCAGGGGGCGCAAACACAAATCTTTACCCCCCACATGCAACACTAAGACCGCTGGGGAAGCATCCATTCTTGCAAACCTGTGGAATTCTGGTAGCACCCGAATCCACAGCATGCCCCTCAACCCAAACCACCTAATCACCGCTAGATCTCATGAAAAACTCGGTTGCCTTCCATCCGGCCTGACATCTGCCCGCAACGCCGCCCAAAATACATAGGTGTGGCCCATAACCAAACCAGACAAGCTGCACCACCTGTAAATACAAAACCCAAAGTCAACAATAGAAGGCCCCCGAATACCCCCCCACCTGACTCATCCCCCCAAGCCAACTACTCTCACAACAACGCCGGCCTGACGTACGACCGAATGGACTCCCATTGCCCAATGCGACGAATAATATAATCCCCCAGATCCCTACGAGCTGCCTCAGTAGCCGCCCCAATACGGAATGAATGACTCTCAAATAGCGAGGGGTCCCTATCCAACTTTTTTAAACACCCGCTTAAAACGTCTATGAACTAAAAATGTGACAAGAATAATCTGTCCTCATGAACCAACGACAGCCCCTCTACCCCAAACTCCCCAAGACACCATACAGGGCACGCAACCGATCCCTCCACTAGAAACAAAACCACTCTACATCCCCTAGCCAACTGGTCAGTTTTTGACCTCTTGATACAAAACTCAATTCTATCGTGAAACAAGACCACATCCTCCCTTTGCAAACCCCCAGTGCGGCACCTGCTTGGGCTAACCAATTTCCCAATACGCAATGCCCCAAAAAATGATAGAGAAAAAGCCAACCTAAACAACCTCTCTTCCCCTACCGACCCACAAACTTGCCCCAACTGTACAATCAGATCCCCTAACAACTCAAAGGAGACCGGCCGGCGCTAATTCCCCCCGGACAACGACCTCCTCCAACCCTTTAGCGCCTGAACAACCCAAAATGATTTTGTAACATCTTGCACGTCCCGGCTCCTGCAACCAAACGCCACCCCTGCCATAAACTTGTTCATCTTGGATATTACCATCCCTCCTCCCTGCAATGCCCTATAAACATTAGCAACAAAACCCCTTCCTCTAGCCTATACCCCTGAAAACGCTGCTTCCATGTATCTCACAGATCCCATGCCTTCTAGTATGCCGCCCAGGTACCTGATGCCAATGACCCCCTCACCAACTCGTCTACCAAAAGATTCCTGAGGGAAGCCTGTTCCTTCCACGTCCGCCTCCGGTGCCAGACCCTGAAACCGGTCACACTGGAAATGAGACAAAGCATCCGAAATTGAGTTATCCACCCCAGGAACATGGGCCGCTATTATCCAAGACAAACAAACCAAAACCAGGTGCTGCAGCAAGCGCACAACCGGCGGTGACGAGGCCGAAAGGTGATTAATGGACTCACCACTAGGGATGAGCGAACCCGAACTGTATAGTTCGGGTTCGTACCGAATTTTGGGGTATCCGTGACACGGACCCGAACCCGGACATTTTCGTAAAAGTCCGGGTTCGGTGTTCGTCGCTTTCTTGGTGCTTTTTGAAAGGCTGCAAAGCAGCCAATCAACAAGCATCGTACTACTTGCCCCAAGAGGCCGTCACAGCCATGCCTACTATTGGCATGGCTGTGATTAGCCAGAGCACCATGTGACCCAGCCTCTATTTAAAGGGGTTCTGCGCCTTCATTTAACTGATGATCTATCCTCTGGATAGATCATCAGCTTCTGATCGGCGGGGGTCCGACACCCGGGACCCCCGCCGATCAGCTGTTTGAGAAGGCAGCGGCGCTCCGGCAGCGCCGCGGCCTTCTCTCCGTTTACCGCCGGGCCGCCCGCCCACTGACGTCACGACTTGTATCAACTAGAGTGGGCGCGGCTAAGCTCTGTTCACTTGAATGGAGCTTAGCCGCGCCCACTCTAGTTGATACAAGTCGTGACGTCAGTGGGCGGGCGGCCCGGCGGTAAACAGTGAGAAGGCCGCGTCGCTGCTGGAGCGCCGCTACCTTCTCAAACAGCTGATCGGCGGGGGTCCCGGGTGTCGGACCCCCGCCGATCAGAAGCTGATGATCTATCCAGAGGATAGATCATCAGTTAAATAAAAGTGCAGACCCCTTTAAGCTGGAGTCACGTAGCGCCGCACGTCACTCTGCTGTGATCAGCATAGGGAGAGGTTTCAGCCGCGACGTTAGGGCGAGATTAGGCAGTGATTAACTCCTCCAAAGGACTTCATTCAGAGATCGATCTGCAGCTGTGGATGATTGAACTGCTGCTATTGAATTGCTCACTGTTTTTAGGCTGCCCAGAGCGTTTTTCAGTCACTTTTTTCTGGGGTGATCGGCGGCCATTTTGTGTCTTGTGGTGTGCCAGCACAAGCTGCCACCAAGTGCATTTAGCCCTCAATGGTGTGGTTGTTTTTTGGCTAAATCCTACATCAGGGTGAAGCTGTCACACCAAGTGCATTTAACCAGCAATAGTCTGTTTATTTTATGGCCATATACTACATCAGGGGCAAGCTGTCACCAAGTGCATTTAACCCTCAATGGTGTGGTTGTTTTTTGGCTAAATCCTACATCAGGGTGAAGCTGTCACACCAAGTGCATTTAACCAGCAATAGTCTGTTTATTTTATGGCCATATACTACATCAGGGGCAAGCTGCGCCTGTCACCAAGTGCATTTAACCCTCAATAGTGTGGTTGGTCAAGCTGTCACACCAAGTGCATTTAACCATCAATAGTGTGGTTATTTTTTGGCCATATCCCAGTCTAATTCTGTCAGTAAACGTATACCTGTCACCGAGCGCCTAAATACTAGGCCTCAAATTTATATCGAGCTAAATCTGTCATTACTGGTGTGGCTGGTCAAGTTATTTAGTGTCCGTCAAACACATTTTTTGTTCTGGGTTAAAATACAATTCCCAATTTAGCAATTTCCTAATTTAGTGGTTTCTGCTGTATCAGGCCTACTTTAAATTTATCCCTAAAAGGGTATATCAGATTCAAGGTGCACATAGGGTCATTCTGAATAACTTCACACACACGCTACTGTGCATTTCCAAGTCTAATTCTGTCAGTAAACCTATACCTGTCACCCAGCGCCTAAATAATAGGCCTCAAATTTATAGTCAGCTAAATCTGTGGTTACTGCTGTGCCTGTATTAGTGTAATACGGTACCTAAATAGATAGCCAGATAGTGTTAGGTGTCTGTAAAAAAAGGCCTGAATTTGAATTCAATACATTGGGCCAAATAATATTTTTGTTGTTGTGGTGAACGATAACAATGAGGAAAACATCTAGTAAAGGACGCGGACATGGTCGTGGTGGTGTTAGTGGACCCTCTGGTGCTGGGAGAGGACGTGGCCGTTCTGCCACAGCCACACGTCCTAGTGTACCAATTACCTCAGGTCCCAGTAGCCGCCATAATTTACAGCGATTTTTGGTGGGGCCCAATGCCGTTCTAAGGATGGTAAGGCCTGAGCAGGTACAGGCGCTAGTCAATTGGGTGGCCGACAGTGGATCCAGCACATTCACATTATCTCCCACCCTGTCTTCTGCAGAAAGCGCACAGATGGCGCCTGAAAACCAAGCCCATCAGTCTGTCACATCACCCCCATGCATAACTGGGAAACTGTCTGAGCCTCAAGTTATGCAGCAGTCTCTTATGCTGTTTGAAGACTCCGCTGGCAGGGTTTCCCAAGGGCGTCCACCCAGCCCTTCCCCAGCGATGGAAGACATAGAATGCACTGCACGCACAACCATTTATGTTTCCTGATGATTAGGACATGGGAATACCACCTCAGCATGTCTCTGATGATGACGAAACACAGGTGCCAACTGCTGCGTCTTTCTGCAGTGTGCAGACTGAACAGGAGGTCAGGGATCAAGACTGGGTGGAAGACGATGCAGGGGACGATGAGGTCCTAGACCCCACATGGAATGAAGGTCGTGCCACTGACTTTCACAGTTCGGAGGAAGAGGCAGTGGTGAGACCGAGCCAACAGCGTAGCAAAAGAGGGAGCAGTGGGCAAAAGCAGAACACCCACCGCCAAGAGACTCCGCCTGCTGCTGACAGCCGCCATCTGGGACCGAGCACCCCAAAGGCAGCTTCAAGGAGTTCCCTGGCATGGCACTTCTTCAAACAATGTGCTGACGACAAGACCCGAGTGGTTTGCACGCTATGCCATCAGAGCCTGAAGCGAGGCATTAACGTTCTGAACCTTAGCACAACCTGCATGACCAGGCACCTGCATGCAAAGCATGAACTGCAGTGGAGTAAACACCTTAAAACCAAGGAAGTCACTCAGGCTCCCCCTGCTACCTCTTCTGCTGCTGCCGCCTCGGCCTCTTCTGCTGCTGCCGCCTCGGCCTCTTCCTCCGCCTCTGGAGGAACGTTGGCACCTGCCGCCCAGCAAACAGGGGATGTACCACCAACACCACCACCACCGTCACCAAGCATCTCAACCATGTCACACGGCAGCGTTCAGCTCTCCATCTCACAAACATTTGAGTGAAAGCGTAAATTCCCACCTAGCCACCCTCGATCCCTGGCCCTGAATGCCAGCATTTCTAAACTACTGGCCTATGAAATGCTGTCATTTAGGCTGGTGGACACAGACAGCTTCAAACAGCTCATGTCGCTTACTGTCCCACAGTATGTTGTTCCTAGCCGGCACTACTTCTCCAAGAGAGCCGTGCCTTCCCTGCACAACCAAGTATCCGATGAAATCAAGTGTGCACTGCGCAACGCCATCTGTGGCAAGGTCCACCTAACCACAGATACGTGGACCAGTAAGCACGGCCAGGGACGCTATATCTCCCTAACTGCACACTGGGTAAATGTAGTGGCAGCTGGGCCCCAGGTGGAGAGCTGTTTGGCGCACGTCCTTCAGCCGCCAAGGATCGCAGGGCAACATTCTTTGCCTCCTGTTGCCACCTCCTCCTTCTCGGCTTCCTCCTCCTCTTCTTCCACCTGCTCATCCAGTCAGCCACACACCTTCACCACCAACTTCAGCACAGCCCGGGGTAAATGTCAGCAGGCCATTCTGAAACTCATATGTTTGGGGGACAGGCCCCACACCGCACAGGAGTTGTGGCGGGGTATAGAACAACAGACCGACGAGTGGTTGCTGCCGGTGAGCCTCAAGCCCGGCCTGGTGGTGTGCGATAATGGGCGAAATCTCGTTGCAGCTCTGGGACTAGCCGGTTTGACGCACATCCCTTGCTTGGCGCATGTGCTGAATTTGGTGGTGCAGAAGTTCATTCACAACTACCCCGACATGTCAGAGCTGCTGCATAAAGTGCGGGCCGTCTGTTCGCGCTTCCGGCGTTCACATCCTGCCGCTGCTCTCCTGTCTGCGCTACAGTGTAACTCCATAGTGGAGTTTCAGCTGCAGCACGCACGAGTCAGTCGCACTACGGAACAGCACCACTTCACCACCAATGACTGGGCCTCCATGCGAGACCTGTGTGCCCTGTTGCGCTGTTTCGAGTACTCCACCAACATGGCCAGTGGCGATGACGCCGTTATCAGCGTTACAATACCACTTCTATGTCTCCTTGAGAAAACACTTAGGGCGATGATGGAAGAGGAGGTGGCCCAGAAGGAGGAGGAGGAAGAGGGGTCATTTTTAGCACTTTCAGGCCAGTCTCTTCGAAGTGACTCAGAGGGAGGTTTTTTGCAACAGCAGAGGCCAGGTACAAATGGGAACCTTTTTTGGGAACCTGCTTTGTACCCCAAAACCCCCAACACTAGTGTTGAGCGAGCATGCTCGGCCGACCAACAGTTCTACTGCTACGTAGCCAATAAACGTGCAGGTAAGTACTGCCACTCACTGTAATGCCGTAACCATGTTGGTTACTGGCATTACAGTGATTGGCTGGCCGAAACGCGCCATCAGGTGCTATAAAGCACCCGATGATACGTGGTTTGGCTCAGTCTTAGGCTTATTGTTTGCACTCCATGGCCGCATTTGCGGATCCGCAATACACGGATCCGCAATGCACTGTTCCGTGTGCATTCCACATTACGGATGTGGACCCATTCACTTCAATGGGTCCGCAAATCTGGAGATGTGGAATGGTCAGAAACGAACAGCACGGAATGTAGCCCTACGGAAGAACTACAGAGTGCTTCCATGGGGTTTCGTCCCGTACTTCCGTTCAGCAAAAAGATAGAACATGACCTATCTTTTTGCGTAACGGCCGGATCGCGGACCCATTAAAGTGAATGGGTCTGCGATCCGCTACGGCTGCCCCATGGTGGGTGTTCGTGCATTGCCGCCCGTGTGCAAAAGGCCTTAGTCAGGGAGAGCTGTGCTGTAGAAGGGACAGATAGTGTAGGGAATAGAATTTTATTTTTTTGTTAGGCAGGGTTGGTGTTAGAAACCCAAAGATCCTTTTAAGGACTATTGGTTGTGTCTAGCAGCAATATATATTTTTAGCGCAACCTGTGATAAATTGCGTGCAATTGTAGGGACCCAAAAATCCTTTTAAGGACTATTGTATCTGGCAGCAATATGTGTTAAGGCCGATTTATTGGCCTGTATTTGTGGGAGGGGCTATGCCACGCTATTTAGGCTCTGTTCCCCCTCCCCTACATCCTACGTCTGCTCAACACAGATCGTGGCCATATCCGTGTGCGTCTGGTCAGTTGCCTTACTGCTCCTTATTCGCACCGTGCGCTGTGCCCACCGTTTCTACATCCAAACTCATTCGCCCGCCTTCCCAGGTAAGTTGCCGCCTCAGTCAGCGGCCCGTTGCTTAAAGTCCGGTCGGCAGCGCCAGGCTCCCCAGGTAAGGGGGAGTCACGCTGCACCGGAGCGAACTGCCTGGATGCATCGGCTCCCACGCGGCAGTATAGGCAGGGTGCAGGGGTCAGCGTGGTCCCGAAATCGTTCGCAAATGTCTGGCACGGGCCGCCGTGCCATTAGTGAGGCAGGTTATTTGGTTATATTTGCTGTACTTACCTCTGTGTTTCTCCTGCTGCTGCCGGCTGCTTGCTTCCCTTCACTCAGCGTCCCAGGCTCCTTCCTGTCTGGCTCCACTCGCCCCCGGTGGCCGCATCTGAGAATGCAGGATGGGGAGCTCACTACACAGGGTGTAGCAGGTTTTCAGTATGAGCACCCTCTGGTGGTCACTCCTGCTACTGCAGTTGAGAAAGAGAGAAAAAAAAAAAAAAAAAAAAAAGAGAAAACACATTTACTTACCTATGCCATTGTTTTACTTAGGCAGGAAAAAAAAAAAAAAAAAAAAAAAAAAGGGAAGAAGGTTGTATTAACACGATGGGGTATGTATATATATATATATGCGTGTGTTGTAAAATAGAAAAAAAAGGGGAAAGAAATGCCCTGCACATTTTTCAGGTCATGTTTCAGTCGCATCAAGTACGCATTCACTACGTCAGTACATTTTCAAACCTCCGTAGTTTACGCATCATACGCATATTTGTTCGTCAATCTCGTCCACATCTCAAGTCGTGTATAGCCGTTCCTTGTCTGTTTTATGTTTTCTCCATTTCTCTCCAGGAACGTTACTTCTTTTCAGGTCTACCATCGTTTCTCAGTGACCCAGTATCATATCCAACAGGTAGTATAGGGAACGTTGCAGTACTAGTTCACCTTCTCATTTTGTCATCTAAAAAATCTCACGGTTTTATTTAGATACTCTCCTCATTCCCGCTATTTGCTTCTTCCGTGCTGTGGGTAAGTCAGCTCAGTTGTCGGTGGCGGTAATCATTGGTCACGAGGTGACGTCGTCCACGATGGCATGCGCACGCACACCACATCGTTCGGTGGTAGGGTTGTCACTGGTGTCCAGTCCCGGGTCCCGTGCCTGTGCCTCATTCTCACGTACTGTATCTACAGGATCATGTCTCATGCCTCTGACATCATGGAGGCCTCGGTCAACGAAAATACCGCCAGGTTGTCCGAAGCAGGTAGCATCCCGTCACTACGGAGCTGGACCGTGCCAAGGTTGATGGCAGAGCTGTCCAAGAGGGGTATCCCGTTTACAGCATCGGCCAGAAAAGCAGAATTATACCGCCTACTCATGTCTTCTGCGAGTCCTCAACGTCAGGAGGAAGTCTCGATGGCCACAGTCCAGACCTCGCTCGCTCAGATTCACCTCATGCTAAATAATCTTACGTCATCTGTCACGGACATCCAATCCAGACTGGACACAGTCGAGTCCCGGGGTGCCGTTCTCACTCCTCCGGGTCCAGAGCTGGCCATCCCGTCCACATCCGCTGCGGGGTGTTCCGGTACGACAGTCTCTGTTCCTAATATCACCCCCGCTCATTTCATACCAGCCAACATCAGGAAAGATATTCTGGAAGGCAGGGACGTCAACCTGGCTTCCCTGTTGATTGCTACTCGGGATTTCTCTGACAGCAAAGTCATTGCGTGCGGCGATGTCTCAGTAGTACTCAGGGGCCGCGATCTCAGGCTAAACAGGAAGCTTACCATCCCGGAGTTCCTTTTAGCTTTCAGCCTGTATAGAGACGTAATTTGTTCCGTACGGCCTGATCGCAGGGAAGAGCTAGATCTTTATTTGTTTAGAGTGACCGAATTGGGGTACAAATATGGTGGTAGCTCATTTTACGATTATCACTGCTCCTTTTCAGCTAAAGCCGCGGCGGCCCTCAGTCAATTTCAGTTTCTCACAAACTGGGCTAATATCGACACTGAGATATTTTGCAGACACTTTGCTGGTCTTAGGGCTCCTGCTTGTTCTCTGTGTCAATCCATCTACCACACAGCAGAATGGTGCCACAAAGCCGCCTCTAGTGCCGATATTAGCCCTCCCGCACAGCCGTCTAGGCACCCTGATCCCCTGCATGCCCCTGGTTTAGTCGACAAGTTGGGAAGGCCCATTCAATATCTCGGCAGATCACAGATCTGCAATAATTTTAACTTTTCCTCCTGCAATTATAGCCAGTGTAGGCTGTTACATGTGTGTGTGAATTGTTTTAGAGCCCATCCCAAGTTAGTCTGTACATTAAAAGCGGATAAGTCGTACCTCAGTGTCCGTAACGTTGATTGTCTGCTGCACTTCCTACGCAACCACCACGACCCTAGCTTCGTTCAGTTCCTCATTTCAGGGTTTAGATCAGGTTTCCAAACTGGCCTAGTCGTCTTGCCTGAATCGTCTTATGAGTGCAGGAATTTATTGTCAGCCCCCTAAAAAGGTGGAAGGTCCGTCCCTAGTTATTACTTTCTTAGGTATCGTTCTGGACACAGTAAACATGGTCGCTAAATTACCGGAAAACAAACTGGACAGGGTTAGGTTCACCCTCCACAATTGCACACAGACCAGGACCGTTAAAAAAAAAATAAAAAAAATAAATAAAATAAAATAAAAAAATAAAAATAAATTGTAATTACAGTCTCTTTTAGGCATGTTAAATTTTGCCGTGCGAGTCATACCCCAAGGTAGGCCGTTCGTGTCACGACTGCTAGCTCTCCTTCCTTCAGCTCCCTCCCAAGACAGCCTCGTATGCCTTGACGACCAAATAGTTGCCGACTTAGCCATGTGGGATTGTTTTCTTATAACTGGAATGGTATTTCTTTCCTTATCCCAGTGGTGTCCAATAGTTCCCCTATAGTCTTTTCTTATGCAGCTCCCAGTTCTGGATTCGCAGCCATTTTTGGCACACATTGGCTAGCGGACGTATGGCCTGACGAAGTCAAGATACTGCCAGGGTTTCTTCAGTCTTCAGCTTCCTGTGAGATTTACCCCTTAGTCGCAGCTGCTCATGTGTGGGGTCGCGAGTGGACCGGTCACACAGTGTTGTTCATTTCCGACAATGCAGCAGTTGTGGATATCCTAAATAACGGATTATCTAAATCCCCGCAGGTGTTGCCATTCCTCAGACGGCCAGTGCTTCTTTCATTTCAATACCAGTTTCGTTACACATGCTCACATATATCAGGACAGAAAAATGTCGCAGCTGAGGTGCTGTCTAGAGCTAGTTTTGGCCTTTTCTCACAGGTATTTCCCGACGCAGACGCCAGCGGAGCCACAGTCCCTCCGTTCCCTTCACTGGTTTGGACATAAACTCTCACTTAGCTACAGCTCGTTCTCTACTGGCCAAGTCCCTGTCACCCAACACGGCCAGGGCTTATCAAACAGGATGGAGGGCATTTCTTAAATTTCAAGACAAATTTCCCCAAGGCGTCCTCGATTTTTCCAACTACATCCTGGCCTTCATTGGTTATTGTCACTCTGAGTTGAATTTGTCGTACTCCACAGTCAAGTCTTACTTAGCGGGTGTACAGCATTTCCGAGCCTCTAGTCAACCGCAAGCTCCCTCAGTGTTCTCCATTCACGTAGTCAAGGCTACACTCAGGGGACTTGAGAAATGTAATCCTAACACGCGGCCGGGCCGCCAGGCCATCACCGGGCAAATATTTTGTCAGCTGTCCGACATGTTAGACCATAGCCCTTTCGGAGCCCAGCAAAGTCTAGTGATAAAAGCAGCCATATACCTGGCTTTCTACGGCTTCCTGAGACCAGGAGAGTTTACCTCAGCCCGTAGCAGCCGCAGGTATCTGACTGTCGGACAACTGAAGACTGACACAGATAATTTCATTCTCTCGCTCATGTGCACCAAAACTTCACAGACAGGCCCTCCTACCCAGGTCACATACTACCCAACCACTCACCGCTGGTGCCCCGTTCAAGTATTTCATCAGTTGTTAAGTAGTATTGACAGTTCGTCACCTCAGAGGCCACTGTTGCCTTTCAACGCCGCACACCTCACAAGCTCCCAATTTGTTTCACATGTTCGCTCCCTGCTGGCCAACCTAGGCTTAGACCCGGCATCTGTCTCCGGCCACTCCTTCCGGATTGGCGCCACTTCTGCAGCTTCCAAGAACAGAGTTCCTGCTCACGTCATCAGGAAATTAGGGCGCTGGCACTCCTCCTGTTATTCACGATACATACCTCACCCGAACATTGAAATGTCTTACGCCTGTCAGAATCTCGTACTATAAATGCGGTTCGTAAATAAAGTTTCTGGTGGCTTGCTCTTTTGGCCTCCTTCAGTCATCCCTACGACGTTGCGGTTACGGCACAAATCAAACCGTTTAGTTAACTACTGGTTAGGGTCCCAGTTCAGGGGTAGCCCCGACCACAAGTGTTAAGGCCGATTTATTGGCCTGTATTTGTGGGAGGGGCTATGCCACGCTATTTAGGCTCTGTTCCCCCTCCCCTACATCCTACGTCTGCTCAACACACCCACCCTTCCCACCCTCCTTTTCATCATCTCACCAGGGGATGGCCTCCTTCAGTCATCCCTACGACGTTGCGGTTACGGCACAAATCAAACCGTTTAGTTAACTACTGGTTAGGGTCCCAGTTCAGGGGTAGCCCCGACCACAAATATTATTAGCGCAACCAGCGCTAAATTGCGTGCAATTGTTAGAGACCCAAAAGTCCTTTTAAGGACTATTGTTGTATCTGGCAGCAATGTATATTTTTAGCGCAAACTGCGCTAAATAACAACATCATCTGCGCTACATCACCTGGGTAAGGTGTGCGCAGCCTAAAAATATCTGACATCCAGCGTACTTTTTCCGTAGATGGTGTCTGCTGCAGACAGTTACATCTCCTGTATAACGTTTGCGCATCTTAAAAATGTCTGTGACATCCAGTGTACTTTTTCTATAGATGCTGAGGACAGTGACATTACCTGCTCTACATCTCCTGTATATTGCTTGCGCATCCTAAAAATATCTGTGACATCCAGTGTATTTTTTCAGTAGATGCTGCGGACAGGACATTATCTGCGCTACATCTTCTACATCCCAAATATCTGTGACATTGACTGTAATTTTTTCCTAGCCGATGGTGACAGCAGCGCCATTACCTGTGGTACCTCTCCTGTATAACGTTTCCGCATCCCAAATATCTGTGACATTGACTGTAATTTTTTCTTAGCCGCTGGTGACAGCAGTGCCATTACCTGTGGTACCTCTCCTGTATAACGTTTCCGCATCCCAAATATCTGTGACATTGGCTGTAATTTATTTGCGCATACACTTTAAAAAACGGCGCTACTGTATATACCATTTTATATGATGAAGGTGAGCAGTAAGGGACAGGGAAGTGGCCATGCTGCTGATGGAGCACGCAGAGGCCATGCCCCTGGGCGTGTTGAAACTGTGCCTGCACAAGGAACACACTCATCCACGATACCTAGCTTTATGTCCCAGTTTGCAGGGCAGCGCAGGACACCACTCTTGAAGTAACACCAATGCAACCAGGTGGTCGGTTGGATTGCAGCAGATAATGCTTCCAGTCGGTTAAGCACCACCCTGTCTTCCACAAAGTCCAGTCTCAGTAGTCAAGAGCCTGGTCAACAGAATCCTCGCCCTGATCCTCCTTCCTCCCACCAAGGAGAGTCTCTGCAAACAAGTGATCCCACACTTGGATATTCCGAGGAGCTCTTTTCAACGCTATTCCCTAATTTGGGCCTCTCCCCAAGCCCACTTGAAGAGGGACATGAGGAGATCTTGTGCCCTGATTCCCAAACTCTTGAGCGTCCACAGTCAGAAGAAGATGGCGGTGGGGAACGGCAATTAGTGTTTCACGAGGTGGATGATGATGATGATGAGACACAGTTGCCAATAAAGCAACGGCAATTAGTGTCTCAAGAGGTTGATTATGAGGATGAGACAGTTGTCAATAACTGAGTTGTTGTTAGGTCAACAAGTCAGGAGGATGACCAGAGTGAGGAAGTGGAAGAGGATGTGGTGGACGATGAAATCACTGACCCAACCTGAGACCGCAACAGGCTGGAAGAGGCAGTAGGGTGGCAAAAGAGAGAAGGCGGGCCACACCAAACAGGCCTGCAACTGTTCCCTGGAGCACCCACTTGCGGTAATTTCCCTTGCCAAGCGGTAGGTGTTCCGCAGTCTGGCGCTTTTTTGATGAAAGTGCAGACGATAAAAGAATTGTCATTTTCAACCTGTGCTGTACCAAAATGAGCAGGGGCATGAACACGAGCAACCTCACCACCACCAGCATGATCCGCCACATGGCATCAAAGTACCCTAATAGGTGGGCTCAGGGCCGGTACTACCATGAGGCAGACCAAGCGGCTGCCTTAGGGCGCACCCTGGGGGGAAGCGGAATAATAAACCTTCTTTTTTTTTATCACTTACTTGTGAGTTGTGCCGCAGCGCACACTTCACTCACAGAGCGGCATGGGCCCGACAGCACGGCAACATGGTCATAGGGCCAGGCCAGGGGGTGTGACTGCTGAGTGGCGCAGCGGCGGCGGGCTGCAGCAGGGACTGGAGCTGATTGTGTCTGTGAGTCTGACTCACACACAGCCAGATTGTCGTAGCAGCAGGACAGGTCGGTAGGTGATCACTTATGAGCGCACTAGCGCCAGAGTGCATGGCATAAATGTGTTTTAAAAAAATTATTACACAAACAAAAATCATAAATGGGGGGGAATGGTGACCATGACATGACCGGGGGGGGGGGGGGACAATGTCTGTAGTCTGTGACATGGGGCCAGGGCCGGCTGGGGGGAGGGGAGGATGTGCCATGGGGGAGGGGGGATATGACACAATAGGGGGTAATGATGTGATCATGATGTGACACGAAGGGGGTGATGTGACATGGTTTGAAAGGGGAGAAATGTGACATGGATGGAGAGGGAGAAATGTCAGAAGGAGGGGGAAAATGTGACATCGAGGCCCTGAGGGGAAGAAATGTGACAATGAGGGGGTGAATTGTGATATGGAGGGGGAGAAAGTTGACATGGAGGGGGGAAATGTGATATGGGAGGCTGATGGCTGACATGGGGGCATGATGGCTTACATGGGGGGCTAATGGCTGACATGGGGGGCTAATGGCTGACATGGGGGGCTGATGAATGGGGGCTGATGTCTGACATGGGGGTCTGATCTGAGGCATTGGGGGTCTGATCTGAGGTCTGATTAACATTGGGGGCCTGATTGCTGGTCTGACCTGAGGTGTAATGGACAATATTTTTTTCTTATTATGCTCCTCTAAAACCTAGGTGCGTCTAAGAGGGCGAAAAATACGGTCCTCAAACCAGCGATTGTCTGAAGCAGAGAGAATATACCAGGACCACACAGAGGAGAAGCCAGCTGCTGCAGACGGGACCAGGGCCAGGTGAGCTACGAGGGGGAAGGGGGGTCCTTCTGCGTGCGTTCTATATTTTTCTCACACCCATCAATTGCAAGGGCTGTTATCATCTGACAGTATGAACAAGAATAGAACTTGTTCTGTAATTTACAAAACAGTTGCAAAAATTCAGCCCCATAGAAATGAATGGGTCAGAAAATGGCGGTTGTGTGCATGCGCTATTTGCCTTCTTTTGGTTCTTTACATTGATTTTGGTTTGTTTGTTTTTTAATTGTGCCTTTTATCTTGCTTATTTTTAAGCCTTATTTACATAAAACATTAAAACCTATCTGCTTTCACATGGCTGAACTATTGGAGCATTTTAGCGGCTGCAACAAACGGACAACAATGGGTCAACTGAACCATAGAGTTCAACTTCTGGGGCGGGGGGACACCAAAATGTAGCTTCACTTGTATTGGCAAAAATCCCTGCACCGGCCCTGGGTAGGCTGAATGCCTGGGTCCACAATCAGTGTCTGTGGGTCACACCACTGCCTCCTCTTCCCCGGTGTTACTTGCTGGCCAATCCCCTGTCCAAGACGCCGGCCCGAATATCTCCCGGCCTGCACCTGCACTTTCACAAGCACCATCAGCTAGCACATCCACTTCTGTATCCCAGGGCAGTGTACAGATGTCCATACCCCAGGCCTTTGAACGAAAGTGCAAATACCCAGCCACCCACCCACAGGCCATAGCACTAAATGCGCACACCTTTCCTAATTGCTGGCCCTGGAAATGTTAATATTTAGGTTTGTGGACACTGAGGCTTTACTCAGCCTGATGGCAGCGGCCTTCCCTCATAACTCAGTCCCCAGCCACCACTATTTTGCCCAGTGTGTCGTCCCCACCTTACACCAGCATGTGTCCCGTAAAATCATCACCTGTGCCCTGACCAATGCAGTTATTTGGAAGATCCACTTAACGACTGACACATGGACGTGTTTGTGGCCAGGGACACTACATTTCTCTGACGGCACACTGGGTGACCGTTGTGGAGGCTGGGAGCGAGTCGTAGCCTTGGCTACCGACGCCAAGTATTTCGGGCCCTACTTCCTTTAGGATTTTCACCACCACCTACATTAGTGGCTCCAACCCCACCTTCTCCACCTCCACCACCTCCTCCACTTCCATCTCTGAATTCTCATCTTGCAGCACCAGTCAGCCATCAGTCAGTAGCTGGAAGCAGTGTAACACTACAGTGGGGAAGCAGCAACAGGCCCAGCTGAAACGTATTTGCTTAGGTGCCACAGCACACTGCCGCAGAGCTGTGGCAGGGTATAAGGGACCAGACTGAACTGTGGCTCTCGCCACTCAACCTACAGCCAGGCATGGTCAACAGGCATGGTGATGGTCGTAACTTGGTGGTGGCTTTGGAGCTCGGCAAGCTCACACACATACCATGTCTAGACCACGTGTTAAACTTAGTGGTTCAGCGGTTTCTCAAAACCTACCCCAATTTTCCTGAATAACTGGTGAAGGTGCGCCTCCGCTACAGAGAGTAGTACCCATAGCAGGTATATTCCATCTGTTCAGCGTGGATGGGCCAAAGAGGATGAGGAGATTGAGAGTCATCCTCCTGATGAGGACAGCGAAGTCTTGTCTGTTGGGACTTTGGCACACATGGCTGACTTTATGTTATGCTTCCTTTCCCGTAACCTTTGCGTTATATGCATTTGGCCAACACAGGGGGTGCCTGGTTCAATGCTCGGGTTCTCCCATTGACTTCTATTGTGCTCGGGTGCTCGGTAGAGCACCCGAGCAATCCGAGGTGTTCTACTCGAGCACTTTGGTGCTCGATCAACACTACCCAACACCAAGGGCACCTCAACTGTCATCAGGCAGGAGAACTACAGAATGAGAGTGTGCCCTGAGGTGTACCTTTTCTATCACTGCGCAAGCCAGGGGAGTGGTGCGCTGCAAGGGCATCTCTAAACTGATCACATTTTGCCTTCCTGAATCTCTTTTTTTTTTTTTTTTTGGCTCTCTGACAAAACCCCTTATAGAATTATAAGTAAAAATGTATTTTATGTCAAATTTTTCCCAGATGTCCACCAACCTACATCATTGTTACTCTGTCCAGTCTATTGGTTAATATTAAGTCTAAAAGTGTAATCCCTCTTGTTAGATTCTGCACCATTTGGGAAAGGTAATGTCATGTTCTAGGGGTCAACAGATCAAGCATACCAAAAATATTTAATCGGATCAGAGAAGAAAAAAAATTGAATTTATTAAACATTACCAAACATGAAAGACATAATCCTGGACAACAGGCATAGTAAACCATGTCAGATGGATCACCACTGGACCAAGTGCACCGGTTTGACTTGGGGCCAAACCCTAAGGGTGATGTCTAAGTGATCTTCACAGTACCTCTGATGGTGGGAATAGACTTTCCCAAAAGTTCACCAGGTTGCTACCTCCTGGCAAAGACCTGGTGCACTTGGCCAAAACCTGCAAGATAACCAATGCTGGTGCAAAACATGAACTGGAACAAAAAAAAAAAAAGAAACATAGAACATAGTTCAGGCATAAACCACATACTGAAACACAGATGGACAAAGACAGATGCCTGGACCCCATGTGGAACGGATGCATGGCGGTCACAGACAGAGCTGCTCAGACAAGAGACTGGCAGATGCCTGGACCCCGTGAGCAACATATACATAGTGATCACAGACAGAGCTGCACAGAGATGACACCAGGACCCATGTGAAATGAATGCATGGTGTTTACAGTCAGACAAGTCCAAAGACTTAGAGACATGGTGACATTGATGAATTACCAGGTGAATACACAGATGAGGGCAGATGGCAAACTCCCAGGTCAGGAGCATACATCCTCCACACACCCATGCTAGAGAGACTCTCCAGTTCACACACAGAAGGCAACAGCCAGTATACACAGGAGTCATCCCACAGTTATGACGTTAAGCTAGAGACAGCCAGTATACACAGCAACACGTGTAAACCATGAACCGTGCTGCAATCCAAACACAGTGGGAGAGTACCCACATTCACAGGCCCACATTCACACACAGAAAGCTGCAGCCAGCACGCAGCCCCAAGCAACCAGCACTCAAAAGAGCAGTTTACAGCCAGTATGCAGAGTGCATGCAGTCAGTCTGCACAGCAATAGTATCAGGGACCGCACTGTGACAGGTAATTATCCTTAGTTATTGACAAGAACCTATTTCCTTTATGAGATCTACAGGCTTCAGTTTCCCAGTTTATATCTGGGTAGTTGAAGTCCCCCCATCATAATGACCTCACTATGATTTGCTGTGTCATCTATTTCTTAGTAGTAGATTTTCGGTGGACTCTGTTATATTAGGTGGCTATCGATATTTTTTTTTATTGTTTCTAACCACAGGGACTCCTAACTTATGTTTCCCTGTAGTGTAGGCTTTAGACAAAGCCCTCTGCCTTTTCAGTTTTTACAATGCATTCTAAACAAACTGTAACCCTGAAATTAACCGCCCAGTCATAGCCAGCCATCTTTCAGCCATGTTATTTACACTATGTCATGGTGGGTGTATGTGTTGGATGCAGAACTATAGAAGCTTACAATATTCAAGTATGAGAAGCTAAATAGTAGGTAATGTCAACATTTTGAATATTAAATATTCAGAACATTTTCTATGATGCTGGTTCCTGATAATTGACCCATGTAAAGGTGCTGCCAATCATGGGGTGAAAGCATTTCTGATGCAGAATCCAGAATCATTGTTTCTGGGCAGCAGATCATCCTAAGTAAGCTGTAAGAGCAGGAATTTTTGGGGAACAAACTGCATGGGCAGGCAATTATTGGAAACAAATGGTTCATTCCTGATGATTGCCTGTTTATTTGGCCTATGTAAATGGGGGCTTTTGTTGGGGCTCTTTCCTCTTTCATAGCCAGGGTGTCCGCCAAAGGGAAGAGAATGTGTGCTCTTCCCATCACTGCATGACCAAAGGGAGCATCTGAGTAACAACTACAACCATGTCCTCTCCTCTGGTCCCCTCTCCTGAGCAAGGTGGAGAAGATTTAAGGTGTAAGGTGTGCCACCTGCAGCCCGCCTCTTTCCCAATTATTGTAAAAGTGGCAAAGTTGTCAAATTTTTTACATTTGCTACTTTTCTACGCCAGAACACTGGCATAGAATGATAATAAATGGTTCCCAATGTGTTCCTACCTAAGATTTACATGCGCACTTGGTGACTGACACTTAGTAAACGGTTTTATTATGTGTTTCAAAAGCTTAAATATGGATATTGTGGTGATGTGAACACTAAAGTGAATAAGGATCCCGGAGGAGGGGTATATCTCACCCAGGTTCCTCAACTGGGTGAGATAAGTAAAGTTCCAGAGTGGTGCTGGCTTCAGCAAGGCATAGTTGCTGGGGCTATTTTGTTTAGTATTTAGGGGCTGGATTTTACGTGGATTGGGAGCTTTGTTGGTAGAGGGAGCTGCCAATCCACCCCTCCCATTCCAGGGCAGGTTTTCCCTAGCATGAGGGATCCCCAGGTGTAATCACCTGGGATCATTACTGGGGAGAAAAAGCCCATCCCAGACTGTCAGTCGGGGGCATGGTTGCAAACAGAGGCCGGGTAAGGCTCTGGTGTGTGGTTCCAGCCAGGCTAGGCTGAGAAATCACAAGGCTAGGACATGGCCTGGACTGACTGTGTTACAGCCTGGGGGGCTGGTATATGCTTGGCTGAGAAAGCCGGACCTGACACTGTGTCTGAACAGCCCTCTATAGGTGAGTCAGGGATTCTACCATATGTTTAGTTAGAGCCCAGCCGGGCAGGTGTTTGTTTTGTATTATGTTTGTTTTGCTGAGGTGCCAGATAAAAGTGATGTTTGGACCTTAAGCTTGGTGTCTGGTGAAGATACTTGTGTGAATGACCCCCGGAGAAGAGCTAACCCCCCACAATATGTACAGAGGTGTATTATCTAGCCACAGGGCCTCTGTGAATCTATAACAGGTAGACAGCAGAATATAGATTAGACAAGTTGGTGTGATAAAGATGCAGGTTAAAACTTCATGTCAATATCTTGTCTGGTAAAAAAAAAGAATATACAGTGTTTAAATTCAGAAATTGAAACAGAACAATTCCCTTCCTTGCACAGCACAAGAGCAGCTCAACTCCTTAATCCTTCTGAACGTGTTCACAGACCCCTACTGAGGTGTGGATATAACGTCTGCATGTATTGTATTAATAAAGTTCTGGACTCATGACAAATCTGGAGCTTATTCCTGCCCAGTGTGCAGAGAACAATTTCAGGAATGTCCTGCTCTGCCTATAAATGTTTCTCTATGGAGCAGAGCAGGGCATTTTTCCATTGTGCCCCAGGTTAACGATTTTTTTTCACCAGTACCCATGATTGCTCACCGCTTCTTGCTTGTGGGCCAATGAGAAGGCGGCAATAACTTTGACTTTAGGAGAAGTGATGATCGTGGATTTTCGTACTGCAAATTTTTATCACAAATTTTTAGATTGCCGTTTTTCGCAATCAAGAAAATAATGACTGGTAAATTCTAGAATTTACACATTTATGGCGAATATTAGGCCAAAAATTCGGGATATATTGCGAATACGAATATTGCCTATGCTGCTCATCACTAATCCTGGAGTATATACAGTATCTTCATGTCTTGTAGACTGAATTAGAAGCACAAAGAACATTGTCTGGATTCACTGAAGAAATCCTCCAAAAAGAAAATCGCAGAGGAACCAGGGAAGTAATTGATGGCTGTCATCCCTTATAGCCTGGGAATAGGAATCATTCCCTGGCTGTGCTCTCCCCAGCAGGCTCAATGCAATTACATAGTGTCTGCTGGGCTGAGTAGAAGAGCGCCCAGGCTGAGGATCATTCCCCAGCCTGACCCTGGACTCAGTCCAGCCAGTGTGATGACATCACTTCATTACGCCTGCTGGGGAGAGCCATTTGTGCTCTGTTAATCAGGGAAACAGGGCTAGCTGAGAATGGCAGTTTATTTTATTAACACCACAGTGGATTCACTAATGTAAGGCAGCACTAAGGGGGAACACTACTATGTGGAGACGTTAAGGGGACCAGGTACGGCAGGAAGGGAGATCATTATTGTGTGCGGCACTAAGGAGGCAAAACTACTGTGAAAGGGGCACGTAGGGGGACCATTACTGTATGGGGGCACTAAAGGGGAGAATTACTGTCTGGGGGTACTGTGAAGGGACACTAAGGGGGCATAACTACTGTGTGCAAGCAGTAAGTGTGAATAATTACTGTGTGGGGCACTAAGGGGGCATAACTACTGAGTAGGTGGAGGGTTGTATGGCGAGCATAGGTGGTCTTGACTAGCTTCAGGAGTGGGGTTTCAGGGCAAGTTGCTTGAGGTGGGAAGACATAAAAAATTTGCTATAGGGCCCAGTCTTTTCTAGTCTAGGAAAATGATAACTTGGCCAAGAGAACCCCTTCGAAAATGTATGTTATGAAGCTGACGCACTAATCACCTTATAAGATAAATAGCCATTCCGGGGCAATCCTTGTAAATGGGCACATCAAGCCTTTGGTCAAAGGTCCTGCACATACAGTATCATGAGTCAAGATAGGCAACCAAAGTTGGAAATACTACTAGATGAATACTGAAATTTGGTCAGTCTGTCCAATGACTGGAAAATAGCCTCAGAATAGGGTTCCTCTAACTTACAATCAATTTGAAGGCAGCAAAGTATTAAGTGTGATGAATTTCTTGTCTGTACAACTTTACTAGGAATTTAGAACAAAGACAACAGCTTTCTTGGGAATAATGAGAAGTCTTGATGTATTTTGTACTTCATGACCAAAACCAAATTCATATTCCATTTAACATCTCTTGGCAGAGCTTGATTATAACGTGGGGTGCTTGTAGTTTTGTATCTTGTGTGACCCCAGTAGACTCGTGCACATATAGTCATGTCTGGGCCCTGATGCCTGAGGAGGCCAAAGGTCCCTCTGTCTCCTAAGGAGACATCAGTATTATACTAGCAGTTGAGTGTCCTGTTACAGATTTTGCATTGGGTCGTGGAGCCTTAAGTTATGCCTGGTATACATGTAACACACCTATAGGATGGTATCAGTGTGTATAGTTACATCTAGAATGTTGCACTGAATGAAATTTCTTGTCTTATTATTCAGTACATGAAAATGTGTGATTATGTTATCCTTAGTATAAAGAAGCTTTACTACATGATGTAATTTTCTAATGGTTCTTGTTAAAAATCTGTAATGTTTTTGCATATTCATTGGAGTAAGCTACTATATAAGAATCTACACAGTCGAATCACATTATTATGACCACTTTGACATCAGCGGCACGTAGCTCATGAAAGAAGTGAACTGGCTTGGTGGATATATAAGGTGTGCGATAGGCTGTCTGCACCAGGGGTGTAACTAGAAATTACTGGGCCCTATTACATTTTTTGGGAATGGGGCACCTCCAGCACCTTCCCTGCAACCCCTTCCTCCTGTGCAGCTTAGGACCCATCACTGCTGTGGCCAGTCAGTGGCTGCAGTGGTCATGCGCCCTGTGTCAAAATGGATATTGATGCAGGGAGACCTGGAACCTGCAGAGCCAGCAGTGGAGCAATGGAGCTGAAACCCAACTGTGGAGATCAGGTAAGTGTGATCACCACCATGGCAATGCTTGTCAGATCTTAAAAAAGGCAGAATCTCTTGATGGGTCCCAAACAGCAGTGACAACACCTCAAAACTCAGTCTGCAGTGCTGACTTAGATTTGGGGTGCTGTCAGTGCAGAAAGCCCCAGTGGGAGTCGGTGTAGAGGATGGGAGTTCTAGTGGCCCTGATGTAGTGTTGTAGTGTCACGGTGTCCGACCTCAGACCATCGCTCCCCTAGGACATTGCAGCAAAAGTTATATCACTGAAGAATGAGGGCAGACCTAAATAAACAATTTCCTTTTTTACTAAATGCAACGTAGAACTTTTTTGTGCAATTCTTCTCTGGCACCAGCAAGGATATTGAGGCAGGTTGGTTGGTGGTAATGCTGCATTTAGGTTACTGGTCTTATAGTTCTGGCGATGGGTGTTGATGGGTGGCTTAGGGTGGCTTAGCTGTATTTCCTCACTTCACAACTATGTCTGTAGAGGATGAATTTAGTAGTTCGCTTTGATGTCTTTATCTTCTCTGGAAGGGAACTCCCCTTTCTTGGCAGGAAGCAGAACCAACCCACTCCTACCAAGAAGGGAGGAACAAAGTGGTTAACCCTGTTCCTGTCAACCTTTACCATACCTTCCTTGATGGTAGTAATAGATAGGAAACAAACAGTGAAATACAATTCATAACAATAAACACTTTGTAGTACATCCAGGTGTGGGGTACCACACCATACCAGCAGCATATTTTCAGACCAGTAGGCACTATTCATGTGTCCATACCCGCCAGTGTCCCCTACCTTTGATTAACCCCCCTCCCCTCCCTCTCATGTCCCGCTTTACTCCACTTCTTTTGTTTCCGGACATGCTGTCCTGACTTACAAGATCAGTTCAGTCTACAGGATGACCGCATGCTGCTGCTGTGCTCCTCTTCCGGTCCTAGCAGCGTTTTCACTGCATAGGTAAAGAACTTCATAGCTGTGGCTAGCGTCATGATTTTCTTTACCAGCCTCAGGTCTTCCTGAGTTCCTACACTTACTAGCACAGTGCTGGATTCATCATGCCTACCAGTGCCACTGTAGGGTATATGTGCCGGTCCTGGGCCCCAAAAGTAAATACCATATTTTTCACCCTATAAGACTCAGTCTGCAACGTTTCAGGGGTCACACCCCCTTCCTCAGACATGTGCTGTATTGGTCCTGAAGGTTTAATTAGTCAGAGCCTCCAATCACAAACTTTTTACAAATAAACAAACTCCATTTTTTGTGATTTGTGTATTAGCTATGCAATTAGATTTATTATATTTCTGGATTAGGTCTGCTTTTTCTCCTGAAAAAAAAAAAAAATCTATGGAGGTTCCATGGCCAGACCCCCACTGTTCCAATGCTTATCTCCTGTGAATAACGTTCATATTAGTACAATCATTGATTGTATGGTGACCCAGATTATTTTCATGAATTCTTCTCTCCTCTTCTATAGTAGACAAAGCTGGAGATGCTGAGAATGTGGTATACATATGTGTACAATTCATCGTAAAATAGTAGGTTCCTCAATTGAGGCTCTCCGATTGTTGCAAATCTACACAACCCTCCCACCACCACCCCCCGCATGCTGAGAGTTGTAATTTTGCATCAAATGAAATGCCATAGGTTGAAGATTACTTCTCTTTAGTTACAACCTGCCTTACACAATCTAACTACCTACTGTATCTCAGTGCACATATAACACACTAAAATATCATCTAATTACCCATGGCTGACTTGCTATGGGAAGATTGGGACTTCTCTAAGGCTGAAGCATGGGTTAATTCCCTCACCAAGCATGAAATTGAACCAGTTCTGAGGGGACTATAAAGATGTGATCTTTTCATTGTGCCTTCACGGAGCATGGAACTGAATTCTGATGAGGGATATTATAAGTGAGTTAAATCCAATACAACTCGCCTGGTAAAAAGCTGCAAATGTAATCAGTTACCAATTAAACCTACCAGATAAAGCAGGATGCTGTCTATAGATTAAAGGGGTTGTGCAGCGCTAGTATATTGATGACCTGTCCTCAGAATACCTTATCAATATCATGTCAGCCGGGGTCTGACTCCCGGCACCCCTGCTGACCAGCTATTTCAAGAGGCCGCGGTGCTTGTGGAAGTGCTGCGTCCTCATCACTGTTTAACTGCACTCTGTCTAGATTGTACCAGCGTTGTAGTGTAACTACAACTGCTCGTCCTATTCACTTGAATGGGACAAGCAGCTGTAATTACACCGCACTGCCACTACAAGTTAGATGGTGTGCAGTTAAACAGTGAAGAGGAAGCACAAGCGCTGCAGCCTCTTCAAACAGCTGATTGGTAGTAGTGCCGGCCGTTTGATCTGATATTAATAACCTATCCTGAGAACAGGTCATCAGTATACTAGTGCTGCACAACCCCTTTAACCTACGATATTTCACAATCCAGTCCAGAATTCTGAGCTAATGGAGGGGATGTACTCACTCAAGAACCTTCCATACAGTGGCTACAAAGATCACCTCTCCTCCTTCTGGAGGACCCAGCATGTCAATGTATTAAACCAAGGGCCCATTGTAATTCTTTATTTGTCTTTGTGGTGTGCTCTATACGGATCGAACACTTGATGCCACATTCCCCCACTGATTACAGCTGACCACCGGGAGACCCAGCAGTAGGAAATCCAATGAAAAGCAAATAGCTGGGAGACTAATTGCAGCAAGCAGACTTATTACTTATTGTCTTCCCCCTTATCAAAGATGTAGCTAGGCTCTCCTCCTGCACCTGGGGCAAGGATTCAGATTTGACCCCCCCCCGCGACTCAAATTTACATAAAGAGGGGTAGTGAAGCGGCTTTACACTAAGCCACTCCTCTTACTCCGCCCAATGCATAACTATACTCACCCAGTCACATCAAATAAAATCTATCAAAGGTTACACGGTACTAATACTCCTTGCAATAAAATGAAGATGAGGTAGGCTGGTCCTACCTTATCCAGGGTGTCGCTGGCATGTCGATGTGATGTCTGCTGGATCCGGAAAATTCTCAGTGGTGCTAGAGAAAAAAGAATAATCACATAGGGAAGGGATGATAAGCTGTACCTGGTAACTACCTAGGAGGGGGTGCTGTGCTGGTCCTCTAAGACAGAGCAATCCCAATGTATAACAGGGTAATCTAGGGCATTTCCACTTAGTGCTACCACATACAGTAGAAGTAATGCCCACATTGGGCCCCCTCACAGTAATTATGCCCACATTGTGCCTCCTTTACAGCAAAAATGTCCACATTGTGGCCCTTCACAGTAGTTATGCCCTTCTTGTGGCCCCTTAATATAGTTATGGCCAACTTTGTAGCCATCACATTAGATATGACCACCTTTGTGCCCTCTCACAGTAGTTTTGGCCATCTTTGTGCCCCTCACAGTTGGTATGCCCATCTTTGTACCCCTTCACCATAGTTATACTTATTACCACTTTTATGAAAGAAAAAAACAACTACTTACCTGCTTCCCTGGTGACACGCTCCCATCCCTGACCTGACGATGCGCTCCCACACACATCAGTGCTGCTGGCTGTGCCGGAGGATGATTCCTGGGCTTTCAGCGCTCCTCCCATACAGCCAGCAGCACAATGTGTGACCCATCTGCCCCCCCTCACTACGCCCCTGCTCCTTACTAGTTAATACCTGGGGGTGCATACTATAATATGATCATGATGGTCTCCAGTCTCCGCAGGCTGTCAGGGAACTTTAAGAGTTGTGGAATCACAATAACTGGAGATCCACATGACAGAGATCACTGCTCTATAGCTGCACCTTGCCTCAGACAGTTTAACTATCCACAGATTTGGCCCTGTGCTGAATGAATCACTCCTTGCGTCACCCGGCCTCTTATTAAGCTGCTTATTTGTGTTACATGTGTATGATGATCCGTAAAAGCTGATCAATTACATCAACGCATAAAAGACTTTTCATGCCAATGGGCTGGTGTCCGAATGTGGCAGTGGAAGAGACTGTACAGGAACAGATGGTGTTGTGTTCAGATAAAATTGAACATCACTAGAAAATCTCTTGTTGATTGCGTTTGACGGTCTCTGATGATTTGACTCTATAAAGACTCTATAAAGGTTGGTACTTTAATTAGACCAATGAGCTAAATCTAAAATTAGAAAGAAATCCAAGAAAAATATTGTATGCACTAATGCAAATGATGCCTTTAAGTCTAGAGGAGAAGTGCAAGTGCAGAGGCCTGGGAAGAGCTGCAGCAGAGGATAGGAGTGGTAGTGGCTCTGGCTGTAACAGTCAATCACAGTGGCTTTCCTCACAATGTTACTTCCAAGGACCAGCGCAGTGAAAGAGGGCACACTCTCTTTCTTTCCCAGGGGCAAAACCCTAATATTGGGGCTCCTGCCTGATGGATGTTGGAGGCAAGGCAGGGTGTGTAGAATGCAATGGCCAGCGTATGGTGCAGGAGTCAGTAGCCAGGCCAGATGTAGTAGAATAAATTTCCCTCTTTACTGAAGTACCAAATAGCAGTTGTAGTACATCCAACTAGTGTTATGCGAATCAAAGTCCGATCTGAATTTCACCTTTCTGTATCTCTCTGCTCTCCATCTCTAGCCACATTTGCTTGTCTGCGCAACCAGTGTGAAGCGATGACTAGAGAAAGCCTAGTGGTTTGCCCGGCGGTCGTTTCACGGTGAACTTTGCTTGTTCGCGGTTCGCCGAATAAGCGAACATATGGCGATGTTCACTGACGCCATATTATTTGCATTGTGCAGAACTTTGACCCATGACACATCCGTCAGGTGGGACAGGACAGCGAATTGAGACGTTTCAGCACATGGACACACACCCTACCCTATAAATAAACCCGATCTGGCAGCCTATTTACATTCATGATTTTTGCCAGTGTAGGAAGAGGTTGCTGTGTGGAGCAGGGATAGACTGTTAGGGACACCAAACTGCTAGCTAATAGGGCCACAAAAGTCCTTTTTAGGACTAGTATAGGTGTGCTATCGATAGGTGTGACTTACTGAGGGGTGTGATATACTTATAATATACTTTGTAACATAGAAAGTATATTATAGTGCATTTGTATTGTGCTGCAGTTGTGTGCGGTTCTGCTGCGATACCGCAGCTAGATAGAGGGACAAACACTATTTGAATAACTAATTGCAGCTAGTGGTGATATACCTGTTGCCCCCTAAAAAAAACTGATTGAGGGGTGTGATATACCTATAATATACCTTCTAACCTAGAAAGTATATTATAGTGCATTTGTATTGGGCAGCAGTTGTGTGTAGTTCTGCTGAGATACCACAGCTAGATAGAGGGACAAACACTTTTGGAATAAGTAATTGCAACTGGTGCTGTATATCTGTTTGCCCCCCAAAAAATATGTGACTTAGGGGTGTGATATACCTATAATATACCTTCTAACATAGAGAGTATTTTATAGTGCATTTGTATTGGGCAGCAGTTGTGTGCGGTTCTGCTGAGATACCGCAGCTAAATAGCGGGACAAACACTATTTAAATAACTAATTGGAACTGGTGTAATATACCTGTTGCCCCTAAAAAAACTGATTAAGGGGTGCGATATACCTGCTTCCACAAAATACTGATTGAGGCCTGTGATACACCAGCTTCCACAAAATATTGATTGAGAGGTGTGATACACTGGCTTCCACAAAATATTGATTAAGGGTTTTGATATACCTGCTTCCAGCAAATACTCTTTATTGGGTTCTATATACCTGTTTTCACAAAATACTGTTAGAGGGTATCGATATACCGGCTTCCACAAAATATTGATTAAGGAGTTTGATATACCAGCTTCTAGCAAATACTCATTATTTGGTTCTATATACCTGTTTCCACAAAATACTGATACAGGGTATTGATATACCGGCTTCTATCAAATATTGATTGAGGCCTGCAATACACCGGCTTCCACCAAATTAAAGGGGTTCTGCACTTTCATTTCATTTATCCTCTGGATAGATCATCAGCTTACTGCCGGCCACTGATGTCACGACTAGTATCAACTAGCGTGGGCGGGGCTAAGCTCCATTCAAGTGAACAGAGCTTAGCTCCGCCCATGCTAGTTGATACTAGTCGTGACGTCAGTGGGCCGGCAGTAAACAGTGAGAAGGCCACGGCCCAGCTGATCGGTGGGGCTCCCGGGTGTCGGACCCCTGGCGATCAGAAGCTGATTTATCCAGAGGATAGATCATCAGTTAAATGAAAGTGCAGAACCCCTTTAAGGTGTTTGAATTACCAGCTTCCATCAAATACTCATTATTGGGTTCTATCTAAAATACTGATAGAGGGTATTGATATATCGGCTTCCACCAAATATTGATTGATGCCTATGATACACCAGCTTCCCTCAAATATTGATTAAGGGGTTTGATTTACCGTTTCTAGCGAATACTCATTATTAGGTTCTATATACCTGTTTCCACAAAATATTGATACAGGGTATTGATATACCGGCTTCCACCAAATATTGATTAAGGCCTGCGATACACCGGCCTTGACAAAATATTGATTAAGGGATTTAATTTACCGGCTTCCGTCAAATACTCATTATTAGGTTCTATATACCTGTTTCCACAAAATACTAATAGAGAGTATTAGAGAGTATTGCTATTCCGACTTCCACAAAATATTGATTGAGACCTGCGATACACCAGCTTCCCACAAATATTGATTATGGGGTTTGATTTATCGGCTTCCAGAAAATTCTCATCATTGGGTTCTATATACCGGTTTCCACAAAATACAGTTAGAGGGGATTGATATACCGGCTTCCATAAAATATTGATTGAGGCCTGCGATACACCAGCTTCCACCAAATATTAATTAAGGAATTTGATTTGCCTGCTTCCAGCAAATACTCATTTTAGGGTTCTATATACCTGTTTCCACAAAATACTGATAGAGGGGATTGATATACCGTCTTTCACAAAATATTGATTGAGGCCTGCGATATACCTGCTTCCACAAATACTGCTTTTCTATAGGGACTTTGTCACAGGGTCATTTTGAAAATGACAGGCAGAGGAAGAGGCAGGCCATTTCACAGGGGTGGTAGAGGTCGGGCAGGTGCAGCAGGTTGGAGACTAGTCGGTAATTTGGAGTAGGTGCGTGCGATTTACGTCAAAGAACGCACCAGAGTTGGTTGAGTGGTTCACTCAGCTTTCCGCTTCTGTACCCTCCTCATCCTCTGTATCAGCATCCTCCCCACTCTCTGATGTGTGCGCCCTCAAAGGCACCACCACCACCATAGCCCCTCCTCTTGAGTCAGAGGAATTATTTTCCCATCCATTCCCAGACCTTACCAATGTGCAGCCATTCTTAGCATCGGATGAGGAAGAGGAGGTAGCAACAGCCTCCACCCAGCGGTCTGACGACAGTTCCCAGATCAGCCCAAGGAGAGTGGTCCCCGCTGTTGCTGCCTACTTCGATATCTCTAATGTCAGTGATGGTGAAGGTGACGATGCTGACGTGTCGAAGGATGTCGCAAGGGTGCCCACAAGAGAGGAAGAGGAGGGGAGTTCAGAGGGAGAGATGGAGCAGCAGATAGGGAGGAGAAGGAGGAGAAGCAGGCAGAACTTGCAGTGCGCAGGAGGCAAAAAGCAGACTTCAAATGTATCTGGAGTGAGCAATCCACCATTGTGCTGCTACGCAGTTAAAATCTATATCGTTTAATTCATATGATATTCTATATTTGGTCATATGCTCCCATCTAGTGGCCGTTTTTGGTAATGCACTTGTTTTTCATACATGTCATTCATTTAATTGCTCCACCTCTTCTTCTGTGTATCTCACTTCTTGTTTCTCCATACTGCTCCAGGCATTGAACAGGTACACATGTATTCTCATGTAAGCTTACAAAAGCATCATCTTTTGACTGCACAATACCCGAATCCATCTGTTCTGCTGTACGGAGGATTGTCCACAATGATTATATCTGCTTTGTTATTAGAGTGGAGGCTGCTGATTTGTCAGTATGAACAGGCTTCCGTTCTATTAGCCTCACACCCCCCTTCTCCCGAAAGCTGAACACACAGAAGCAACCATTCCGCGGCATTGCCAGCTGCTGATGACTTGCTCTATAAAAATATCACATGACCTAACCCCTCAGGTGAATACCGTAAAAAATAAAAAAATAAAAAGGTGTAGAAAAAGCCATTTTTTGTCACCTTACATCACAAAAAGAGTAATAGCAAGCGATCAAAAAGTCATACGCACCCCAAAATAGTGCCAATCAAACCATCATCTCATCCCGTAAAAATCATACCCTACCTAAGATAATCGCCCCAATACTTAAAAATAAAACGTCCGTGGCAACCTGCTCTATAACAATACCACATGATCTAACCTGTCAGATGAATATTGTAAATAACAAAAAAAATTGTGCCAAAACAGCTATTTCTTGTTACCTTGCCTCACAAAAAGCGTAATATAGAGCAACCAAAAATCATATGTACCCTAAACTAGTACCAGCAAAACTGCCACTCTATCCTGTAGTTTATAAAATAAATATTGAGTTTTGTTTGGCTGTTAACCCTTGCTTTGTAACTGGAAAAAAAATTATTAAAATGGAAAATCTGCCATAAAAGTGAAATTTTGAAATTGTATCTCTATTTTCCATTAATTCTTGTGGAACACCTAAAGGGTTAACAAAGTTTGTAAAACCAGTTTTGAATACTTGAGGGGTGTAGTTTCTAAAATGGGGTAACTTTTTTGGAGTTTCTACTCTAGGGACGCATCAGGGGGGCTTCAAATGGGACATAGTGTAAAAAAAAAAACAGTCCAGCAAAATCTGCCTTCCAAAAAACATATGGCATTCCTTTCCTTCTGCGCCCTGTCGTGTGCCCGTACAGTGGTTTTTGACCACATATGGGGTGTTTCTGTAAACTACAGAATCAGGTCAATAAATATTGAGTTTTGTTTGGCTGTTAACCCTTGCTTTGTAACTGGAAATAAAATATTAAAATGGAAAATCTGCCCAAAAAGTGAAATTCTGAAATTTCATCTCCATATTCCATAAATTCTTGTGGATCAACTAAAGGGTTAACAAAGTTTGTAAAATCAGTTTTGAATACCTTGAGATGTGCAGTTTCTTAAATAGGGTCACTTTTTGGAGTTTCTATTCTAGGGGTGCATCAGGAGGTCTTCAAATGTGACAAAGCAGCTAAGAATTATCCCAGTGAAATCTGCCTTCCAAAAACCATATGGCGTTCCTTTCCTTCTGCACCCTGTCGTGTGCCCATACAGCAGTTTACGACCATATATGGGGTGTTTCTGTAAACTACAGAATCAGGGCAATAAATATTGTTTGGCTATTAACCCTTGCTTTGTTAGCAGAAAAAAAATGTATTAAAATGGAAAACCTGCCAAAAAAGTGAAATTCTGAAATTTCATCTCAATTTTCTATTAATTCTTGTGGAACACCTGAAGGGTTAACAAAGTTTGTAAAAATCAGTTTTGAATACCTTAAGGGGTGTAGTTTCTAAAATTGGGTCATTCTGGTTTCTATTATGCAAGCCTCAAAAAGTGACTTCAGACCTGAACTGGTCCTTAACAAGTGGATTTGGGAAATTTTCTGAAAAATGATTTCCTTCTAAACTTTTGCTTCTAAACTTCTAAACCTTCTAACGGCCCCAAAAAATAAAACGGCATTCACAAAATGATTGAAACATGAAGTAGACATATGGGGAATGTAAAGTAATAACTATTTTATTACTATCTATTATAAAAGTAGAACAATGCTAATCTTTCCAAATTTCTGGTAAATTAGTTTTTTGGTTTATAAATAAAAATGAAATTTTTTGACTCAATTTTACCACATGAAGTACAATATGTGACTTGGCCTGGATAAGTAAAAGCATTTTAAAGTTATTACCACATAAAGTGACATATTTGCAGAACATGGCCTGGTCCTTAAGGTGAAAAATGGCAAGGTCCTTAAAGGGGTATTCCCATTTTAATGATCACTGTTAAATCTGTTAATGATTTAACAGTGATCATTTTTAAATATATTTAATTGACTAATTCCCACCCCTTAGAAGAAAATGAACATATATTTGCCTGACCGTTGTCTTCCGTCTTCCCTGGTTACGGCCACCACTCTTCTCCGGAATCGCGGTGGCCGCGTTGTGCAGACGACTTCTTCTTTTCTCCCGGCCGGCTGCGCTCAGTCCCGAAAGCGCACGCCGACGCCGCGCATGCGCTATGGTGATTTCTTCCTGGCTAGTATAGTATACTTTCCAGGAAGAAGTCACCAGGGCGCATGCCCGGCCGGGAGAAGACTTCAATCAAGATGAAGCCCACCCCCTGCTGAAACCAGGAAGTGGACACTGCGCCGGGAGCAGGTAAGTATGAAACAGCGTGATGGGAATAACCCTTTAAGGATTTAAAGGGGTAGTCACATCACATACATTGGGGGCATATCGCTAGGATATGCCATCATTGTCTGATAGGTGCATGTCCCACCTCTGGGGCCCACACCTACAAGTGAATGGAGAGGGGATTCCCGGGGTCCGTCCACCATCAAGCGCTACTCCCTGCTGCTCCCATACAGATGAATGAGAGCTCACGACCCACATGCAGCCCCTCCTTCGGTCTATCACAGTGGTCTTCAGCTCCCACCCACAGAGATGGTCACACTCTGTATCTTATCTTTACCCGCCTCTGCTCCCTATCTAACCTTTTTAATTCCCCTCTCCCCCTATCCGACCACAACCTACTCACCTTCTCTTCATTGGTCTCTTCTGACTGCTCCCCCGGTCAACACACTAGCACACCCCCGCAGGAACCTTAAACATCTCGACTTTCGCTTACTTTCTGACTCCCTTCTCCCACTCTCTACCATATTTTCCCTCCAAGACCCAGATGCTGCCACCACCTTATATAACACCACAATAAGTACAGCTCTGGACACTGTTGCCCCTCTCACCCCTCACACACAACAAAACCCTAAAAATCAACAACCCTGGCACACCAACCTGACCCAAAAACTCAGACAAGCTTGCAGGACTGCTGAGCGGTGATGGAAGAAATCCCATTCTAAAGATCAATTCACTGCATACAAGCAATCCCTCCTCATATTCAAATCCTCATTTGCTGATGCAAAACAGGCCTACTTCTCATCTCTCATATCTTCCCTGGCCCACATCCCTAAACAACCTTTTAACACTTTTAACTCCCTTGTCCGTCCCCCAGCGCCACCACCCTCTCCTCTCATCTCATCTCAGCTTATGACTTTGCCAAATACTTCAAACAAAAGATAGTCAACACAAGAGAAAGCTTCAGTACACAGTCCCCTGAGACCCTCTACACAACTACTCGGTCCTCTTCTCCCAAAACCCTCTTCTCCACCATTACAGAAGAAAAACTCTCCACTCTACTCTCCAGATCACATCTCACCACCTGTGCACTTTACCCAATCCCATCCCACCTCATCCCTAACCTCACCACAGTGTTTATCCCAGCCCTAACTCATCTCTTCAACCTATCACTAACCTCTGGTGTCTTCCCCTATGTTTTTAAACATGCTACCATTACACCCATCCTCAAAAAGCCTTCACTTGACCCATCTGCTTTGTCCAGTTATTGCCCCATATCACTTCTTCCGTATGCCTCAAAGCTACTTGAACAACATGTCCATTCGGAAACTGTCCTCTCACCTCTCCTCCTGCTCCCTCTTTCAACAGCTACAATCTGACATCCGACCCCACAACTTGACTGAGACTGCCCTTACCAAAGTCACCAATGACCTACTAACAGCCAAAACAAAAAAAAATTACTCTGTCCTCCTTCTCCTTGACCTGTCCTCCCCTTCGACCTCTCTCATCTCTTGACATCACTGGCATGGCCCTCTCCTGGATCACATCATACTTCACAGACCGGACGTTTAGCGTCTCCCACTCTCGCATCACCTCCTCGTCTCATTCCCTCTCGGTTGATGTCCCGCAAGGCTCTGTCCTAGGACCCCTGCTCTTCTCTATCTACACTTTTGGCCTTGGACATCTCATAGAGTCCCATGGCTTTCAGTATCACTCTTATGCTGATGACACACAAATCTACCTCTCTGGTCCAGACATCACCACCTTACTATCCAGAATCCCACAATGTCTATCTTCTATATTGTCCTTCTCCCTTCGCTTTCTAAAACTTAACATGGATAAAACAGAATTCATCATCTTTCCCCCACCTTGCTCAACCCCCCCCCCCCCAACAGACCCGTCAATCACGATCAATGGCTGCACACTCTCCCCGGTCAACCAAGTCCACTGCCTTGGAGTGACCTTAGATTCTGCCCTCTCCTTCTGACCGAACATCCAAGCCCTTTCCACCACCTGCCACCTCCAACTCAAAAACATTGCCCGCATCCGTGCTTTCTTCAACTTTAAACTTGTAAAAATGCTTGTACATGCACTAATCATCTCCCACCTAGACTACTGCAACATTCTCCTCTGTGGCCTTCCATCTAGCACTCTCGCACCCCTCCAATCTATCCTCAACTCTGCTGCCCGACTAATCCACCTCTTACCCTAGTACTCCTCTGCCTTTCCCCTCTGCCAATCCCTTCACTGGCTCCCCATTGCCCAGCAAATTCACTTCAAAATACTAACAAATACATACAAGGCCGTCCACCACCTGTCCCCTCCATACATCTCTGAGCTACTTTCCCGATACATCCCCACACGCACTCTCCGATCCTCACAAGACCTACTTATCTCCTCTTATCACCTCTTCCCACAACCGCCTCCAAGATTTCTCCCATGCATCCCCCACACTCTGGAACTCTCTACCCCAACATATCAGACTCTCACCTACAGTGGAATCCTTCAAAAGAAACCTGAAATCCCACCTCTTCAGGCAAGCCTACAACCAGTGACCCTGCTGCCAACTTCACCCTCACCTACTGTGTCCTTCTCCCATAACATGTAGATCGTAAGCCCTCACAGGCAGGTTCCTCTCTCCTTCTGTACCAGTTTGTAACTCGTCTTGTTTATGCTTAGTGCAATTGTCTGTATTATGTATGTATACCCCTTTTCATATGTACAGCGCTGTGAAATGAATGGCGCTTTAATAATAAATAGAGGTGGGACGAATCCAATTTTTTAAAATCCGAAAAAGATCTCGAATATATTGAATCTTTCGAATCTCGAATCCTACTAATCCTGAACATAAGAATTATGGGGATCTGTGGATGACACTGTTATGGAGGGGTATCTGTGGATGACACTTATGGGGGGATCTGTGGATGACACTGTTATGGAGGCTTATGTGGATGACACTGCTATGGAGGGGATCTGTGGATGACACTGTTAGGGAGGGGGATCTGGGGATGACACTGTTATGGAGGGGGATCTGTGGATGACACTGTTATGGAGAGGGATCTGTGGATGACACTGTTATGGAGGGAGATCTGTGGATGACACTGTTATGGAGGGGGATCTGTGGATGACACTTATGTGGGGGTGATTTGTGGATGACACTGCTATGGAAGGGATCTGTGGATGACACATACCGTATATAGCATCTTATGCTATAAGTGTCATCCACAGATCCACCCCATGACAGTGTCATCCACAGATCCCCCCCCACCATAACAGTATCATCCTCAGATCCCACCCTATAACAGTGTCATCCACTGATCCCCCTCCGTATAACAGTGTCATGCACAGATCTTCCCCCCCACCATACAGTGTCATCCACAGAGCCCCCTCCTTATAACAGTGTCATCCACAGATCCCACCCCATAACAGTGTCATCCACAGATCCCCCTCCCCGCCGCTCACAGGAGTGTACATTTAACAGTCACATTTCTAAACTATAATCCATATCCTGCAATAACTTTAACTTTAAATAAGCTGCCGCTCATCTCTACTAGTACCTTACACCACTTCTCAGCTAGCTTCGGTAACAGGGCCAGGCTACAGCCTACATGCAGTGCATGGGCGGCTCTCAGTGATGTCACGTGCCTGCCCCGCCTAGTGGGAGGAGCAGGCGCGCCGCCCATACTGCCTGTTAGTTGTTAGCAAGCGAGCGCTGATTTAAAGTTAAAGGTACTGCAGGGCCAGGTCACGGAATACCGATTACAGTTTAGAAGAAAGTGTACACTCCTGTGAGTGGTCAAAATGAATGGGGGCACATTTTAGTTGGGGGGGCACATGGGGGGCACAGCGTCATGTAGGGGGGCCGTGGCCCCCTCTGGCCTCCCCTTGGCGACGCCACTGGGGAAATAGCAGGCGTCTCGGGAGGTGCGGGGTCGTGACGTTGCGGCGGGATTCGTCAGATTCGAATTTCATAAATTACATCGGGATTCGATTCGACGGAATTGTCATACCACCTCTAATAATAATAATAATAATTTCTATGGGGAAGATGGAAATAGCTGGCTCGGCTATTTTCGGTGGCCCCTATTGAAATGAATGTAGGGCAGCTGCGCATGCGCAGTGGACCCTCCATTCATTTCCCCGTTCCGTTCTTGTTGTAGGTGCAAGTCCCAAAGGTGCACCTATCAGACAATGGGGGCATATCCTAGCGATATGCCCCCATTGTATTTGATGGTAAAAACCCCTTTAATTTTGCACAAACTGTTATCAGACAATGAAAGCTGTTTCCCCATCTCACAGCACTGCAACACTGCAACGTGACCTCATCAGTAGCCCAGCTGGAGGTAAACAAGACTAGATTAGAATATTGCTGAAAGCAGCCAGGGTGTGGGACAGAGAGGTAGGCAACTAGTAAGTATGATTTTTGTATTAGGTCACACACCCTAGAGGGCTAATAAAAAACAGTGGGGATCCTAGACTACCCTCGGTAGTTGACTGAAATGGCGAGTGTATATTATTTATATGGACACCAGGGTTTGGAATGGAAGAACGGGGTGACACATGGTAATTAAATTAATACATGTCCATCCATCAGCACATTATATGTTCACTTCTTGCCTCATTCTTCAAAACCACATTTCCACTGCACCCATCTCCGAGGAAAATCTACACCCCTTAGCGCGTTTCCCTAAAAGCTTTATCATTTGAGTGAAATGCGCAGCGAGGTGCAGGGTTTTCCCTGTCAGTTCTTATGACTTGCATTATATGCTGTTTCTACCTGGCACTTTTATGGACGTTTTTTTATTTAGCCCATGTTTATCTGTTTAGTGTCTTTGCACTTGCACTTTACTAGTTATGTTTCTAGCTTTACACAATATTGCCAGGTGTACCTACAAGATATGTATGTCTCCTGCTTTGGCTATTGGTCTTAAGTATATTCTAGGATTAAATCTTTTTTAATTGTGTGTTTTTGTTATAATCATGGAATAAAAAAAGATTGTTTTATAAAATCCCGGTTTTTGCTATTTTTGTTCTGGAAATAATACACACTTGGAAATTCCCTAATGCATCAATCACGCCTAGCTGACATGGCCGACATGACTGCCTGACTTGATATAATTAAGCCATATATGAAGCAGTATCCTTGTAGCCTGACTTTTTTACTCAAATTGACCTTTAACGTCTGAATGTAAAATCCATTTTAGTGGACAATGCGATCA